>NC_065921.1:41562573-42162573 GCF_024586455.1 Bactrocera neohumeralis
GGGTTAGTGCCGAAGAAGAGGATTGTAGAATTACTTGACTACTTACTAAAAAATGGAAAAATCCTATGTTATATACATCGAAAAAATGTGGTATAGGCAAGGTGTAAATTGAAAATAAAAATTTTGTTTATATTGGAAGCTCTTTTTTAGGACAAAAACTAAAATTTCAGGGTTTGTTTGCAAAACACATCACCTTGATAAATAACGAACACCCTAATATGCAAATACACATGCATTTAGGAATGTGTGTGCAGAGGAATTGCAGCAGTTAAGTGCGTTTATATTCATTCGCACGATTACTTATACACACACCCAACTACACATACATAAATAACTAAGCGTTGGCGCTACGAATAATGTCTGACGACAACAATGAAAGCATAACAACAACAACAATAAGTTAGCAAAGTAAAAGTAGCGTGAAAATAGGTGGCAAGGCATGCAAAAGTCAAGTTGTTAAGCGCGTGTGTTGCATGCGATTCGATACGAGCACCTGCCTGAGATGCTAAGCTAATGTTGCAACAACAAATTGCACACTGATGCGTAGGAGCACACACGCTTACAAGTATATGAGTATACTCCCACGCTTTCAGTGATGTAAGTGCATGTGTGTGTGTGCTTTGGAGCGTGAGTAATATTCGTGCCTGATTACAAAGTGCCGAAGAGCAATGAAATAGTGGCAAATGTGCTATGTGGCTTTATGCGCTGCTCGAAGCAACATACAAGTACTCAAACCAACACACACACGCACATACATAACACTCGCTTACATAGCAATTTGTATGCTTAAAGCAAAACTGTAAGTTGAGCGACACAAATACAATTAAGTACGTTTGCGTATGTGTGTTTGTGTGAGTGTATGTGTTAGTTTTATCAAGTATCGCTAATAAATGGGTTTAGTGATGAAAGTAGCGCGAAATTACGCGTTGCATTTGTTGATGGGAAACAGGGTGCCACGATCTTGACTGAAATACGCCTAATTTTATTATCGAGGTCTGCAAAGTAATCCATATTAGCCGCAAATTTCGCCACGATCAACTATTTTCTCAAGTTTTTGAATGAAAAGTAGCCACACGTGACCAAATCCAGAAAATACGGTGAGTGATTAGAGCAGCATGACAAAATTCGGTTAATTATTACGCGGCGATGTCGAGAGTGTAAGCTGGTGTAATTTAGTATTTATAACATACTATTTACATGAACTTAACATTCATTAACACCATTATACTGAAAATAATTTTCCCTTCCGTTAAACTAATTGAGAAATGTGAATAATCGATTAATCGATAACATGGTATTTGAAAACTTTAACATATGTATATTGTACATGTGCATTAATTTAAATATGATACCTTTAGATCTAATATGAGATAAACTGATATGCAATCTGAATAATCGATTAATCGATAACATGGTCTTGGAAAAATATTACATTGATTAAAAATTTATATCGTTATCCTTAACATAATTTTTTTTTTGGCGAAGCCGTTTAACCAATGTGAATAATCGATAATTCTCTAACATGGTCGCTAAAAAAATACATTGATTAACATCATTATACTGAAGATATATATCTATTCAGTTAAACTGTTTATCAATGTCAATAATCGATTAATTGATCAATCGATAACATTGTCTTTGAAAATGTTAATTTATGTCGGGTGTGTAAGCTGGTGTAATTCAGCGCCGATTCAGATCAATAATTCGGCAAATTAAAGTTCCGTAACCGATCGAGACGTGCACCTTCTCCAAGTAGTCTATACAGATCTTGCCTTCTGAATATCAGAATACTGCTTCGGCCGTTTCTTACTCTCCAGTGTGAATTCAATTCAGAAACTTCTTCGGACTGCACCGACACATTCCTTTCACATTCCTAATACTCCATGCATGATAAGACCCAAATGGTTTTTTATAATACCTACATACATACTATATCTATGTAGCTATCACGCGCACTTTACTGGAACAAACGCTAACCAGTACAGGAAAAAGACTGCAACACGGAAGTGGAACATTTCGAAGCTAAATACTTCGAAACTGATCTCTGCAATAGACGACCAAAACCCATCTAGCAACTCCCCCCTAATTGCAAGAAAAACTGTTGAGCACACAATGAGCCTGTCAAAAAGCAATGCTCAAGGCTTCCCACAGCAAACATAAAGCAGCATTTTACTGGTGGACTGAAAATATCGCCCAACTCAGACGCCCAACTCAGACGCACATGCAGATCCTACACGAGATCCAGGCGCAGAGGAGCCGCACCCGAAGAAGCCGAGCACACACGAAAAAGGAGCTAAGCATCGACGACAGCAAAAGAAAAAATGGGAGGAACTACGCGAGGATATAAACAGAAACCCCTGGGGACTCGGATATGAAGTAGTTATGAAGAAACTGGCGCTCCAGAAAATGGATCACATTGTGAACACGCTATTCCCCACACATAAAGCAGGGCTAGTGATCCAGAACAAACACTAAGATCTGTGCAAATCCCCCTGTTCACCCTTGAAGAGCTGCAGTTAGCCACTGGCAAGCTCAAGGCCAACAAATCCCCCGGCCCGGACGGGATCCCAGCAGAAATCCTCAAAATAATCGCTGCAGAGCGCCCGGCAGTGCTACTGAACATGTACAACGCCTGCCTTGAAACCGGAATATTCCCTGAACCATGGAAGAAACAACGGCTAGTGTTAATCAGTAAGGGAAAAGGACACCCCAATTCGCCATCAGCATACCGTCCTCTATGCATGCTTGATATAGCGGGAAAGCTATACGAAAGCCTAATAAAACCCAGACTCGAAGCGGCCATTAACGAAGCTAGAGGATTGTCCCCTAGACAACATGGTTTAGACCCGGCAGATCAACAATAGGAGCCATAAAATGCGTCGTCGAAAGCGTAGAAGCAGCGCAGCATAGATGGCATAAATATAAAAGAATAGTATTACTGGCGACTCTAGATGTCCGAAACGCTTTCAACAGTGCTAGATGGGTGGACATGATTGACGCTCTCGAAAAAAGCTTCAAGATACCCGACTACCTTAGGGCTGTGGTGCGGAGCTACCTCAGCAACAGAAAACTGCTGTATGAAACTAAGGAAGGGTCACGACAAATAACGGTTACGTCAGGAGCAGCACAAGGATCCATTCTAGGCCGAGACTTATGGAACATTAGCTACGACGCTATATTAAAACTAGAAATGCCAGACGAATCATATTTAATTGGCTACGCGGACGACATTGCGGCAGTAATCACAGCAAGTGACACAGAAGAAGCGCGAAGAAAGCTGAATCAGGTCATGATACGGACGCAAACATGGCTTGATACACACAACCTCCAGCTCGCTACGGAGAAAACAGAGCTATTGCTGCTAACAAACAAGCACATACCTCTCGAGATAAGCATGCACACAACTACGGATATTCTTAGGACGCAGAGAGCAGTAAACTACCTAGGTGTAAGACTGGACCCCAGACTAACCTTCTGGGTTCAAATTCAGCACGCCGCAGGAAAAGCAGCGAAGATCACCTCTCAACTGAGCCGATTAATGGCCAACATAGGGGGCCCCAGCCAAGAAAAGAGAAAGCTCCTAATGTCGACGACAATAAGCGTCTTACTATACGGAGCCGAGATCTGGGCAGACGCTCTTAAAAAGGAAAACCGGCGCAAGGTAATGGCCAGAGTGCACCGCACCGCAGCCCTCAGAGTTGCATCAGCGTACCGGACAGTATCAGGCGATGCAATATTAGATATAAGCGGTAATGCCCCAATTGACCTTCTAGCATATGAAATGAAAAAGCTGTGGGAGCTAAAGAAATCAACCAATAACAACAAGACCGCAATTCAACAAATAAGGAAAGATACAATAACAACATGGCAACAAAGATGGGAGAATGAATGTCGCGGCAGATGGACGGCCAGGCTAATAAAAAATCTAGACTTATGGACAAGCCGTAAATTCGGAGAAGTCGATTTTGACACAACTCAATTATTATCCGGTCACGGATACTTCAAAAAGTACCTCCACAGAATGGGAAAAGTCGAAGAGCCGTCATGCCTATATAACGATGCGACAGAAGACGACGCTGAGCACACATTCTTTTAATGTGTGCATTGGCAACAAGAACGCACCGCCGTAGAAAATCTGGTTGGCCCAATAAACGCGGACAATAGCACCATTTGTTCCAAAAGTATGTAATTTTCATTATATTTGGGTCTTCCACCGGCACCGCCACAAACAACCGTTATTTGTGCAAAATATATTACGCTCGAGTAAATAAATTATTAGACTAATTGCTCCGACGCCCCACAATGCGCACACACAAGATTTTAATGAGCAAACTTTAGAAAATGTTGCAATCTCTGCTGACTAACTAGCAAACTATTGCGCTCGCCTCCATTGGCTTCCATAACATAGAAATATTTTCAACAGTTTAGTTGGTGTACAGAGCTTAGAATCTATATATAAGTGTGCCAGCTGCCAACACACAAGGCACGTGAACATAAATTCCAACAAACTGCATTTACTTTGGCTACAAAAGGAAAACTTTTAAAAAGTCCAATTTAACTAATTGCATTTCCAGCGATTCTTTTGATTCTGCGCGCCAGTAATGCCGGTGGAGAACACAAAAAAGAGTCAGCAGTTAGTTGCTAAGGTCAGCACAAACACATAGAAAATACATACGTGCATAGAGAGCACAAAGTGGAGGTGACAACAATGATTTTATAAAACATACGCCACGCATGTTTGTGCACGCATGTTTGTGTAGATACAGTGACTTAAAATAATGTTCATTATGAATGATATAAATTCGATATTAAAGAAGCATTTCATGATTAAAGAACAAAAAAATCGAAACTGATGATTTTGGAATGTGAAGCATCGATTAATCGATAACATTTCTTTGAAAAAGTTTAAACTAGTTCGAATACACTTAAAATGTAAGAAATGTGAACAACAGATTAAACGATAGCTTGATCTTAATATAATTATTTCATTTGCTAAGCTGTTTTAGAAATATGAATGATTGATTAACCAATAACGCACGTTAAACTGATGTAGAAACATTAATAATCGATTAATCGATGGCATGTCTTTGAAAAAATGTAATTCTTCCATTAGCTAAACTAATTAAGAAATGTGAACAATCAATTAATCGATAACTTGGTTTTAATTCAATTCCTTCATTATCTAAACTGATTTAATAATATAAATAATTGATTAGTCGATAACGCACGTCAAACTGATTTAGGAACATGAATAATCGATAACATGTCCTTTGAAAAAATTGAACATTGATTAACACCATTATACTCAAAAATAATCGATAATTCGATAACATGTCCTTTGAAAAAACTTAACATTGATTTTCCGTTAAACTAATTTAAAAATGTGAATAATCGATTATGTTTACAATATGAGTAATTGATAATCCGATAACATAGTCTCTAAAAAAATTACATTGATTAACACCATTACACTAAAAATTATGTCGTTTCTGTTTAACTGTTTAAACTGTTTTATCAATGTGTATAATCGATTAATCGATAACATGGTATTTGAAAATGTTTACATATTAGTGCATGTGCATTAATTAAATTATGATACCGTTAGACCTAATGATAGCTAATCTGATATGAAATGTGAATAATCGATTAATCGATAACAATTAAATTTTGTTCGATTATTCAATAACATGATCACTGAAAAATACTATTATAATTAAATCTTGAGTTTGTTATATTCAATTAAACTTCCCATAAAGCCAAAGTGTCTTAAAAATGTAAATCATCTATTAATCGATAGCATATTTATTCATTATTTTTATACTCTCGCAACAATGTTGCTAAGGAGAGTATTATAGTTTTGTTCACATAACGGTTGTTTGCAAGTCCTAAAACTAAAAGAGTCCGATATAGGGTTATATATACCAAAGTGATCAGGGTGACGAGTAGAGTCGAAATCCGGATGTCTGTCTGTCCATCTGTCCGTCCGTCCGTGCAAGCTGTAACTTGAGTAAAAATTGAGATATCATGATGAAACTTGGTACACGTATTCCTTGGCTCCATAAGAAGGTTAAGTTCGAAGATGGGCAAAATCGGCCTACTGCCACGCCCACAAAATGGCGGAAACCGAAAACCTATAAAGTGTCATAACTAAGCCATAAATAAAGATATTAAAGTGAAATTTGGCACAAGGGATCGTATTTGGGAGGGGCTTATTTGGACGTAATTTTTTTGGAAAGTGGGCGTGGCCCCGCCCCCTACTAAGTTTTTTGTATATATCTCGGAAACTACTATAGATATGTCAACCAAACTCTACAGAGTCGTTTTCTTCAGGCATTTCCATATACAGTTCAAAAATGGAAGAAATCGGATAATAACCACGCCCACCTCCCATACAAAGGTTATGTTGAAAATCACTAAAAGTGCGTTAACGGACTAACAAAAAACGTCAGAAACACTAAATTTTACGGAAGAAATTGCAGAAGGAAGCTGCACCCAGACATTTTTTAAAAATTGAAAATGGGCGTGGCCTCGCCCACTATGGACCAAAACCATATCTCAGGAACTACTAGACCGATTTCAATGAAATTCGGTATATAATATTTTCTTAACACCCTGATGACATGTACGAAATATGGGTGAAATCGGTTCACAACCACGCCTTCTTCCAATATAACGCTATTTTGAATTCCATCTGATGCCTTTTCTGAATAATAAGAGTATATACATTAGGAACCAATGATGACAGCGGAATAAAACTTTACAAAAATACGGTATTTGAAAAATATGTAAATGACGTAAAATGAAATCTCGATTATCACTTTATCATGCGAGAGTATAAAATGTTCGGTGACACCCGAACTTAGCACTTCCTTACTTGTTTTAAATAATTTTTAAATAAAATTTTATGAGCAAATTTTTTTTCGAACTTTACAAAAAATATTGTTCGACACTGTAAATGAATCTGGGCGAACCGCTGCATTGGCACACATACATATGTATTCATCTACATGTCGTACATACATATCGTTTGTAGATATACTACGGTGAGGCATACACATCCAACACGACTTCATTTTATTTGAGACACCCTGTCTCTGCTAGCGCTGTAGGTAACACAGCGCCACTCAGCAATTATATAACTGCAGTTAAACTCACTTAGTTGAAACAAAGCAACAAAAAAGATGTTTTACAAGCCCGCTACTAATACATACACATATGTATATACATGCAGTGAATGAGAATGTGGCAAAAGAGAGGAAATTGCAACTGAAATAGCGAAAACGTAGCACTCAACAAAGAGTTGGTGTTTGGAAATACAAACAAGTATATGCCAGCACTAACTGTTAACTGGAGTATCAGCACGTTTTTCCTCTATTCCAGAGATTGCTGATAAACACACAAAGAAAACGAAAAAAAAACCTCCTTGCTTTCATGTTGAGGCTATTTTTACACTGATTGTTTTTCTAGCGGACTGCTGTCCACCTGCCGTTCGAAGCGACAAAATGTCAGCCAGTGCGTCGACAGCTCGCGTGCCAGCAACTATTGCACCAAAATATGTAGCAGCTATCGGCCATTTATCTACATGTACTATATATTGAAGAGCTCGATGTATATAATGTGCACACACGCTGTTTTTTGTTGTACGCGTCAATGTGGGCCATGTGCCAAGTTTTGTCGTCGCTTTCCCTACTTTTTGTTGTAGTGTCTGACTTTAATTTTCTTTCTGCTTCAAATTTATGAAAGCGAAAGTTGCATACACTACGCAAATATATAGCTGTCAGTTATGTTGGTGCAAATATTTATGCGCCTAAATGCGTTTAGGAAGTGTGCGCGTATTTTCAGCGTCGCCGTGACCTTGTTGTCATTGATTAAAGTGCACTCGTGAACTCAGGCAAGGGTGCGACTTTAAAGGCATTCTGCCAAATTTATTGAACTTGAGTGCTTTTTGAATGAAATTAGGGCGTAAAAGCAAAAATATGCGAATGTATAGAGTGTGCTGTGCTGCTAGTGGTATGAGTAACATATGCGCTGCGTGCTGTACAAAAAGTTACGTATACGCAGTGGTCGGCGTTTAATTAAGTATACCTTTAAGCATTGTCAAGCGGCTAAACAATTTATTTTAGTGCACATTTTTTTAAATATTTATTTCTCTGTAATTTACTTCAATTGCTTTTAGGTCTCAAGTTTTAAAAATATAAGAAAAAATTAAGTAAATTAGTATTTTAATTTGCCTAGTGAACTATTCACAATAGTAAAACTGATCCACTTTATTGAAAAATCTACATACTCTATTGCAGAGCAGAAGCGAGCAGAAAAATGGCGAATCGATTATAGCTAATATAAAGTGTGAAAGAATATCTCGGTCTGATGAACAAGGCTTAGTGCTTTATCTAATTGATTGAACTTTTATTGTAACAGCGTACTATTTTAGTATCTAAAACACTCGAGAGGAAGGACGTTTCTAAACTCCGGGTTTGGCGAGTCCAAAAACTTACTTAGCGAATGCTACAGCTAAGATTAGAGTTGTTTCATGATCAGCGCCATTTTTTGTTAGAGGAAATGTATGAAAGAAGTTGTTCGTGAATTCTTGGCCACAGGCAATACTGTAACGATGATCTAGCTTCTATATTCGCCAGAAATGACTCTGTGTGACTTTTTTCTACAACCGTAAAGAGAAGTCGTTTTACAAGATATACAAAAAGGGCTGAAAGAGGTAAGGGATATCCCTATCCCAAACATCAAGTTTGAGAGCCGTTTGAACAATTGGAAGAAAGGCTGACATTAGTATATAACATCGGATGAAGACTATTTTGAAGACGACAGCATTAATGTGTGGTACTAAAGGAAGCAAGGAATGCATATGAATTGATTAACTGAAGTAACCAATTGCATCAAGAGGTTCCTGAAAAGTGAGTTGAGATGTTCAAGGCTTGTATAACTATCTTGAACTTCTATGGAATAAACGGAAATGCGATGAGAAAATTATTTTTTTTTTTGTAATCAATGGACTTGTTCCACCAAAAAAAATATAAAAAGCAAAAATCCTAAGTATACTTGTTGTAGCAAGTAGATTGAAATTAATGGAAATGATTAAGTGTTCCCTTAAATGATGTGATTTGCATAATATGATGTTTAATGAGATAAGGTCATCATTCGTTCTATATATTATTAACACTTCGATAAGTTTCTTTCGAGAGGATTGGGTATCTTGATACAGAGCGATCGATGTTAAGCAGAAATTGAATACTGGAAATTTCATCAAAAGATGTTGCTGCCTAAAAACAGCATTCCATCCTCACCATGCAGGTACCTCCCATTCAAACAGTCCATAGGTTGTTGACACATATGTTTGATGTTACGAGGATTTTTCTCATATAATTAGTATTAAGTACCAACTTTCAAATGATTCGTGACTGCAATCTGACCATTGATTCGTCAGTTATTGCATTTTATGTTAAGATTCTTTTGTTATTGAAAAAAATGGGAAAAAGTGAACTTTGAGTTTCGATAAAGTATTGCTTTCAGATGAAAAAAATACAGTAGAAACCAAACAATGGCTTGATCAACACCGTACTGTTTCAAGGTCAAAACTACAAATTCAGAAGAATTAAACAGTAGGTTTTGCAGGGTGGAGTCTTTACCCCGTTACTCTTTAATTTCTATATTTCGAAACTACCTCAACGAACAGAGGGAATTTCCATCACCTCGTACGTTGATGACTGCACGATATAATCGATGAGCAATGGAATCGATGACATGTGCTCAAAGGTAAAGATAGCCACTCTCCGACCTTTCTCGTTGTTTCTCTGCAAGGAACCTAACACTTTCCCCACAGCGACCATATTCACGAACATCTGACCGCCAGCGCTCCTTCACTCCTCACACGACCGAGATAGCTGCCAAAGTACAGAATCGCAACAAAATTCTCAAGCCGCAAGCCGGCAGCTCAAGAAGGAAGGACAAAGAAATGTTGTTAACGACATACTATCATCAGGCCGGTCCTAAACTACGCCGAAATGCAAGCGAAAAGGCTTCAGACGTATCAGAACACTGCACTTGAGGTCTCCGGTCTTACACTTACAAAGCGAGACCGGTATGCTTTTGCAGAAACCATACCGCAGTCAGCTTGACGCGAAGCCGTCGCTTGGAACATCAAGAGGTCTTTCCTTGACTACGTCTGCATAAAAACTCACTTCAGACACGTACCGACTGGCTATCCGTGAATGGCGTAACCTTGCGCAGGTTCGGTGCTATGGTCCGACCACGCCAAAACGGCACGTTTTTAGGGCATCTCGTTAGATTATGACAACATGTTGAATATTAAACTAGAATTATCCATGCTTCTCCACTAGACAGTTCTAGCTTTCAATTCTGATTCATTATCTACTACTGTCACAAAGGTGTTGCGAGAAAAGGGAGAATATTATGCTTAGGATAATCAGTGATCGAAATTTTGCGTTGTTATGTGGTTTTTATTCAAGAAACATGCTCTATATTTGTATTTATCCAAGCAGGAACTGTAGGAACATAATGAGAATACTAACTGGTCACTGTCTGTCTGTTACCCGCAGGATGGGCTGACAGATCAAGAAAACTGCAGGAAATGTCTAATGCAGGACACCAAGGCAACAATGGAACATCTCTTGTACGCTGTAAGCATCTGGGGTAACCACGGTATGATACGCTGGAGAAGATATCGAAAGTGAAGCTGCAGAATTTATTATAATTCAAGCGCAGGCATCCTAAAGGATAACTACTTCTCTTGGACCAACTGAACTTCATTTGGCATGGAAAAGCACCAAAATCTAACCTAACCTATATTTGTATTTCACACTCCACTTGATCGGGAGCAAAACACTGACGCCAAATATTCTGAAAATCATTTCTAATGGCAATAATTATTTGACTCTACACAATAAACTGTGGCTGTAGGGTCACAGCAACAACAAAATTTAAAGCAATAAGTACATTAAACAACGATAAATTTGAAAACTCATTTGAAAGCTAAATTTGAACTAATGGAAGTGTCACTAAAAAGAACATAACCTATACAGTATATTTAAACAAACAATAGTAATTAACAATGGCTTTTAGCAAAAGGCAGCCAAAGGTCAATTTATACATTTGAATACACACACATACACTCACATGTGTGTCTGGATGGCATATATAAACACATCGAAACTGATTGATTGATTTGCCTACGAAATAAGGTTAAGTAACCATATACCGTTATCCTAGCACTGTGTCAAACGTATTAGCCTTTACATGACAATAGCCAAGATCAGATGAATTTAATGGAACACACTTTATAATATATTAGAGACTGTTTGCCTTTCTATTTGTATGGGTATAAACATATGTGTATACGTGTGTGTGTATTTGTTCTCCAAATGTGCGTCAAGTTGCACACATTGGCTTGCTTGAAGGTAATTAGTGCACATTGAACCGTTAGTCAATGAAATGGGTTGCGAAACTGTCAAAAATGATCAAGGTGAATAATTTGGGTGTGTGCGGCTGTGTGCGTTTTGGTGAAGGTTAGCTGCATAACACACATACATACACAGACGCATGGCTTAAAGGACACATTGGGCGAGTGCCGCAAGCACTTAGTGTCAAATGTAACGGCACTTTTTTCACATATGTATTCTTAGCACTTCAATCAGCTCACATTCACGCATGACGCGCTCCATAAAAGCTATTAGCCATCAACGCGCGCTTACCTTGGGCGCTTGGCAACGTTACATACGAACGCCGCTGCTAAAACATTTCACTCAGTTTTCACTTTTTTTTTCTTTTTGGGAATTTATAAATTCATTAAGTCACACGCCGCGCGCCATTAAAGCTCACCGCATGCATGCTCCAAAAGCCATAAGCAGCAAACACAACAAAAAAAGTTTCGAAAAAAAAACACGCGCATGTGAAGCTTAAGCTTATTGGCCCACCAACAACCGGCAGCCCGTTAGAAAATATCAGTTTCAATTTGTTTGCGTGCGCGCTTTATTCGCTATTCTATTTTGATTATTTTCCATGGAATTTATTTGTAATACGCTGTGGCATGTGTTGCGTGCGCTCAGCAGCGATAAGCGAAAGCAAAAATTTCAAGTAAAAAAGCAAGCGTCGATTTGCTGGCTATTATCCTTTTTCCTTTTCGCCACTTTTTTATATGCGCCATGCAAATGTGTGGGTGTGTGTTGACGGCAATCAGTTGGCACTTACAACGACTTTTGTGTTGTTCCAGCCTGTTGTCCTTCCCAACACATGTGATTATGCATTATAAGAGCACATGCCAACTCACATATATAACCACACATACCAAAACATATGTATATACACATACATGCATACACCCAAGCATGCATAAGCATATGCATATGTTCTGGCGTTTATCGCCAACTATCGCTATTCCATTAATATTTATTGTTTGGCACAACACGCTCGCAACGCCTAACGGCAGTTGGCGCACACGCTCATCTAACAATATTTGCATGCCGCCCACCATTTAGTAATGTGGTCATAACTTCAGCCCACTTAATAACCTTGTTAAGCCACATTATCATGCTGAAAATTGTTACATAAGCGACACGACAATAAACCCTTTTTAGAAAAAATATTATACCGGCAGAAAAATACCAAAAAATAACGAAAATTCTTCAAACTCTGCGTTTTCATTGGCAAAGAAAAATGTTAGCTTCAGCAGTTTGCATATTACGCGATCTAAAACATTTCTTGGGAGATTGTAGCTCGACTTATGTCAACGATTTTTCCAGTTCTCGAAACACTTTTCATAAGCTCTTTTTGCGATGGCCTTCACCTCCTTCAGCGAATTTTGTTTTATCTTTTCGATCGACTGAAAACTGGTTCTACTCTGCGGCATTTTCAGTTAGAGGAACAATAAAAATCACACGGAGCTAAATCTGGTGAATACGGTGGTTGGTTTCGGCTCGTTTTTTCCCCTCTATTCCAATGATTGACTTGTTTGCATGTCAAACTCATAAACCCAAGTCTCATCGGCAGTTATAATGGTCTCCATGAATGTGGGAGCGGAATTCGCACGATCAAGCATGTCCAAAGGTACCTGTTTTCGGTACTCTTCTAGAAAAAAATTCACCTTAATCGAGACGAGTCGAGCAAGAACGCGTTCCATATTCCAAATATCTACCGAAATCATTCGAATAGGCTGGCGAGAGATGTCGATCACTCTTGCCATCTCTCTAACAGTTGCCTGAAGAGTTTCAAGCTTCATATCCTTCACGCTTCTTTAAATTTTCATCAGTTGAAGAGGTCGTAGGTCGTCCAGAACGAGCCATATCTTCAACGATCTCTTGATTGTCGTTGAAGGCTATATACCACTCGTAGGCTTGTGTTTTTGATAAAACTGAACCACTGACAAATCCTTTGTTCGATATTTTTATTTACTGTGGTGGTTGCAAGATCGCGCTCATAGTTGGCATAGTAATTAAGGACAGTCCTACCAACTTAGCAAAATACATTCTTTTGAAATATAATTTACCCGGGGAATTTAAATTACAATTTCTGGGGCCTTATCACAATGTATTACTTAATCTGAACAATTTCTTTGGAGCTCAGTCATGCTGATCATTTATCTATAAATTCGTGGTAAACTTAATCTATCCTGTTCAGAGGGTTACAAAAATTACTCAAAAATATAAGATTTTAGCAGAAACGTGAAGTAAAAATTCTCGTACATGCTAAGATAGACAAATCAGAGTTTAGAGTAGTTTTCAAACGTTTACCACATTTGAAAGCCACATTTGAGAGCCACATTTGAGAGCCAATAATACAATCATAGGCGCTGGCATACAATTTTCCATACACTTGTTATAAGCCATGGCGGCGTTAGCCTTCAGCGCCTTCAGTGATTGTTGGATTTTTCGGTTTCGGCTCCTTTTTAGAGCGCCAATCGCTAGATATTTACTTTCGTGACAAATTAAATCACTTCTGCAACATGTTCAATGAATACGTAGCCGCGAACAAACTCGTTGTTCAATTCTTTTTATACTCTCGCAACAAAGTTGCTAAGGAGAGTATTATAGTTTTGTTCACATAACGGTTGTTTGTAAGTCCTAAAACTAAAAGAGTCAGATATAGGGTTATATATACCAAAGGGATCAGGGTGACGAGGAGAGTTGAAATCCGGATGTCTGTCTGTCCGTCCGTCGGTCTGTCCGTCCGTCCGTGCAAGCTGTAACTTGAGTAAAAAGTGAGATATCATGATGAAACTTGGTACACGTATTTCTTGGCTCCATAAGAAGGTTAAGTTCGAAAAAAATCGGCCCACTGCCACGCCCACAAAATGGCGAAAACCGAAAACCTATAAAGTGTCGAACCTAGGCCATAAATAAAGATATTAAAGTGAAATTTGGCACAAAGTATGGTAAAAACAATGTTGAAATCTTTATTTTATATAGAATGAAGCGAACAATAAGTTCGAATGAAGAGCTGAAAAGTATTACCAACCTATTCATTACGTAGTGTTGTGTAATGTTCCTATTGTATCCCGAATAGGGATATTCGAACATGTAGTATTGCATAATGCAATTTTTGTATGAAGGAATAAGGATATTCCAACAAACGCACATATGTACAAGTAATTACAAGATAGTGATTTTAAAACCGTAGTTGATTAAAAATTGTTTACAAAAATTTATTTTTTTTTCAACCGTGTAACTTCAAATCCGTGTAAAAAGAAACCGTGTAAAAAAAGTGTTGGGTGTACATAAATTGCATTCAACGATTTTTACGATGAGTTAATGTATTCAGCAATGAAGTTCCATTAAATTTTGTATGCGGAATCAAATTTCTGGTGTCGAAAAGTTCAAAATGTTGGGAAAGATCTTCGGTAATAATTGTTTGACGCGGGCAAGTGTTTTTGATTGGTACAAATTATTTAAAGTGGGTTCAGAACGCGTGACGACGCACCAAGTCCAAGACGACCATCAACTTCAACTAATGATCAACACGTCAATAAAATAAAGGAATTGGTCAGAGATCTTACCGGCAACGTTGGAATATCGCAAGGATCCGTGAAGACCATTTTGAAAGATCATTAGGGCTAAGAAAAGTGAAAGCACGATTGGTTCAAAACTCAAATTTTTTCGAAAAACAGCGTCGCGTTAAGGTATGTCAAACTATGCTTTTCGACTACCACGGTTGGTTTTTTATTATGTTTTATTACTAGCGAAGAGTCGTGGCTCTATGCTTACAGTCGAATACACATTATAAAGTGTCTTTTATTAAACTAAAAAATTTAATTGGCTTTAGTCATCCAGCTAAATTTACTAAAATTCACAATTTATACGCGTACATTTTTCAAAGAAAATATGTCAACTGTAAGTTCCGCATATAATCCAATCAGTAAATCCAAGTGTAAATTCCATTCGCAGTACTGGCTCGACAGCCTCAATGTTGCGTAACTTTTTAAATTCTGAAATCTCCGCAGTTATCGCTAAATCCTACGTGCATCACCGCTAAGCACCTGCAATAAAAGCGTAAAGCCACAATCGCTGCAACGTATTGCATAACGTGTGCAACTTAGCTATACAGTTATGACATGAAATGGCTCGTAATAGAGCTATAAAATCATAACTTAAGCTACCATCGAACAACCATAACAACAATAATAACATAGCACACATAACAGGAAAGCTGATTAGTTATGCAGTTTTTGGGCGCGCAGGCAATGTGTAATAACGCCAACAAGCGGCTATTTGCCATGTGGATTGGGCCGTTTAGTGTTTACGCTTCGAATTACATGCATAAGTGCTTTGTGTGCAAATTTTTACAAACTTAATACTTGTAATTGTTCTAGCATGAAGTTAACGATTTTGGAAAGCTAACTGCCGATTTAACAAGCTCAGTGGATAAATAACCTATTAGGTCGTTATTTTTTACTTTTTTGGATATTTTTAAAACTGTTATATACCGTTATGACTTTAATTTAAAAGTGTTTCTTTCTTTCATGCTCCCTTTTTATAATTGCAGTACTTATTTGTTTATAAGATAAGAGGTATACATTTTGAGATCATCTTTCATTTCAAACAGTATGGCAACGCTTCTCGAAAACAGTTTCAGTAATTCAATATTTGCAGCTCGTATTGTTCAATAAGTTAACTGCATGTATTATTTATTTATTATATAAATTGAACTGATTTAAGTTTTTTGAAAAAGCTGGCAACCCCTATAAAAAATACGCCGTTATAGGACTAGTTAAGGAATATTCATATGTACAGCCGTTGACAACTAATTAGAAGCGCTCCCTTTATTGTAGGTGGCTGATGAGTAAATGATTAAATGTTTTTGTATACCGTTATTTATATTCTTAGAAGTCTGGTACTCTATTTACTACTAAATTCGCTCAGTTTAGTAGTTGTACAGTTGAAGTTCTTTTACTTTTTAGCAAATAGTAAACACTTTACGATAGAGATGGTAAATTAGGTGCGACAGCTAATTAGAAACAGTTGTTTAGAGAATTAAAATTCCTTCTGGTGCTAATTTTTATTAATAATATTACTGATTTATAGTAAGCGTGTGTTTCAAAGTTGTGGTTTAAAATGCATTATTCAAGATTTTCAATGAGAAAAAGCTGCAGCTGTACACCTACCCCTCGCAGCTACATTTTTGACCTTCGTCAGTCTGGAAAGATGTACAGAGATATTTTGAATCAGGTCAAAAAAATTGTTTTCAATGTCCTTAAGCATATGCATAATTTTAAAACTATTTCCAATGTTACACGCAAAGAAAAAAATCGAAAAACTGCAACAGAAATAGACCGCTGAATTACTACTGTCGCCCGAAAAGACGCAAAAAAGAGTTCCACTGACATTCTACATAAAACTCAATACTGTCCAAACATCCAAGAAAACAATTTCCCGGCGTTTGGTCGAATTTGGACTTCACGGCAGGACAGCACGCAGGAAACCACTTCTGACTAAAATTCGAAGAAATGATCTTGGACAACAAATCAATGGCAGTATGTTGTTTGGAGCGATGTAACCTAAATTAATCGCATAGATCCTGATGGTCGAAGGTATGTTCATCGAAAATTTTATCCTCGCTATGTTTCACGCGGCGTGAAGCATGGTGGAGAATCAATCATTGTGTGGGAAGTTTTTCCCTGGAATGTTGTAGGTCCGCTCCATACGATTGCTGTAATTTCAAAATAGGAGAAATACGTCGACATTTTAAAAAATGTCATTTTGCCATGAACTAAGGAAGAATTTGCCTGTTATATGGAAATTCCAGCAAAATAACAATCCAGAGCATACGAGAAAGTTGACATAAAAGTTGTTTGTTAAAAATTCCATGAATGTTTTTGAATGAATGTTTCTGTCGATGTCAAAAAAGCTGTAGGCAGATAAAATATCCCAAATATGGATGTTCTTTTTGATGAAATTAAGACGGCATGGCAAGCAACACTAGTGGTGCGCTGTCAAAGTCCTATAACGTCAATTCGCAATTTATGTGAAGCAGTATTAAAGTAAAAGGGTTAAGTAACAAAATACGAACTGAAAGTAAGCAATTTTTTTAGTATTTGCTTATAAAATATTTTCGTTCCTAATTAGCTGTCGCACTCAAATCGTTGTTTCTACAGATTTTTGTTAAAATCTTCACAAAAAAAAAGGATTTTTAAATAAAATTTTTACTATTAGAGTTTAAGTTTAACGTAAGTTTCAATAAAATGAGTGAAAAAACAATAAAAATAAGTGATTTATGGGAAAATAACATCATTTACTTCAAACTAAGTAGCGTTTCTAATTAGCTGTCAACGGCTGTATGTACATACATATGTATATATATTTGTAAAATAAAATTTTGTTTATTTTTTTATATTCATATTACAATCCTTACCTTACCAATTTTTTTTAAACAAAATTTTAAATATTTAATTAGGTGGCAACATTACTCACTAATTTTCTTGCTTAAATTTAAGCTTAGCCTTTCAGTTTCAAACCCTTTTTGTGGCGTTTTTTTAATTTAATTATATTTTACACAATTTTTTTCCGACATCTGGCAACCTTTAATTTTTATTTATTTTAAACACATGTAACGTTACACCCAACAGTAGAGTAAACATTGTAATACTGGTATAATTAATGTGAAAATACTCTCTGTGCTGCTAACGTGACGAAATTTCGTTGCAACACAATATAACACAAAATACCTTTAAACTACTTTTTTAACAAAAATTTAAAAAACGCGCTAAAGAGTTTTTCAAAAGGTGTTATATGTAACAAGTTTAGACGAAGAATGAACTCTTAACCCCATTTTTGAACTTTTGAGGTCTGCGAAATATGGTATGGAACTGCTCAACACAGTTGAAATTAATGCAAATCAGCAAATCTCCGTGTAAAACAATTATAAATCGCTATAAAACCGAACTTGTTTAAGAAAAAAATGTTTCAATCAGGTGGCAACTCTTGAAAGTCAAAAACATCAAAGGCATGCAATTAAACAAAATTATTTTGTTCAAATAGATTCCAAACAATTGTTTAATTGTTTGTCAACACCTCACAAATAAAAATTCGATTAAAAAAGTAATCACTTTCAAAATCAACAATTTCAAAAATTATGCCACAGCTCGCAATAACACTGAATAACTAATCAAAATTGGCAGATGTGAATTTTTTATATTTCTGTCAATTTATTTATTACAAAAACATTCAAAACACACACACACACACACATGTGTCACTTGTTTATTACCTTTGAACCAGATTTATTTCATTTTCTTTTTATTTATGCAGAAAAGTGTGCGCTCAGATTTGATTTATTATTCATTCGCAGCATCAAACGTAAATAATTCATAGCCCAAAGGTTTTAAGCCAGCAAAAGCAAAGCATAGAAAAAGTGAATTAAAATACAGCCGATTCGAGCAGCTGTGCGTAAGAAATGAGTTCAAATCAAGTTAAAATAGGACAGGTGAGGGTGAACACACAAAGAAAGGGGCACGCATAGAAAGAACATTGGCAATTTGTGCGCACATGCAGACATTAATGTTACTCATACGCCACCGGCAACAGGCTGACACCCTGCGAAGTGCCTACAATGTTTCAATACAATTGAGACATTCAAAAGGAGCAAAGCAGCGGTAAAGGGAACCAGGGAGTGTGCGGTCGAAGTTTTTTCTAGCCGCAAGTGTACAAGGGCACGTGCGTGAGACATATATTACGCATTTGTGGAGTGATGTCTTGTTAGTATTTTATAAGTAGGCTTTGGTTGATATTTGTCACGCATGCTGGAAGATAAGCGAAGGGCAAGAACAATCCTATAAACATATGTTAATTGTGATTTACCATTTCCGTGATTTTTGGAAAGTATTTGGAGTTAGTATCAAAAGTGTATGTGTTTTCATTTTCAATAGCAACTATATTTCCGAGTTTTTTCAGTGTATTCTCCATTGTGTAATAGTGAAATTTTTCCGAAAGGCAATTGAAAGAAAACTTACAGCCACTATTATGTACGGCAACTAACGCAGATATAGTAGCCGTGAAGCAACTCAGGTATATTGGCGGAATGTTTGAGTAAATCAAGGCTAGTGACCACACACAGTACAAAATACGCTTAAAATAACTATAGCTAATAGACCGGAAACTAACAGTCTTTTATAATTGGGTAGCTAATTATCGTTATTAAGTAGAAAGGTGGTAGGAGTGCTGATTCCGCTAAGGCCTGGCGCCCATACCAGTCTTATCACAAAGACACTCGATGCAATTAATAGCGAGGTTAGGCACTCTTTGGCCAGCCCTGAATGCACTGTTAATGAGTTCAAGGCTAGTATCGCGGCTCTGCTATCTGAGTGGATGGTCACTTCTCTGAAGGAGGGAGCACTCCTAGGCAGTAAGTCCACTGCTGCCTTATTAGCTGCAACCTCAGCCTGGAAGATACTGCAATAGTCAGGAAGTCTGAAAATGGAGTTGATAAAGAGCTCCTGACAGTAAACCCCTCCACCAACCTCCTCCCAAGCTTCGACCCATCCATAAAGAAGCTCACTGCTCCTCTCCTCCAACGGCTTCTTTCCACCCACAACTCCCCTGGTTTATGGGCATAGAAGAGACTGCCAGTTCTGGTTTTGGCGACTCCATGATCTAAATAATCCGGTATGAAGTCAAATTGAGAGAGGATAATGTCTACGGGCAATATGTGCGAGATGCCTTAGTGCAGCACACATGCTGATGAGCTCCGTTCGGTGAACGCTCTCGATTTTCTTTTCTAGAGCTCTCCAGCACATAAAGTCTTCTTAAAACATAATGGGCTTGACTATGGTGTCATAGAGCCAGAGGACCACTTTCACCACCTTTTGTCAATGGCTCCTCTATAGCAGTACCAGCTAATCGATGCCTCTTCGATATTCTGCTTCATTTCATTTTTATTTCACTGTATCCGCCAGTTGCAGACGGATGTCTCCAATTTGCGGAAGCGGTAGCCCCGGGATCTTTTATCTTCTGGTAAATAAAACCATCTCGGTTTTATTTGGGTTGATGGTGACACCATTTACGACTGCCCAATTTATGTATTACGACGCTGAGATATCCCTACGTCAACTCGTAAACTCAGCAACTTTCATTTGACCGTAAGCGCTACATTGCCCGCATAGGCAGTCACCCGACAGCCACGATCTTTAAGTTTTTAAGCAGATCATTAATGACCAGGATCCATAGAAATGGAGAGAGTACTCCACCTTATGGGTTTTCTTTACTCACATTTCGTCGAGCACGTGCGTTGCCCCATTTCGTTAGAATCACTCTGTCGCACAGAAGACTAAAAATGAGATGCTTGAGGTTTGATTCACGACTGCTTCCAGAAGGACGTTATTGTAAACTCCCTCAATATCGCTTGCGGGGACTGCAGTACATGATCATACTCAATCCACTTAATTTAAAGTACAAAAGTCCAGTGCAAAAATCAGTGATCATACCGAACAAATGAAAAGAAAACTTGCAGCTCTTCTCTAAACATAAATTCTAAACGGCATATATGAGAGAGCACATGCCATCATCGATTAGCTCCTTTTATTCTTGTCCCTTTACCACATGCTTTTTAAGACATCAAGCGATATAATTTATTAGATAGAAATATTTCGGATGCAAGTGATCCTATCGACCGAATTTATATAAAACCAATACTGTAAGACTGCAAATGCCATCTTCGTTTCACTACTGCACTACATGAGAAGTTGTTCTATTGTCAAAAAATCAATGGCGAGAATGATAATGTAGCTGTTCAAAAGTTTTCACCAGAAGAGTTTACGATTTTAGCTTATTCCTCTTCTTCTTTATTACACGGTTATAACTGAGTTTATAACATGCGTCAGTCGTTCTTTCTTTTCGCAGTTTGGCTGGAAGTGTTCTTTTCACCATTTCAGTATGCTCTGAGTCACCAGATCACCTCTGGGCTTTTTACAAGAGTACGCTGGGGTCTTGAAACCTTCTGTAAGTCGCCAAATCTTTTCGTAGAATTTTCGAGCAATGTCGGTCAGCTTGTCAAGCTCACGAATTTACGAAGAGTTTAGCTTATTGGAGTGAAGAAAAATATTTTTGTTAAACGACTAATTGAACTAAGCGAGTTGTTTATTCGATTCGCCACTCGTAAGGTTTTGCCTGAAATAACAGTTTCAGTTGCTTACTCTACCAATTTTCCATTTTTCAACTAATATTTTTATTGAGCATAATCTTCTTTGCACTCTACTAATGCTTATTTCCATATTTACCATCATCATTTATGAGAAATCCTAATGCACATGCCGATTACTACCAATACACTCTCAATTGAAATCTAAGAATATTGAAAGCATCCACATTTATTTTCTAGCAACACATATAAGCTATAAACAGCTCACACGCTTACGCACAGCGCAACAAGCTGTCCAAAGAAGAATTTCTTGCCACCAGCTCTTTGGGCACTTTGCTACGTGTGCGAATGTGTGTGAAGCAAAGCGAGGAAGAGTGAATGTTTGCAGACAAATCTCCAACAATACCCTACCATTTGTGCGGCGATGAAGTGAAGAGAGGAAGCTTTACGTCGCAGCGTGCTGTAGGTGGATCGGATTTCGCAGCAAAGTTGCACAAATAAAAGTGGATATCCTGCAAAAGCAGCGTAGGTGCTTCAAAAACTTGAGAAAATAGCTCGAAAGCGGACGGACGACAGCAGCGCAGCTTAGGAAGTAATTAAAAGCACTCGTGCTGCAGCAAAAGTAGAACTATTGATTTCGCGAGGATTATGAGCAATCGCGCTGACGCAAAGTTGTCGCAGCTAATTTCGTAAGAGGGTTCAGGTCGGCGAAAATAACCGCGAAAAGAAGCGCATAAACAGGGTAAAGTGCATAAGTGTAAAGCTCTTGCAAATCCACGCCAGCTCTACACAACTTTGGCACGCTTGGACTTCGCTAGCGTAAGCTTCGTTTATGCGCAATTAAAATTTTTATGATCGCACCAAGCACAAAGGCACACAAACCGGCAACATTAAAATTAACCGTTATCAAAAGCGACGAATTTTACTTATTAATGCAGTTAGACTGCGTACGTAACGGTAAAAATGACAAAAAAAGCAAATACAGGCGCGGACATTGAAGTGTGGAAAAGACTTTTTAATGCTTACCTTACTGCAAGAAATGCTGCCACCTATTTAAAAAATTTAGACATTTTTCATATAAACTGAGACTTTTAAAAATTGAAAATATGGCACTTAAATGAAAAGGAACGTTTGTCCGTAATACTTTTGAATTTATTTTATGGCGTGGCCAGATTTCTCGCAATTAAGGTTTTAAAAATATAAAGTTATAAAGACAAGGGTAGTATTTCCGCATTTAAATGAAAGAAACGTTTGTATACATAGTTCCGTCATACTTCTGGAATTTAAGGGTTGCCAGATTTCTCGAAATTCAGGTTTTTAAAACCTGAAGTTGTAAATACAAGGGTCGTATTGCCGTATTAAAATCAGGACAAACATTTTTTATTATTTTTTTTTTTTTGTAATAGAGTTGCCAACCAAAGGAAGTATGCAAAGACATTCATATGTAAAATTATTTCAACAATATTTATTAAAACATACAATAACAAAGCGATATAAAAATATAAAGTTGTAAATACGAGAGTAGTTAATCAGCGCAAACTTCACTAAAGCATACCACTTTTAGAATATGATTGCCACCTATTCGGTATTTTATTTTTACTTACAATATTTTTGACATTATTATTACAACAAAGGAATTATATTTTAATATACTGGGCAATGTAAGGCAATTAAGATAATTTGAATAATTTAAAAATTTTTTTTATAAGGGTTGCCACCTGGTTTGAAGTTTTGTGTCAATTTATTGAGTCAAATGTGGAAGATATTGCAACGCACACTTTTAATTCTAAATATTGTGATATATTTAGATTTAAACACAATTTTATTTATTTACTTAGGATACGTTATTTTAACAGGGTGACCAAAAAACAGGGTGCAAAATTATTAGAAAAATAATTCACTCAAGTGTTTATACATATGTATGTGTTTGTTTGCGGACTTAAGGATAAATAATAGATGAAATTTTTTAAATTGAAAACAGAGTTGACAACTATTTGGAAATTTTCTAAAAAAAAAATATATAAAATATTATACTTTAAAAATTTGTTTAAACAAGGTTGGCACTTACAAAGAAATTTTTCCAAAATATTATCGAAATATAAATATTGCAAGTAATATTCAAAATGTTAGGCAAACAGGTTCCTTTCGTAACCCAAAAAAATAATACATATGTACATCTGCATGCTAAAACCAATTGATGTTTCTAGTAGTAATTCGAATATGTTTAAATGTAGGAAAATTTTCTCTCTTATGAATAATCTAATAAACATACATATCGTCACCTGACCTGCAAAATAACGTAACAACATTTTCGGATATTTACAGTGGCATGAATGAAACATGAAATAAAATGGAACATGAGTGAAACAAAATTTTAATATTGGTTAAAACTGGTTTATATCTGACCGGAGAACCTGAAAATGTTGAACATATGTAATATTATGTATGTAATTTGAAGTAGTGAACCGAAATCAATAAGACACTCAATTTCGAATTTTTTGATGATACGTTATTTTGCATTTCAGGTGACGATATGTACATATATAGCAATAATAATAAAATTGTACTCAGTAACAGTCACTGTCAGAAACTATTCAAAACAGAGTTGCCAATATGCTTAGAGGCACTTTACTTTTTGTTAACTTTCTCATTACCTGTAGTATGAGTAGTAGTAATACATAAATCACTCCACTTTTTCTTCAGTAAGGTTGCCATATTACATAATTTTTCTAATTAAGTTGACTTTTCAGAGATAAAGCTACTTATTAGTTTAATATGTATTGTTACTAGGTAAGCATATTTAAAAAACAATCCCTGAAAACATTTTACGGCACAGAGTTGCCTCTATGTCATTAATTTTTTTATATTTTTAAACTAATAAAATAAAAGCTGCAATCTTTGCGTTGCAAAATTATGGAAAAAATATTTTGTATTACCGAGCAGGATTGCCACTTTATTTAAATATATTTTTAAACTTTATATTTATCAGCAAAACGAAAACTTAAACTTTTGCTTTGAAAAATTATGAGAAATTAATTTTTTAAAGTGTCCCCATTTCAATGTGTACGACTGTATTCTTTGTTACGTGGCAGCACGTCACTTGAGAATGCCTCAAAACGACATAAAACACCAGTTGTAGCAACTAAACCGCGCAACTTACAATTTACACACGCACTGACACATACACAAGCACATAATTGGACTGACGGTATATTTTACAGCGCGCGCGCTCAATGCAAGCAAAAGCGAAAGAAAAATAAGGCGATGTGTAACTGTAAAAGAAATCGTGCAACCAGTTGTACACGATACACGAAACTTGCTTGCATTACTAATGCCAAGGGCAAAGACGCACACATACAACGTATGTATATATGACACACACACAAGCACAGAAATGCATTTGCAACCGCACGAAGTCACACAGCGTCGCTGCTAATATAGCAATGCTCCACCACATACCCCGGTTTTGGTGAATGCATACGTACAACAACACTGCTACATGTGTTTCCATGCAAATTTGACTGCTTCCTGCAACTAGTCGTTGCGGTGTCGGTTGCTTGGTTGCCAGCTGGGTCGGGACGAAGGCGCCGACGTGCTTTTAAATATGCGCTACAACTATCACTCAACTTTGTTGCAATTTAAAGTACACAGCGCGAACTATACAGAGCACACAACGCCGCGCACACACACACATATGCAAGTTGTGTGTGTTTTCACAAAATAAATGGCAATTTCTGCGCATATGTACTCGCTTGCTGCAGCAGCGCGCCTCACTTGCCATTCCACATTAATTTCAACATTTTATTCAAACAGGCGCATAGAGAGAAGGCGCGCGCGACGGGGAGCGCCAATTTCATTTAAACGACTTTGCGCATAAATATAAACACATACACTCACACATATATACATACCTCTGTACATTCATATGTGCTTATAAATACACTTAATTGTGTGGAAGCGTACAACTGTTGCATACTTTTGTGGGCTTTCGCATGGTTTATGTGTGGGCGCAAGAGCTACAGTGCCGTCGTGTGTTTAACTGCGTTTATATTTGAAAGGAAAAGGCTTAGACATTCGCTCGGCGGAAACCATTGCTTTCACACAGCTAATAAGCAGGCAATTGAATGCTAATAAGAACCGCTAATAAACGGATTATTAAAAAGGAAAGAAATAGGTTCGTAATGCTATATATGTATATAGAGACTTTCAGTAAGGATAATATGTGGGAGGATTTTTCGTAATGTTGTTAATAATGGTTTCAACTACTGACAAATGAGATTTTTATTCCTAATATATAATGGCACATATTATATAATAATAAGAAAAATACTAAAATAAAAACGGTTTAAGAAATATATTAAACGATTTCGACAGAGGTACTCTGCCGACGTTTTACAGCGACTAAAACTGTAACTTTGTTCTCAGTTGGCCTTGACAAGAGACAGAAGAGAGCTAGAGACTTCAGTGCTGAAAAATCTTAATAATAGAATCTAGTAAGTTAGTTAATGCAAGGCATAAAGTTTAAAAATGTTCTCATTTATCTCAAGCTTCTAAATAAATATATTCGCTGCAATCACAGCAGACAGCCGAACGATTTTCTACTCGACTTGCACTTCCGCTCTCTGAGATCACTCATCAGCAACTCGGTATAAGGGAACTGTGTGACGCCATTTTCAGCTCCTTACGTACAGTTGTAAACGAAACTATTGGTGTTCAGGAAGGGCAAAAGTACAGCTGGTACGATGAGGAGTGCCGTGTCGTAGTGGAGAGAAAACGTACTGTTTACCTCGCAAGGAATTATGAAGGGAACACTTCTCCAGCCTGCTGAATGGCAGTGAAGGCATAAATAACATCAGGAGATGATGAACACGTTTCCCCCAATCGATGACGGTGGAGTGGACGTAGCATTGCTCGAGCGTGAAGAAGTTCGAGGGCCGATGAATTACCGGCCAAGCTATTCAAACACAGCGGAGAAAAACTGATAAGCAGCATGCATCAGCTTCTTTGTAGAATATGGTCGGCCGAAATCGTGCCCGACGATTGGACTAAAGTGTACTCTGCGTAATCCACAAAAAGATAGTCACCACAATCTGCACCAACTACCGTGGGTTAAGACTCCTCAACATCGCATATAAAGTGCTAACGAACGTACTGTGTAAAAGATTAAAGCTCACCGTCAACAAACTGCTCCAAACCTTGGAAAAGGTCCCTGAAAGAGGATCGACACATACCACTTCTTCGCCGATTTCAAAGCTGCTTTTGACAGCATGAAAAGGAACTGCCTCTCCGACAAGGAGGCTCCCTATCGTGTGACTTCTTCAGCCTATTGCTTGAGAAAATAATTAGACTACAGAGCAGAATATAGAAGGTAAAATCTTTGATAAGGGTGTACAACTGCTGCCGAACGCCGACATTGACCGCTCTACTTTCTTCAGACTGTATAAAGAAACGAAGCAAATGGGTCTGGTAGTGAACGGGGGTAAGACGAAATATCTCCTGTTATCAAACAAACAGTCGTTGCACTCGCCACTTGGCTCCCGCGTCACTGTTGACAGGCGTAACTTTGAAATCATAGATTATTTCGTTTAACTTGGAACAGCCATTAACACCAACAACAACGTCAGCCTCGAAATACAACGCATAATATATCTTGCAAACAGGTACTGAGTAGGCAATTAAGGGGGTATTCTACTCTAGAATTTTGAAAAATTCGATTTTTTTCATATATTTAAAGTTTAGACCCTTAAGAACATATACTCCAAATGATTTTTAAAAATTAAAATTATTTTAAGACGCAGTATCTAGCCCGGTTCGGCCGTATCGAATTTTTTAAACGCGTTTTTCTCGAAACTACTTTTTTCCACACGGTAGCGGCATTATCTCAAGTTCTATACAACCGATTTACTTGAAATTTTGTGTGAACCTTCTTTATATAATCCCTTATCGTTCCTGCCAGCATCGTGTCAAAATTTTTGTTTTTATTATTTTAAAAAAATTCAGGAATTTCGAAAAAAGCGTAAAAAATGATTTTTATTTTCAGGCAGTCGCCATTTTTCAAAAAAATCGTGTTCCCTGAGGTAGGGACTATAACAGCATCCTTTCTGATTAAGAATTTCTTTTGATTTTTTTTTTTCAGACCACCAGGAGAGTCAGGGTCAATGTCACCAGGATGCGCCATTTTTTTACACCTGTCTCTCCCCCCCTCTAATTATTTTGATTTTTAATATTTTTTTGTAAAATTTTTTTTCAGTATTCTTAAGATATCAATAAAGACACCATAAAAAAATGGATAGTAAAAATATTAATTGGCTTTTTTTACGACACTTTAAAAATTACCTGAAATTCATGCTTCTAGAGTAGAATACCCCCTTAAGAAGTAAAATAATCTCTCGACGAACAAAGACCAAATTTTACAAATCATCTCTTTTCTGCTATAGGGTGCTGAGGCATGTACGATGATCTGATGAGTCGTCGTTACGAGTTTTCGAGTGAAAGATTATGAGGAAGATTTATTGTCCTTTGCGCGTTGGGCACGGCGAATATCGCATTCGGTGGAGCGATGACCTATATGAGATATACGACGACATTGACATAGTTCAGCGAATTAAAAGACAGTGGCTACGCTGGCTAGATCATGGATGAAAGCATTTCAGCCCTGAGAGTATTCGACCCAGTATCAGCCGAAGGAAGCAAAAGAAGAGTAAGACCTCTACTTCATTGGAAAGACCAGGTGGAGAGGGACCTGGCTACAATTGGTATCTCCAATTGGCTTCAAACAGTGAAAAGCAAAAATGACTGGCGAGCAATTGTAAACTCGGTTATAAACGGTGGCTATGCCAATAAAACGGATGAAAAAGAATCGTATAACTCAAATAAGAAAATAAACAAGAAAAAATGTGTACAAAAAATAATTGCTAGAAAAGTAAAGGAGTTTTACCCTGAATGCAGAGAACCTAAAAACCCATCCCTATTTGGTAAGTTATTCATTTAAGCCGATCGTATTACTTATTGAGAAAAGCTCTTTTTATACAGTTAAATTCAAGAGAATGAATCTGTTTAATCTGTATCTGTAGAATTTTGATACTTTACAAGCTTTCTCAGTTTCCTATATTTATCTCAGTCTTACTCAATCCAATAAAATAGAGCTCAAGTAAAGATATTAAAAGAATCTAATTTGCGAATTGCATAACAGAAGGTTAAATAGATTACTCAAATCTGTACTTGGACTTCTCACAAAAAAGGAAAATTTATTTCAAAACAGATTTAAAAGAAGCCATTTTATTAAGAAATTAATCAACATCACGTTTAAATGTCGTTGTCTATTCTATCCATATCAACTTAAAGTGTCTTCTTTCATGAAATATCCAATGTATGCCGGTCAAGCATGAATGGTTTTCCAGACTATTCTGCGCTTTTCAGATTTATTTTACTTTCTTATTTTTTATTTTTAATTTTTCTATTAGTTTTTTTTTTATTTTTTTAATGGACCATCGTTTAAACGCACATGCATTAAAATGTTGTTGTAGTAATTGCGAAGAATATTTACATTATACGCTTATTCATGCGTTTCACTTTTCATCCGCAAATAAATAAATCACTTTTATTGTGGCTGCTGGCATTGAGCAACAACACCAACAATTTTATCCTACGCAAATATTCTCGTGCAACTGTAAATATATATATGTACGTGTCGTAAAGGTTACAGTTACTTACACATGCAAGTACACACTAGCATACGCACGCACAGCGCGGCCTCAGTTGAAGTTGAAGCCAGCTCTCTCGCTTACCTTGCAAAGCCATAGAATACGAGTGCGTACATGGCGTATGAGTAACTTTTGGTTTTTTGCCAAATTTTCGGCTTAGCTTTTTAAACTTAATATGAGTGACTGGGCAAATCGCATGAAAGACGGCAAAATATTTTACAACGCACGACGAATGCGACCGCGGTCGAGGGGCAGGGGGGTGAATGAATGAAAGAAGGTCAACGCGTTGACAGATGTCGCGCGCAAACAAAAAACGTTAACGTTATGAGTGGAAGGAGTGAAGGCAGGTGTATATGTAGTTGCAAGTGTATAGACATAGTGGAATGTTTGTGTGCATAAGATGTAGTTGAGCATTTTTAAAAGCTTGCTAAAATTTTGCTCGTCAATGTCACATACATACGCTTGCGAAAGCAGTCTTATACATACATGCATATACATGCAAGTAGCTGCATGGTGAGCGCGCAGGGTAAACTGCAGCTGCGTTTTGACTGCTGCAAATTGAAAACCGAAATTTTTAACATTTTGAAGCATCCAGCCGCAGTATGCGTAGTGACTTAATATGCTGCTTTCTGATGGATATGGCAAATAAATGTGGTTATATGATTTAGAAGCTTTTCCGAAAAGTATATAATAGTGATAGAGCTTCATAAAAAAATAAAAAAAAAATACTTAATCTGAAATTGTGAAACAAGCACTAAAAAGTCGTAAACATGCGGGCGGACTTGGCATGAATTCGAGAGCAATTTCGCAGCTAAACTTAATAGAGGGCAAACTTAACTTATCTCATAACTTTGTCATTTAGTTGCATCACTCCAAAAGTATTATAATAACTAATATTAACTAAGTTGCGAAATATGAGCAACTAATACCATTTGAATGCTCAAATATCAAATATTTTTCAAGTATCTTTCAGTTAATATCAATATTGAAATATTGAATTAATTTTTCCCTTCCCTTTCATACCTTTTCATACAATTCACCGTTATAAATTTTACTAAAAACTCTTTATTTTGGTATACACATTGTAATATTTCATGTATTAAATCCTTGTATTAAGCAACTTTTTTTTGCTAGTGGCAACCCTCTTTAAAAACTTGTAAACTTTACTCCTCCATATTTGGAAACCCACAGTTTATTGATTATCTTATGTATTTTAACAATATTTTTATATTAAAATTTTTAAAAAGGTGGCAACCATCTTTAAAAAAATATTTTGAGATCGAAAACTTTCGGAAAACTCTTTAGTTTGACGCGCATGTTGTCGATTTTTTTTGTCATTGTATACATATTTTTATGCCAAATTTTTTTTTACACGTGGCAATACTCCTTCGAAAACATTTTCAAATTTAAACGTTGGTGTGCCTGTTCAAATTGAAACACTTATTAAAATGTTTTTTTCTTTTTAATTTTTCCATTTCCACATTGTAATATTTTATGTATTAAATCGTTGTATTTAAAGAATTATTTAGCAAATGGCAACCCTCTTTACAAAATTTTTGACTTTACGCCTCTATATTTGGAAACCCATAGTTTATTGATTTTCTTATGTATTTTAACAATATTTTTACATAACAATTTTTAAAAAGGTGGCAACCATCTTCAGAAAACAAATTTTGAAATGCAAAACTTTTCATCAACGCTTGTTCAAAATTTTTTTGTTAGTGTATACATATTTTTATACCAAACTTTTTTTTACACGTGGCAACTCCTTCGAAAACATTTTCAAATGTTAACGTTGGTGCACCTGTTCAAATTGACACGCTTACTATAGTGCTTTTCATTTTTTCTTCTTCAAACTTTTAAGCAGGTGGCAACCTTCTGACATTAAACCATCAAAGTATTATACCAAAACCCATTCCACCTACCATTTTTTCTTAAATTTAAATATATGTTTTAGTATTTTTTAATATACATACATACATACATACATATGTAAGATATTACACTATTTTAGATTATCTACAATCATAAGGACTTCCCTGCTTAAACACATTCATAGCTCAAAATTAAAATTCCACAGTCACTATGTATGTATTTCTTTAACCTATTCAACAAGGAATATAAGCTACAAAATAGTGTTTTTTAGAGCGCTGCTGTTAGTAGAAAAGTACTATTTAATTTCAAAATTATTTATGGAAAGTCTTTAGCTTAAGATTAAACAGATTCGGTCTTTAAATTTAATATTAAAGAAACTCTACAGCCTTCACTCACAGTTCAACGAAAGGCGAGAAAGATCTACAAGATACTTTAACATAACCTCTAACCTGAAAATATTTGTGTTTACAAATTACAAAAACAGTTTACGCCAAAAACCTAGCTGTCGCCCAAAGTTTATACAAATAAGCCCCACTAAAAATGTGAGAAAACTGCACTTGAAGAACTTTAACAGACAGTGGAGTATACTTGTCCAGCACACGCACATAATTAAACGCTTTTATCACGCTTTGGCGTTTAAAATAACCACACAAGAAACTAATAACAACAACATGTCAGTCATGCGTCAGAAAACAAGTGATTACAACTCACCGTCAATTTGTTGTTGAACCATAAAAAGATACTAAAACCGAAAGTAAACATCGCTTATCAGCGGTGCACATCTGCGTGGCCACAGAGCTACCGAAATAATTTGTGTGCCCAAGATAAGCAAACCCGATTGCAAAGAGCAAGAGCAAATTTAACAATGGAGAAGTGCATAAATAAGATAATACTGATAAAATCGTGGAGACGATGACAGGGTTACTCTATATGCATTAGGGTGGGTAAAAAAACAAATGATTCTTTTCGCTTCGTACTCTGAAAAATTGGTTGATAGGCACTTTTAAGACTCACCAAGTATAAGCTCTTAATTTAAAAGAAGTTGGAACTCGCGAACTTTTCTATATGATAATAAGGAAAAAATAGAAAATCGACGGAGGACCGTCCCGCTAATTATAAACCAATTTTTTAGAGTATAAAGCAAAAAAAAAAATTGTTTTTTTTTAGGGTGGTTTTTTTTACTATTCGTTTTTTTCAATGCCCTCATGAAATTTCCTTGGAAATACCCTAAAAAATTCCCTGAAAATTTGAGCCCTTAATATTAACATTAAGGACTGGACCAAGGCATGTAAAAATTTTCCATTGAAAATACACGACAATCGTGATTTTTTATATTTAAATTTCGATAGCTTAGAGGCATTTTATGGTATCGCTTTGACTTAAGAATTGAACAATCTCTAAAAGTGCCCCTTTGCGACTCACACCGGCGAGGTAGTACGGGACTCTAAGCCTGATTTTATAGTATCTCGTAAATAACTAGAGCTATAGAAAAAACTTATATGACAGACTTGTAGGAAATTTTATTTGCTACGAAAAAGCTCCGAGATTAAAATCGCAATCATTAATACTTCGGCTTTTTAAGTAAGGCTGTTTGGAATTTTCATAGATTTTTTATTACATATCATTTATCAAAATTCTGGAAAGATTTTCAATTGGTCCATTACTTAATGCTAATATTAAGGGCTCACATTTTCAGGTAATTTTTTTAGGTATTTTCAAGGAAATTTCGTGAGGGGATTGAAAAAAATGAATAGTTAAAAAAAACAACACCCTAATATACAAGGTCTGTCGCAAAAGAAACAGAACTTTTCAAATATAAATGTTTCTGGTGGCGCCACCTATTGGTGGGTATATGAAATTAAAAGTTTGATCTCTTCTTGACATTTCGTAAAAATTTTAAGACAATTGGATAACTACAATCGATGTTATCGATCAAAAAGTGACAGCAGCTTTTGGTCATCGGTCGTAAAATGCATTTTGAACAAAGAGCAAATATTAAATTTTCTTTTAAACTTGGGAAAACGTTTACTGAGACATTTCAATAAATAAATAAAATAATGCGAAGTGTCATCGGTCGACGCTTGTCACTGATTTTTGACAAAAAACTCCATATTAACCGTTAATCACTCACCCTACTCACCTGATCTGGCACTCTGTGATTTTTACCTATTTGGAAAACTTCATTTGCCCATGAAAGCACACTGGTTTCAGGACATTTCAGCTATCCAAAAGGCGACGACCGATATTCTCAAGAGCATTCCGAAAAATGACTTTAAACACTCATTTGAAATGCTAATTGACCGGGCTAAACGCTGTATCGAAGCACAAGGAAACTGCTTTGAATAAAAAAATATAACTTTTGAAAAATATTAATTTTTTGTTGTTTTTTTAACAGTCCTGTTTCTTTTGCGACAGACCTTGTACATATATTAAAATAAGGGCTTGCAACTAGCACATAACATAAATGCGCTTCAAAAAATACAAGTAATACAATATTATTATAATGGGTTGTCAAAAAAGTCTTGCGGTATTTTTATTGAATTTTTTGAAATTGAAATGAATTTTTGATGATTCATGCCCAGCTCTTGACCGATGCTACGGCTGCTACTATGCCGGGCTCTTTCGACCAATTCAGCGATTTTATCGCAATTTTCGACGACAGGCTTCCGGAGCGTGGCGCATCTTCGACCACCTCTACACCAGAACGAAAACGTTGAAACCATCGTTGTGCGATGGAAATGGAAACTGTATCGGGTCCTTAAACTGCACAAATTTTATTGGCGGCTTGAGATGCATTTCTGCCTTTATCGTAGTAGTACAGTAAAATATGCCGTATTTTCTCTTTATTTTGCTCCATGTTTGCGACGCTATAACTCACGAACGACTTAAAAGAAACGACAATCAATCACGTATTAGCGCGTGAAATGAGCTTTAGAAAAAGGTATAACATGACTCGATGCGACTAAAACTAGAACTACGCGCTTTCAGCGCCAACTAGCGAAAGTACCTATGTATAATTCTAGATAAAGGATTAGGGGCGTTTTTTTAGATATGTGATTTTCAAGAAGAAATAAAAACTTATGATTTAATATTATAGCCAAGAATTTAGTCTTATGATAAGATAAGAGTTTTTCATTATGTTTTAAAGCTGTTTTCGGCAAGTAACCGCCGGGCATGCCTCGAATCAGTTCTAGCCAAAAGGCCCAATTTTCGACCACTATTTGCAGCAGCACTTACAAAGAATATTCCAGCTGTGTTTAACTCCTGGATCTTGGAGGCCACGCCGAAATCTATTATTGAAAGTGTACGAAATACATCTTGTGGAAGAACTGAAACTGCTCAACCTTTTCAATCGACATCGCTTCACTCTATGGGCTCTTGAAAAGATCCAAGAAGATCCGACGTTTGCGCGCCAAATGTTGTCCAGCGATGAAACCTACCTCTGGCTCAATGCCGGTGAGAACGTAACAGCCAGTGCCGACCTCTATCGCGCCATGATAACCGACTATTTGATGCCTGAAATTGGAGCTCGTGACTTTAGGATTCAACAAGACGGCATCACTTCCCACACATCGCATGAATGTATTAATTGAGAGAACACTTCGGTGAGCAGATAATTTCCCATTTGGGACGGTCTCAAAAACTGTGAGCGCCATACTCTGTATGAATTATTGGGCCAGAGAAGGTAGTCAGCGGGAAGGTTCTGCGATTATCCGTCGACGAAAGGGATACATCATCAGTGATAACCACTAGGCGAACCTGCTTCGAAGGTCGGTAAGGAGATGGCCACCTTTTCTGGAATTCACAATATTTGTTCCACATCAACTAACTGGAGAAGCAAAAATCAGAGGGATCCACTATGCCGATCTTTTGAGCCGGTTGATGGTTGATATGCGCTCTCTACCATTAAAAATGTTTTTGAACAAGGTATATTAACACATTGCCATCGGGAAACAAGATTTCTCGTTTTTTTTAATTTCGTAGACATCGGGAAACGAGATGTCTCGCTTTTAAAAAAATTATATACGTCGTTTGTGCACTTTGCTGATACTTAACGTAGTCATCGGAAAACAAAAAAATCTCGTTTTTAAAAAGTATAGTATGTAAAACACATGGAGTAAGGAGCGAAACACGATGTACATGCAAATTCTGTGAAGTACAGTTACACAAAGGAAGCTGTTTCACCAAATATTATACCAAAAAACAATACTAATAATACTTATGTACAACATCTAAAAATTTCAATACAATATATTAATTAGACAAATAATAACCGCAGTCTTAATTCACACACACCGAAATAGTTTGATTTCATTAAAAATACCCCGATTTTTAGACAAGTATGAGCAAAAATCGCCCGATGGTAATGTGTTAAGTTTGTTAAGGAGTTTATAACACCCAAAAAGAAACGTCGGAGACCATATAAAATTTGGTGGGTGAATCTGGAATCTTTGCCGAATCCAGCAAATTGCAAGAAAACCGTACCAAGGAGAACCATATGTTCGTGTTCACAATAGAATCGCGGCTGTTGCATCGTCATTTCAGGCATATCACAGATTTTCGACCCGAAACATATCGGCGCAATTTGGGGTTAGCAGGCAATTTCTACAACGAACAATTCATGATGACTTTAACATATTTCCATACAAAATTCAAATAACAAACCGGTTTAACCGGTTCTGCCTATCCGCCTGGAATTTTTCCAAAAAATTATTGAAATGGCCGAAGAAGACAATAACTTGATAAATTGACGAAACAAACAAAATTGTCCTATATCAAATCCCGAAATAATCCAGGAAACGGAATTTCATCCAGAACAAGTCACTGCGCAGTTTCATCAAGGTTTCTTTGAAGAAAAGCGATCTAACAGTAACTGTCAATGGGCACACTTATTTAAGAAAGAAGAAGAATAACGTTTGGTTCCAGCAAGTTAGAGCAAATGCACATCTAGCCAAACCGGTATTGCTGCAATGACAATTTGAAAACAAATTAATATCAAGAAAGTAAACTATCCGTTACCTAACCTCACTGGACATTTTGTATGAGCAGGAGATGTATAAAACAAAATCCAGAAATATGACTGAATTGAAGCAATCCATTAAGTCGATAACTGAGGCTATCCTGATTTCAACCCTATTAGTGGCTGAGTGGAGGTCATTTACGGTCCATAATTTTAATTAAGGTAAAAATATATAAAATAAAACAAAAATTGCTATACAATAAAACAAGCTAAAGGTTACGCATTGGTTATAAAAAAGGTTATTATGGTTTGTTTACGCAGCACGATTCGTCCGCAACCCTGTATATTGTGTGCTATGAACTACTGTGGGCAAAAATTAGAAATACTTTTTTAATTTAAATAAACCCATTCGGTCATAAATGTTTGCCGCGAGCAAGAGTTTTTGATTGTTACAAATTATGCAAAGAGGGTCGAGAACGACGAACAGCGCCCAGGACGGCCATCAACATAAACTGATGATCAACACGTCAATAAAATAAAGGAAGTGGTGCCTGTGAATCGACGATTAACAGTCAGTGATCTTACTGGCATCGTTGGAATATTCGAAGGATCACTGAAAATCATTTTGAAAAATCAGTTGGGTCTAAGAAAAGTGAAAGCACGATTTGGTCCGAAATCACTCAATTTTTTAGAAAAACAGCATCGTGTTAACGTCTGTGAAACAATGCTTTCCGACTACCAGGATGTCATGAAACGTTATATTTTCAGCGATGAGTCTTGGATCTATGCTTACGACTCGGACTAATGTAGTACATTAGAGCTGGTCGATTCACCAGGCTTCAAAAAACGCAAAAATCGCGTACGTGACAAATGTTCGACGAATCATTCTGAACTACTTTGCCTAAGAGACAATGGACTAAGCCCGTTTTCGAGCCAGCAATTTTGAAGGCTTAGTGTTTTTGGAATCTTAAACATTTGTTCGTCAGTTTTAGAGTTATACGAATGAAATCATTTGTCGAAACCTGCCAAATCGGACAACTATATCACATATCTCCCATACAACTGTTTATTCAGGCTTGTTAAACTTGGCCTTAAAAATCGGTCACTCGAAACCGGTTTTAGACGCATAGTCTTTTAAGCAAAATGGTTCGGAATAATCCGTATAATATTTCCCGCATACACTATTATATATGTATATAAGAAAAATCGAACCGCTCTAATGTACATACATACATACTTATATCCCAGCGAATGCGATGACGAAACTAGTCAAACCCTTTATTATTTTATGATTTTATCAACAAATTTGTTTAGCTTAAACCACAAAATAACAGTAATCACATAATAACTCGTTTTCATAGAACGTTGCTGCTGCTGACGCGGTCGCTAAAGTCTTATCTGCGCGCTTTATTTTTCATTTTTTTGATTTTCTTGAGCACAATCAAATACCACGTGAGTTGGTACAACAACAAACGCAGTGATGTTTATTGATATATAATTTTTATAAACAGATATTTCTCACACAAAATAAATAAATATAATAAATTCAATAGCCCAATTACGAAATGCGGTCGCTTCAGCTCGGCGAGAAGACACAACTCACAAGTTCAACTGATGTGTTTACTCAACACACACACATACATACATGCGCATATGTATGCACGTGCTTCGCTTCACGGAAAGTGGGTGCAAAAATGCAAATCCTGAAGTGCTCTTATTTTGCAGCATTCACTTGGAACACACGCCCCCCTCTTGCGCCTCTTGTCCCGTATTGACACAGTTGAGCTAAATACGACATCACACACACTCACATATAAGCGTGTCTGCGCTAATTTATGTTAATAAAACAAAAACTTTTGTATAATTAAGTAAAAGCGCAGAGTAAAATAAAAGCGAAGCGAAAACAAAAACAAATCCACTTGACAGTAAATTTTGTGATAAAGCAATGTACTCAAGTACATAATCCCTTAGTATAATATTTGGTTTTTGCTTGCTAAATATAGCGAGCGGCGATTAAAGCTGTTGGAAATGCGCCTCGAATTCGTCTTGAAAGTTTTCCTCAGCCGCAAGAGCTACAGGCAGAGTAGTGACTTTTGTTGTTGCATGATTAAAATTAACAACAATAACGTCAATGAGTTTTTGTTATGCAACAGCCGTGTTGTGGGTGTTGAGTTTCTAAGGAAACTTCTCTCATCGCAAATTAATAATTTAAATGTATACGTTTTGTTGTTGTACTATGAACAACACTTATCACAAACAAGTAAGGAAGAGCTAAGTTCGGGTATAACCGAATATTGAACCGAACGAACTTGCAAGGATCAAAGCCAGGGAAGTACCTTCATTTACATGAGGCTTGTTAGTCATATGGAAACTAAGGCAAGTTTTCACCCGATTTTATTCTGGAAATTTTGACACACAGATATACTACAATTAGAAAAGAATACTCTCTGAATATCAATTATACATATATCTCACTTATTGACGTATATTTTCGGTCAGAAGTCAACCATATATACAGGAGTCCACATATTGAGTACCTGTGTGCTTGAACAGATTTGGTTCGATTTGAACAATTTTTGTCCATAAGGTGGCATACTTTAAGGGCATTATTCGTGAAGAGTCTTAACCCGTTATATTAATTGCTTCTTGATTTGTACACTGGAAAGGAAAGATTTCGATTTTCGATTTTGGCCATTTACACACTTTAACATAAGAATGCTACATAGTAAATCGGACGGGCGGGTCTCGAGATATGTATGTTCACGTAAAAGTGGGCAGTGCCACGGCCGTCGTTCAATTTTCATTCCGACTCCATTACAGTCCTGTTATACCACCATTAGCTTCTTTGAATGTCCGACGATTGGAATTTAAGTGCGCTCTGCACAATCCACAAACAGGGACAAACAGTGGGGCTTTAGGCCTGGAAAATCAGCAAATGACTAGATATTTACCATGCGTCAAGTCTTGGAAAAGACCCGTGAAAAGAAGATCTATGTGAAACATCTTCGACGATTTTAAAGCTGCTTTTGACAGTAGGAAAAGAAGCTGCCGCTATGCTTGAATTTGGTATCCCCGCAAAACTAATACGGCTGTGTAAACTGACTTTGAGCAATATCAAAAGCTCCGTCAGGATCGGGAAGGACCGACCGACCGAGCCGTTCGAGAAAATAATTCGACCTGCAGAGCTCTGTAGAGAAGGTACAATCTTCTTCAAAAGCGTACAATTGCTGGCGTACGCCGATGCCATCGATATCATTGGCTATAGCAACCGTGCCGTTAGTTCTGCTTTCTCCAGCTTCGAAAAGGAAGCGAAACAAATGGGTCTGGTAGTGAAAACAGTCGTCGCATTCGACAGTCATCACTTCGAAGTCGTGGATAATTTAGAAGTATAGTCCTCTCTCGCCCAAGAAATACAAATTCTATAAGGCACTCATAATCCCCGTCCTGCTATATGGTACAAAGGCATGGACGATGACATAGGAGAAAAGTTCTGCGAAAGATTTATGACTCTTTACGCATTGGCAAAGGCGAAAACGGAAGTCAATAGAACGAAAAGCTATACGACGACTTAGTTCATGGATGAAAACACTCTAGCTCTAAGAATATTCGTCGCAGTACCCGCTGTGGGAAGCAGAGGAAGAAAAAGACCTCCACTCCGTTCGAAAGACCAGGTGGCGAAGGACCTGGCTATACTTGGAATCTCCAATTGGCGCCAAAAAGTGAAAAGGAAAAACGAGTGGCGCGCTGTCGTAAACTCGGCTATAACCGCGTAAGCGGTGTCTGGGCCAATAAATAAGAGGAAGACTTACAAAAAAATGGGTAAAGTAGGACAGCCAAAATAAAGTGTCGGCGTCTTTTTCAAGTAATTTATTATTATATACATATATACATATGTAAGTATATACCAGTAAATGAGCGGCAATCAGTCATTTTATTTTAGCAGGAACAAAACCGAAAAGAGGTTCACTGCTTTCATTAGCTCAAGGCTATTAAGTTGATTATGTAAAATGGTGCAAATATCCAAATAAACATTAATTTCCGTGACATCATAACAACAAACAAGTAAGGAAGGAACAAATTCAGATGTAGCAGAGAATGGGGTATATAAAAGATGTGGTAATAGGTCTCATCTTTAACAACAGTTTGTATGACAAGCTATATGCTACAGCGGTTCGGTCTGAATAATTTCATCGAATATTGTACAGAGCAGCTTTGTAGCAAACTTAGTATAGCCTGTTCAGGGTAAAAATTTCTCCTTCGTTGTCCGATATGTATGGAAAGCGTCGACCGAAAGAAAGACATTCCTGATATTAGGTAAGGGGTAGGATATTATAAGGGTCGATCTCATCCTGCTTTGACCCAAAACTACGTTTCTCTTAAAATGCCCAAATGCTACTATAAGGCACAGGTGGGATATGGACAGATAAACTACCTGAAATCAATCATCCCTGTCTTGACTATTTGTAACAACCGGTAAGCAAACAATATTTTTATCCTATCGTTGCAACATGTTACTGGTGGGTAGAAAAACATAAATCACCAATTAAAAATATAATTAAAATAAATAAATTATTATGTCCACTAATGGAGACCGAGGACATGACACACTAACCCTGAAAATGAGTTGGAATGTAGCGAAGAAGGACGCCGCAAATACTTTCAATGCATATAAAAGAGAGTTGATAAATTTACAAATAAATGAGAGCATTAAAAATGCGATACTAAATATCTGCAGACCCAACTAGAAGTATGCACTTAACCGCTCTCCGCAATACACCGAGCGTACGTTAAGTATATGTTCATGCCACATTATAAAAAATATTTACGTGCTATCTATGGCAGCGCAGCATATAATTTTCTAACAAAATTACATTTTAAATGCTTAATGTTCGCAGTGAGAAGGAGAGCATTTGAACTTAATTGACATGACAAGCACACGCTGAGACGCGCCAACAACAAGTGCAAGCGTCCTTTGCGCGCCACTCAACAACCGAATACTGTTATAGTATGTGTGGTTAAGCGTTGAAAGGACCCCTGAAGAACGCACATGTTGTTGACCACAGGCGCATTGCCACAAAGAAGGCTAGAGCTCGCGGCAGGCGCTACACACTCGTACAACGTACGGTCGCCCCAAGTAGCGCCGTTATGTATGTATGTATTTACTTGTATATAGTATATGTACGTGCTGTAGCGAGCGTATGATTTAATGACCTTCAACTTGAAACGCACATAAATTTCAATTACAGTTAAAAAGACGACACATGGCCAAGAGTTATATATGTTCATTTAAAACTAAAAAAAGCAAAGCCACTGTATACATACATAAGTAGTTTGGAGGTCTAAAGCAAATTGGTGGCGCAAGAGAGGTCCGGATGTGGTCTGTAGGAAAGGCACTTCACAAAGGGTTTGGGAAAAAGTGAAACTGGGTGTAGCAAAGTCCTATAATACTGTAACTGAATACTCTATATTAAAAACCAGCGGTTCCCATTCCCTCGACCAGAGCCAAACGTTCCTGCAAAAGAAGTCGTGGAGGCCATTTGAATGATGTTATATTCAGAGCTTAATTGCATCGATTGTACTTCACATATCATTCTTATTGGAAAACTCTGTATAATATATCTGTTGAGGCAACAAGTACCCAGACAATACCACAATACCACAATACCAAATTTCACAGCCCAACCTCAAGAATTAATCTATAATATGTGTAATATACTTAGTATAACGGAAGTGCTCGTATCATGTAAATAAATGTCTATCCCACCAATTATCGGTAGTTTCAATGGGAAAAGTAATTATCCTCAACAAATCAATAAAGTAACACTCAAGGCATTAGTATTATGAAAATAGTTGTTGGTCAATAAAGATTAAAGCAGAAGCAACCAGTCATAAACCCCAGAAAGTCAACAAGTTGGCTATAAATATGGCTGAATATAAATCCACACCACATCACAAGTGGCAAATACGAAATTGCGAAGACAACAAAGACAGTACAGTATACTGCTTATGAATGCAAATGTGGACATAAACGAGTATACTAATAGTGTTGTGAAGATGTAAAAGCTTGGCTACAACACTAGTTAAGTTTGTCGATGACAATAAACGGACTAGTTCATAACTAGTTCGATTGCGTTCGAAATACGAACTATACTTTAATGGGAAACCTTCTCAGCAATGATTTTACACAACTGTTTCGCTTCCTACTTGGCACAGGGATCCACAATCAGGGCTTATACCGAGCTGTTTTTGAAAGCAAGCTTTAAGTATGCGACTCAGTTTTTGAACCCTAAGAAATATTAAAAACTTTTCGAATTCTTCAATCTACACATTTTGAAGAACCTTAATCTTTATTCTGGCCTAATATTATCTAACATTTTATATGGCTTTTCTTTAATCTACGTTGTAAGGGTCGACGTACAAAGAAAAGATAAGATAAGATAAAGTAAAGAAGTCTGGATTGAGGTCTAGGCGACCATAAATGAAATATTTCCACGGTATATTTGATCTCTGATATTTCGATAAATATATCTTAAGTGTTTCGAAGCCGATTACGAGGAACATAAATAGGCAAACCGTAGTTCCCGATATCTTTAATTTATTTCAGCATGGATACAGCTGGTAAACTCTTCTAGTTCTGAATAGAGATTAGTTAAGTTCAATCGGATGTTTGCGGTTAATGGGCTTTAAGATTTAAGTCTTTCGAAGCCGTAGCCTAAGAACATCACAAAAAAAAAGGAATTGCTCGAAACCGCTAGTTTATTACAGCACATATACTCGTGACACTTATCTAGTCGTAAGAGAGAGCTCTGCCTAAAGATGATATAGGTCCGAACAAGCAGTTTAAAGATGTGTGCTTTTCAAAATTCACCTCAGACCTCTTTCAGAATGACGCAAGTTTTATTTTCTGCCAATTTATCAGGTAATTCCAAACTGTCTAATATATTTCAGGACCTTTGAAGAAGAGAGGCCTCAGGCAAATAACCACGGAGTATACTTGTACATCTTAATACTATTTGAAGAACAAGTGACTTTAAAGCCGGAAACAATTTTATAGAGTTCTTTTTGTATTTGTAGGTTAGGCATATTGCATATTGAAGTTACTGAAATCGATTTCAAAACCAAAATTATATTTTTTTGCAGAAGCAAATTAAGCGAAGATATCTGATTTTGACAAACAAGAATCGTAAACTTCGAAACTAGAAAACTAGTTCCAACGAAGAACAATCGTCCTAGAAATCTCATTCAGAAATTTGTGGCGAACTGTTCTGACGGCTGTGCGCCAGCTATTAGAACCCAACGCCTGTAGAAATCACACAAACACCAGTGCCAAGGCAAAAATCTTATGCAAACTCGCTCGTTCAAAGGCAAATACGAAAGTGGAAAAGCAAATGCTCGTAAAGGTAAGCTGACCGATGGAGGCAACAGCACGTATCAACGAAACAGCACGCGGTCAAATCCAGCTATATGAGCGTTCACTTGCTGGTGTGAGCGCGTCTTTATATTCATATTATGTATTATACTCGTAACGGGCGTTTGGATATTATTGCTCCTTCGCTGCGGTCACTAGGTCAAGCCGGGTGTGAGTGTGGGCTGAGGCAGCAATAACAAAGGGAAAAAAATAATGATATATGGGCAAGTGAGTGGGGAAGAAAAACACGTGAAAGGTGTCAGGCACACATATCGGACGGTCACACGCACACATTGATACACGGGGTTTGCAATACACCTTTTAAGAGTGTGTGTAATTAAGTGCATAAGGAGGGGCTTCGGATTGTGTGCGAACTTGGAAGACTCAATGCGCGGCACAGTGGGATATCGAGGAGAAAATATAGTTTCAGGAATATTTGTTTTTCAGTGAGGATCGTGAAGTCATCGAAAACTTACTTCACCTTTTGTTATCGACAATAACATCGAAAAAATTAATGAAACAGTGCAGAGGATTTCAAAACCTCTTATGGATCTAGTGTGGCTGACTTTTTAGTCGAACATGAAACAAGTGACAACGCGCAGCTGTCACATTCTCCAGATTTGGCTTCCCTATGACTTTATTCTGTTTTCGAAATTGAAAAATCAGTGAACGCGGAAAGACCCAATGTGAACATAGTTAGTCACACTTTCTTGGCGCGACTGAGGCGATTCCTGCTTTGAGCCTGCTTCTGCAAATTACTGGGCAATGCGGAATCAGGTGTTCTGGAGCTTCTTGTTCCATGTTGCAGAACCGGCAGGTTTGCGAAAGAGACTATGCCCATGTTGGCCAAGTGTTTCCTGAGATTGCAGTGTTCTGTATAGAGCGCGACAAGAAAGCGGAACAAGCGGGGGTGGCAAGGAAGTAGTTTGGCATGGCACATTCCAGCCGCCTGCTGCCAAAGCTGTTCTCTCCCTACTCTCTTCCATGCTGAACAACTGCTCTATAGTGTGGGACCCCACTACAATGCATGGTTTGGCAAAGTGAAGATTTTAATTTGTTTCCACTTGAAGTATATATACTAAACATGTAAATTAAAATGTTTCTACCTAAAGCGAACATCAAAACCCCGACAATCTGGCAACTTGTTTGGTTGGTTTTGTAACCTTTTCAACTTTGGCGCTGACTATGTTACTTTGCTTTTGTTTTTATTAAAATCATTATTATTTTTTTTATACCGCAACTTTTTTTCAGCACACACACTTTCGTGACTTTTGCGTTTTTACCGGTTTTTGCCTTCACTTTGCATATCATTTCTCTTAATTTCGACTTTTTGCGCGCTATTTCCGCTTAGCGGTATTGTCAACGGCAAAGCGTGTAATTTGCATTTTACTTTTAAATAGCGTGTATTAGCGTTAGCCTGTCTGTCGCAGTGGCACCAACACACACGCAAATACGCACACACATGCAGCGGTCAGTTGAGATTTCTGCGGGAGCGTGTAACGGACAGCAGCGGCAAAAGTCATTTGCCTTGGCTTAAAGCGCAAAAGCTGGCTAATGTAGCTATGGTTTCAGGTGCATGTGTGTGCGTGTGTGCCGACGCCTGATGACCCTAAAGCGCTGTGCGTGTATGTTAATGGCTGCGCGGCAAGCAAACATATTGCCCGTAATGGTCAGCGCAGTGCTCAGCGCTGCTGTTTTTGTGACCATGGCAAATAAAACGGGATTACAATTGTGCGCCTCTGCGTGCGTATGTGTGCGTGTTTGTTTTTATATTGTATATGGAAACTATAGGATTGAAAAATATTATACCCACACACAAAAGTTCCACAGGATTCGCGTTTATTAAGCGACATTTATAACCTCACTCCCTAGGCAAGGTGCCCGGTTGGACGCTTTATTGTCATTAAATTTTTTGTGTTTTATTTGGTCTACACAATGGGGCTCCAGTTTATTTTGCGCAGCGCTGGGATTATTTGGAAGTCTTTAAAGGCAGCAGTTTCGAAATTTAAGTAAATTTCTATTTCAAGGTTTTATACAAATATGGGTTGTGGCTACCAGATATACGATTGTTGAATATATGGGGATGTTCGGTGGTGTAAACGAACTGTTTTGATCCACAAAGGCGTTTCGGTATGGAAAAAAAACTGTATTATTTGAAGTTCACACATTCATAAAAATAGAAGACACGAGAGAAAGGCCCAAAATTTTCTACTTATTCAATTTTAAAATATAATAAAATCATCTCTGCGATGGAAGAGATCTTATTTCTGATCAAAAAAAAGGACGTGGAATGTTAAATTTTATTCGATTATGCAGAACACGCTTAAACATGTTTAGATGAGATGACGATCGCAATTTCGCGTCTTCATTTAGATCTGCTATTTGTGAATACGATTGTAAAAAGTAAATTTGAATAAAAAACAAGACTATACACAAATTACAAATGCAACAATTCCTTTCAAGAACGTGATTCCTTCAATTTGTATGGCAGCTATATACTGTAGTGATCCAATCTAAACAATTTTTTGATAGATTGAACTATTGCCTCAGTCAAGAACCCAAGATAAATTACGATAGTTAGTGAGTTTTCGAATTCTCACAAATGAAAAAGCTTAGCCCGCGGCGACTACCGCGTTTTTTGAACATCCATTACTAAGACAATGTAGAACTGATCAAAACCAATAAGATAGAATAAGAGTTCTACAACGACTTGTGACAACCAGGGATCAATGGTCAATGGGACAAATGGTTCAAAAGATTCGAAAAAATAACAGTCAGCTGATCAGCTTTTCGATAACATGTTTATGCCCTGAACAGGATATATAAAGTATGCCACGGCATGTTTGCCTATAAAGTATGTGGTATAAATGATAAGTGTAACGAGCTAAATTGAATTAGCCATTCCCAACGTCCAACTGTCCACTCAGTTTTTGAAATATCGACTTGAAATTTCGCCCACGTCCTGATCGAAATCAAGTCCTTGTATGCAAAAATTCACTATAAAGCAGCCAATAATAGTGACCGATGAAACTCAGGATACAAATCTTGTAGCGAGTGATCCAAATAGAGGAAAAAGTACCTCGCGTTCTGTAAATATTGTGTTTCGCGCACTTCGCTCACCTTATGATCAGTATAATCGGCATGCTGTTCGCAACACCATCACCCATCTTGAGACCCAGCATTCATCATTGGATAATATTCGACCGAATAGACCACGTCCAGCACGCAGTGAAGAAAATATAGAAGCCGAAACGGAGTGTACACGAGGACCGTGGAGAGTCGATTCGGCACCGTTCGCAGCTACTCGAACTGGCGTATGGAACGACTTGACAAAATGCATCTTGTGCAAGAATGAAAGCCGCTTGATCTTCTCAGCTTCACTTTACCGGCTCTTGAAAAGTTCCAAGTAGATCCCAAGTTTTCGAGCCAAACTTTTTTCAGCGATGAACATCATTTCTGGCTCAATGGGTATGTAAACAAGCAGAATTGACGCATTTGGGACGAAGAACAACCTGAAGAGATTCAGGAGCTGACATGTCACTTAAAAAAACAACGGTTTGGTGTGGCTTGTGGCCGGTGGAATCATCGGTACATATTTCTTCAAAAATAATGCCGGTGAGAACGTAACCGTCAATGGCGACCGTTATCGCGTCATGATAACCGACTATTTGACGCTTGAAATTGTAGCTCATGCTGTTCCCACTTTCCACACAGCGCACCCACATATCACACCGTTAGACGTTTCCCTGTGGGAATATATAATGTCTAAGGCTTCATCGATGAAAGCAAAACAACCAACAAACGTCATTACTGTTTGTTGTCAAATGCCGAAATGAAGGTTAGGCCTAATTTGTAGGTCAAAGTATTTTTGGCCACTGCCACCTTTAGAGGCCTACGTGCCTTCTTTTAGTACTTCGATTAGTTCCATATTTTTTTATAGCACAACATTCTTATTTCTGGCTTTATGTATGATTACGTTCACATAAATATGAGAGAAGGCAGCGGCGCTAAAGGGAGGTTAAGGTATAGTCATTTGGCAGAAAATTACCCGAAATGAGTTGAAATGCAACGGGTGAAACACCAGAAGATAAGCGGCGAAGTATACGAGTACTTTTTTCACATCTTTAAAGCCATGTGTTCACTAAAATTAATTTTCTGTTGGTGCATTTAGAAAGAGAATCTCCCTATAAACATTGTAGAAGCGTTTCGAAGCTTCTTCCTGGTTCAGACCGTTCTTAACACAAGCTTATTTCTCTTCAAAGGAGTGTCAAGGTCCGTGAGCGTTATGTATATAATCTTTCAAGTTATATCTATGCCCATAGGTTGATAAGGAATATTTTCTTGAAACCTTGTTCTAGAAGGGAACTCTTATTCTTGTAAGTGTAATTTTGAACTCCATGGTACACAATATCGACACAAACAAACATATTTGTAAATTAATTCAAAAACATAACTTCTTTCTTTCACTGTTCGCCAGCTTTAAGCGTTTTCAATTATCTCCAGGTGCTGACACATATCACCTCGAAGAACATTATATACAAGTGAAAGGTGTCTGAACTACATGGTACGTCCAACCAATCAACACTACCATGAACTCGACAACAAACAAGAGCGAATGGAGGAATGTGTAAAGCGTAAAATTTAACCAAGCCCGAAAAGACATAACACGGAGTCAAAAACGACATGAATATGCAACTACAAAGCTTTCACTTAAGCTTTTTTTCTTTATTCACAGCATAGATGAACTGCACACGCACACACATGTAGCCGGTGGTGACATAACACATGATCAAAACATGGACTACGGAACCTGTCGAGCATGAAAGCAAATAGCAATAGTCGCTTCACACACACACATACGCATATATGACAGAACGCTTGCTAAAACTTTCGGCAAGTCTTGTGAGCTATAGCATCTGTTTGTATGCATGTTATGACGCCTGAAGCTGTGCTATACCAAATTGAATTGCCACATGCCTCGGCCACGTTTAATATTCCAAAAGCGTTGTGTGTGTGTATGTGCATGAGAGTTGCCAAGCGTAGAAAGTAAATATTCGCTTGTGTGAATTTTTTCCACACTTTCACACATTGCAAATGGAATATGCGAGAATGCGAGGATAGTAAAAAAAAGTGATAATACAATACCTAATAGCTTAGCAAGTATTTATTTCTTTATTTTTCCTCAAAGCGAAAAAAGGTGAAAGATGAGTTCTCATATCAGTAAGAGTGAGAAGAGGTGCGAATTTATATAAAATTATCACAATTTAAAAATGTCTTTCTTTTAACTATAATTTGTTGTTAAGGCTAGTAGTAATAAATGCTTGATTTCAACTGCATTATTCTTGAAATAAAAATCATGTTTAAAGCACTAAAAAAATGTCAAAATTTTGTTCATCCATATTTGCCCGAATGCAAAACTGCACAAAACTACTTAACTTATCTCAAAGATCGGTATGTACATATAAGTATGAAAATAGATATTTATTTTTAAGGAAACATCTGAGCTATATCGACATATTAATCCTACTTAAGTGTTGATTCGTGCTCCAGCCGAATTACAAAGACGAAATAACCAAAACTACTAACTTTGCTTGCATCGGAACTATAATACTCTTCACAAATACAAAAGCTTCCTTAAAAGAATTTTAATCGTTCAATATGTATGGTAGTTATATGCTATAGTGACTCGATCTGAAGAATTTCTTTGTAGATTGTACCGTAGCCTTGATCAATCTTCTATACCAAATTTCGTGAAGATATCTCATCAAATAAAAAAACAACTGTCCACACAAAAACTGCTTCTTAATCGGTCAGTTTGTACGAGAGCTAAATGCTATAGTGATCCGATCCGCAAAATATTTTCATATACTGTAGTTATCATGCCAGCTAAAAAAGTTTTCCATACAAGTGCTTGATTTTGATCGTTCACTTTGTATGACAGCTATAGCTACAGCATTCCGATATCGTCGGTTTTGACAAATGAGCAGTTTCTTGGACAGAAAAGGACGGGTGCAAAATTTCAGAACGATATCTCAAAAACTGAGGTACTAGTCGTATATATACAAGTAGATAGACTTGGCTAAAACAAATCATCTTACATCACGCTGATGATTTTTACAGGGTTTTTCAATAAGAGTGATATGAGTTCTCTTCAAAAAAGATACACACTAATTGGTAAGAAAATTCAAATGTTCTTATATTTAATGTTAAGTACAATGGATACAATTAAGTTCTGAAGAGAACATCATTTAAATGTCCTCTACGACTTCTTTTGCGGGAACGAGTTCGATTAACCCAATTTTCAAGTACTTTTTCCACTAAATCAAGTCGTATGTGATTAATAGTACGTTCAATATTGACTTCTAAAGTTTGAAGTGAGTCTGGTTTATTGTTAAACACCAATGACCTCAAATAACCCCACAAGATGTAGTCTAATGGTGTTAAATTACAACCTCTTGGAGGCCGTTCGATGTCACATTTTCTTGAAATAATCGAATCTCCAAACTTTTCTCGCAATAATTGGGTTGTTGCAAGTGCTGTGTGGCATGTAGCCCGGTCTTGTTGGAACCATATTATTTCAAGATCAACTTCAATTGCGGCCATATAAAATTGGTTATCATCGATCTATAGTTCTTGGAATGCACAAATAATTGCGGTCTTCAGCAACACTTGACTGAACGACAGCAATATTTTCATTACTTCGAGCGGTTCTTTGTCATATTGCCACTTGAACATTTGCGAATAGCGAACACAGGTGGACGATTATTACGACCTCATTATTTTGATAATAAAATTGAATAATTTGTAAACATTGTTCTAGCGTATATATTTCTATGATCAAATTGTCATACTCGTATTACTGAATGCAATGAAAAAAATCGTAGATTAAGATTTATTACAAATGACCGAAACGACACTTATCATATCATCCTTATTGAAAACCCCGTTATATGAACTTTAGAGTCTCTGAATATATTATATATGTATATTAAATAATTAATGAAGGAATTTGGCTTAAGTTAGGTAGAAAAACTCAAACTAAGTACCGCCTTAATAATACTACAACTAGTTAATAAGCAGAGTTTAATATTGAAATAAACTGTTATTTGATCGCAAGTGGATCTCAGTAACTCCTCAAACCCCAAAACTGAAGGGCAACTATCTAAAGTATACCCATCTAACTGAACTTAACTAACCTTAATCACGTTGCGCTTTAACTATCTTAAGTTAAAGAGGCATCTCAATGAAGTGTTTATGGACGCCGAGTTCGTGAAGTAAAAGGTACTTTATCGGACAGCGATATCTTATGAGCAGATTGCTATGATAACATATTGATAATTTAGAATATATTCTCTACAGCCCTCGAACATACTGTAGGCAAAAAATAGTAAGACTTTTTAATTTAAATTTCGCGCGAAAACCCATTCGTCGAATAATTTTTTATCTAGGTCGGTATGACTGCGCCAAATGTCATATCAAAATAATCATGACTGTTTAGTATACGATTGTCTTTCGGAAGTACATAAAGTGCATTCGGCGATTTTTACGATGAGTGAAATTATTTAAAAAAGAAGTGCCATTACATTTAATGTGCGGAATAAAATTTCTTGTGCCGAAACGTTCAGAATTGGAATAGACCCTCGTTTATAATTGTTTGTCGCGAGCAAGTTTTTTGATTATAAGAAATTATTCTAAGACGGTCAAGAAAGCGTTGAAAACGAATCACATCCTCGACTGCCATCGGCATCAGCTGATATCAACAGGTCAATAAAATAAAGAATTGGTGATTGAGAATCGACGTTTAACATTCAGAGATCTTACTGACATCGTTGGAATAAGAAGAGGGGTCATTGGGACCTAAGAAAAGTGAAAGCACGATTGAATCCGAAATCACTCAATTTTTTCGAAAACAGCGTCGAGTTAACGCCTGTAGAACAATGCTTTCCGGCTACCAGGATGTTATGAAACGTTATATTATCAGCGATGAGTCTTGGATCTTTGCTTACGACTAGGAATATCGTGGGAAAAATTAACAAAACCGAAAAAACTCCGTCAGAGCAGGTCACAAATCAAGGTTATACTGACAGTTTTCTTTGATTATCGAATTATCCTTGCTGTCAGTATCGACCAAACTGAGTGTTATGCCTGGTTTCCGCGAAGCTATCTGTAAAAAGAGGCTGGATTTATGGGCCGACAACTCTTAGCTTTTTCAACCACCGTATTTGCTTGATGTAGCTCCTTGCGACTTCTGGCTAACTCAACAGAGCGCTCCAGGGAAACCGTTTTGAGTCATTGAAGGGTATTTTGGAAATTGACTTCAACAACTGTTTCGAGAATTGAGAAAAACATTGGCACAAGTGTATTGGGGGGATTACTTTGAGGAGGACGACATAGACTTAGAATAATAAATTAAGAATTTTTAAATTATCAAAAGCCTTGCTGTTTTTTGCTCATAATAGTAAATCAACCATTTTTCCAATTAAGGAAACTTATGTTCTGTCACAAAGCCCCACAAAATATTATTTTATGCTCTCCATTTATTATGAGCTTTTCCAATTAATCTAAATGCTTTGCATTTGAAAGAAATGAAGTCAAGCATTTATATTTTCGTTTTGGAAAAATTATTAGAGAAAAATCTTTTATTGACTTCCAGGAATGTTTGATAAAGCGCTCACGGAGCGGAAAATTAAAATAAAATATTAAATCTGAAATCTGAAATGTCACAACAGGAATGCATTTAACTGCCAAAGTCTGTGAACTTTCAACGTCTAAAACAACAACAACAAAACATATCTCCGACGAAGTTCTAGTGCAAAGCAACATGAGGATAAGCAATTTTTAATAACAGGCAAATATTTTTCAAAGCTCATAACGGTTGATTGCGCTGCTATAATATTTCATAAGAAACGGCGCGGCTGCGGAGCGAATAAAAGAGCGTGAAAATAATTTATGAGACGCGGAAAATGTGGCATAAATAAATGAGACAAGTAAGGAAGAACAATAAATTTTAAATTATTGACTTGAAAGACAACAACAAACAACCGTTGATTACAATTATATTGGCGTATGTATGGTATGTAAAAATCGCCCGGCAACACCTGTACGAAATGGGAGTCAAAATATGCGGCGTATAAGAAATGAGCCGAAGTGAGTTGAGGTGAATTTGCGAACGGAGCGTGATGAAAAATACAAAATGAAAACGAAAATTTCGCCTGCAACGTCAATGTCAACGTCAGCAAATGAAAATTGAGAGCGAAAAATAAAGACGCCAATGATTGCATATGTGCGGCAACGCTTTGCCACTGAGAATTTGATGAAGTCCAGGCTGAGCTGATGCAGTTGCTGATACCGCAGCTGATTACTTTACCGATGACAATGATGTTTGCGTGCCACATGAAAAGGCAAGTTTGTGCTTGATGAGCAATCATTGCAGATCGATTCAAGACAAAAGCAGGCTATTTGAGATATTATGCATGTATATGTGTTTGTACAAACATCCACATTTGTTTTTTTTTCTCTTTGCAGCTGTATGTTCCATACTATGCAGCACGTTTGCGTAGTTGGCTGACAAATTCAGGCGAACTCTATTTATTTGGAATGGGTAGTAAGTGCATGAAAAGGACATAAGAGTATGAATTTCGAAAGTGTACGCACACACCTGTACAGCACACAAGCATAGACACACCAATAGGGGTCCATGAAAGTCTATAAATACCAAAAATGGTTTATGCGACATTGTGAGTGGTGGAAGTAGTAAGCAGGTAGTAAAAAAGCGACAAAAGTAAGTAGGCATATACATACGTGTGTATGTACGTAGATATGTCCATATAAATGTACATAACTGTTCATATAAGCGCGATGGCAGATATTGAATGAATGAATGCTCACGTGGCAGCTAAAAGGACATATTGACTTGCTTCAGCAAAATAGTTTTAGCATACAAAGCTAGGCGCACACCATTTCATGCATGCCCTGTAGGAAAAAGTAGCAGATAAACTAATTGTTTAGCTTACAAAAGTTAGAGGTATTTTTTTGGGTATCCGATTGAAAATGCATAAGCGGTTTTCCTATATGTAAGTATGTATATCAAAAATTGTCTTGCTTAGAAATTTTATTAACTCCAAATACTAGGTATATGACAACACTGTTATGACATATTACTTAACTTTACTTATGCCTTCCCTATCATATTTTACGCTGCTTAAAATTTATTTCAATGTGAACAGTTAGGTGTCAAACCTAATTTTACACTTCCTAAGTAAATAGTCCGAAATGCGTGAGTATGAAGAGCTTGAGAAGCTGGTCGACAGGGGTGATGCTCGACTAACGGAAGGTTTCAAGATCTTCTAAAACCCAAAGTTGTGATCTAGTGACTGATGTTCGCAAGATACTGAATTTATGGTAGGAAACACTTCTCCAGCCTACTAAACGGCAGTTAAAATGTAACATCTGGAGATGGAGAAACCAAATCTCCAATCAATGACGATGAAATAGATGGCCGCCCTGAAAAACAAAACAGCGGCGGGGCCGATATATTCCCGGCCGAGCTATTCAAATACGTCGGCGAAGAGCTGACAAGTTGTATGCATCAGCCTCTTTGCAAGATATGGTCGTATGAAAGCATGCCCGAAGATTGAAAACTAAGTGTGCTCTGCCCAATCCACAAAAAGGAGGACCCTACAATCTGCGCCAGTCTGTGAAACACTGAAGCCCACCGTCAACAAACTAATTGGACCCTATCAATGTGGCTTTAGGCCTGGAAAACCTACAATAAACCAGATTTTCACCATACGCCATATCTTGGAAAAAGACTCGTAAAAAGGAATCGACACGCACCACCTCTGTGTCGATTTTAAAACTGCTTTTGACAGCACGAAAAGGAGCTGCCTTTATGCAGCGATATTTGAATTTGGTATCGCCGGAAAGCCAATATGGCTGTCGAGCAATGGCAAAAGCTCCGTCAGGATCCGGAAGAACCTCTCCGAGCCGTTCGATACCAAACGGGGTTCCAAACAAGGCGACTCCCAATCGTGCGACTTCTTCAATACTGATGGAGAAAATTATTCGAGCTGCAGAATTTAATCGAGGATCTTATATAAGAGTGTACAGCTGATGGCGTACGCCGATGATATTGATATCATTGGCCTCAACACCTGCGCCGCTAGTTCTGCTTTCTCCAGACTGGATAAGGGAGCGAAGCAGATGGGTCTAGAAGTGAACGAGGGCAAGACGAAATGTCTCCTGTCGTGAAACAAACAGTCGTCGCACTCGCGTCAACAAGAGCAAGTGCAGAGGCATGGGCGGTGACAACATCTCAGTAGTCGGCTTTACGCCTTTACGCTTTGGCAGCGGTTAATACGGCAATGAGCTGTACGAGATATACGACGACATTGACATAGTCAAGCAAATTAGGAGGCAGTGGCTGCACTGGCTAGGTCACGTCGTCCGAATGGACGCAAACACTCCAGCTCTGAGAGTATTCGACGCAGTATCCGCCGGGAGAAGTAGTGGAAGAGGAAGACCTCCACTCCGTTGGAATGACCAGGTGGAGAAGGACATGGCTACATTTGGAATTTCCAAATGGGGCCAACAATAAAGAAAAAAAGGAGAAAAAAACAGAACAAACCAAATATACATATTGCTGTATCGGTCGGCTTTCTATGCACTTTTTAGACTTCAGGCACAACTTTTAGAGCGAAATGTTCCTGCAGGATATACATCATAGGTACACAAAGATAATGTGCTTTTAGTAAATTTGAAATGTGCCGAATCACAGCGACAACGATGAGGGTCGGTGAAAAAGGCGAAAAATTGGATGCTAAGCGAATCACGGCGGCAACTTCACTTTTATCGATACTTTCGGAAAGTCAATTGGGTGAAAGTAATATGCGACGAATTGTAGTTATAAAGTGGATAGAAGCAATGGGACTGGGACTAAGTAAAAGCTAGTAGTGAGTGGGTGGAAAAAACACTGTAAAACTGTGAAGCCAGCTGAAAAACAGAGCGCCAGCCTTTGGCAGCAAGCACAAAAAATAATATTTCGCTTGACTGCACGCACATGCATACATGTATTTACATAGTTGTTCGCAGGCAGCAGACGATAGCTGGATTCGATTACTTGCGCACTTCGGTTCGGCGTCAGCTTTCCTTCATTCATGATTGTCAATAACGAGGAGAAGCTGCCAAGCGCTTGAACGCATAACGAATGCAAGGAATAGACGATCACGAGGGAGTGACACACACGAACACGAAGTGGCCTTTTGATACTCCCACAACGCAGCATCCATTTCATCACATCATGTTAGGGGGCAACAGCGGCAACGTGGTGCGGCAAGCTCCTCCATATCTCTTACTCACATTGTACGCTCGTCAGCAAGCTGTCTGGGCGGATATGTAATCGATAGCGTTGATGAAGGTAATCAGTTGAAGAAATTCAATTTGAAAGTTCAGTGCAAAGTTGAATAAAAATTAGAAAAAGTATGCAGCAGTCATTTAATACAGGATATAACTGTGTAGTTTTATTACAGTTATGCGCTGTGTTTGCGTGCTGTGTGTGGGAGTCACATGTAGTTATGTCTCACAATTGATGTGGCAGAGAAATGTCAGCGCATGAAAAATACCTGATAAATGAAATGCAAGCATTTGAATCGCAGTTGTTGTCTCATAAGAGCAGTTCGATTCCAGTTTACGTCTGTCAGCAGTTCACTGGAAGAGCTCGTATGAGATTCGTGTACATATTTCACCTCATCAATTTGAATTTGTTTGGAATCTATTCAAGTGATGGCAACAAGATAGAAAAACGAATAAAACTTCTAGTACAAAGTTGATTCGTATAAAAGGTGGATCTACGATTTGCGCAAGCTTGTTTTTATCTTTTTCCATTGTTGCCCTAATTGACATGAGAGTTGACAAGTACAAAAGGTTAGATGACATTTTGTTTTCACACAAAAGTTGTTGAATAAAGCATAATTTAGTTAAGGTGTCCAAATCAACCCTTAACTAGAATAGTAACTCGATGCTTGAACGGAATGAAAGTGGTCGAAAGCGTAGATTCTTTTTCAACATTTAAACAAGGTTAGATTTCCGTAAAAAAAACCATTGGGAAGTAATTGTGGCCTTATTTTTTATAGAGCGCCGACGTGGCAAACCTTAAAGATCCCCTATTTAAACATGGCCTCACCTACCTAGCATACATATCAGCAAGGTGCTCTGCCGACATCTTAATATCTATTATTGCAGAATTCTAGGTTCAAATAAGTTCGCGGCGGATGGTTAACACATACATAAGAGAGATATGATTGGTCCTCTAGTACGAGTATAAGGTCGCTGAAAGAATAAAACTTTTTCAATTACATTAGTCTTTTTCCACATTTTTGATTTAAACCCTGCCACAACCAACCCCAAAGTGGGGCTTGGCTGAACACTTTTTATGGCAAACTAATGACTTTGGGACCTTTTTTATTTACTCTGGCAAACCTCGAAGTAATCTTTAACTTTCAGCAGGTTTTATTTGACAAAAATAACAGAAATAATGCTTTTTCACATCAGAGTTATATTTGGCGCTACTTGGGCACAATCTGAAGAAGTTTCTGTATGATTTTGAGGTCGCTGATGAAACTTGGAATCCACAGTAAACACCAGAGATTAAAGAACGGACGAAGCAATGGGTTTCACCGTGTGAACCTGACCGAAGATTGAAACTCTGAAGATTAATTTATCAGTCGTTAAGGTTGGTGGCCACAGTTTCCTGATATTCACAAAATTTAATCTACATCGACATACTTGAAGAAGGGCAAATATGTAGAGCATTATTATATTATTATATCTATTTGCGTCAGATGACATTGACAGCGGCCAATTCTTAACCCGGTATAATTGTTATGCTCATAGTCACGTTCATCCTGAAAGCCGGTAGGGGCTCCCACGTTACGACTGGTACATATGGATGGCGAGGGACCAGTTATCAGGAGCCAAACATGCGTATTATAAAGACAAGTCAGTGGATTCTGCCCTACATCCTACTGTGTCATGGCTTGAGGAAGACAATAGGTTTAAGGAATTCGCTGCTGGGGCCTTCCTTAATATAGAGGGAGCTTTCTTAACGACCTGCTTAAAACACTTCAAGATCGTGGCTGCCAGGTGATAGCCTATGCAGACGATGTAGCGCATATGGTCAAACGAAAGTTCCTGAGTACCGTTTACGAATTAGGAGGTATTTCAGTGTCGTAACAAATTGGGCAGTCATAAATGGTCTCACCAGAGTCTCTCACCGAAAGTGGTCCTCTGGCTCTACGACACTATAGTCAAGCCCATTATGTTCTATGGAGTCTTCATGTGGTGGAGAGCTGTAGAAAATACCATACTTGCAAAAAAAACTCGAGAGCGTTCAACGGGCAGCACCCATCAGCATGTGTGGTGTACTAAGATCCACTCCAACCATGGCACTTAACGCCATTTTGCACATATTGCACATATTGCTCGTCGACATCGGAAGATGTATGACTGCGAAAGTTGGCTTCAGACTCAGGGAATCTGGGTTTTTAAAAGAACACGAGTCTGAGCACTCGGAAATCATCACTCACTTTGACTTCACCCGATCACTTGGATCATGAGTCACCAAACCGAACTCTACCTATATACCGGTGAGGGAGTTGTGAGTGGGAAGAAGCCATTAGAGGAGAGGTCAAAGTTTGGAGGAAAGGTTGGTGAAGGAGTTTACTCTCGGGAGCTCTCTATTAACTCCTGTTTCAGACTTCCTGACTATTGCAGTCTTCCAGGCCGAGGTTGCAGCGTTTAAGGCAGCAGTAGATTTACTGCTCCAGAGTACATGCTCCTTCAGAGAAGTGACCATCCACTCATATACCAGAGCGGCGATACTAGCCTTGAGCTCATTAACAGTGCGTTCAGGGCTGATCAAAATGTGCTTAACTATCAATAGCATCGAATCTCTTTGTGATAAGACTGGTATGGGAGCCAGGCCACAGCGGAAAGGCAGGAAATTGTTAAGCTGATGAACTAGCAAGGAAAGGCACCCTAGAACCGCTATCAGTGGAATGGGTGCGGGTCGGTGCTCCCGTATTTTGTTATGTTCTACTTCTAGATGCCATCTGCAGAAGCTGTATGGAAGAAGACGAGATGCAGAAAACTCAACATTTCATTCATGACTGTTCCGTGTTTGGGAGGTCAAGACTTAAACGTTTGGGAGAGCATAGATTCAGACATCCCACCGAACTAGCGTAAATGGAATTTAAACATCTGTACAAATTTGTATTGACTACTGAACCAAGGACGTTACGTCCACAACAATAGCAATCGCTATCAAAATAAATAAATGCTCAGAAAACAATAGAGTAACTATTGATTCCATTCTTTACATACATTTTTTTGTATGTTCCTCTTACTTGCTTACTATAAGAGATAATCTAAACGACTTGATATTTTAATTGTGAGAGTCTTTAAGGAGTACACGTGTGCGGCTGCGAGCTTCCACACAGAATTATTTATAACTTTATACACAAAAACACAAGCGCTTGTCATCCAATTCTCTCAAGAAAAGCAAAAGGTATATCTCCTAGCTTTCTGGCAAAAGCGCTGTAATCAAAGGAAATACAATAACACTAAACCAGAAATTCGTAAACGCTTTGAAATCACTCCGAGTGAATTGCTACTAAACTCATTAATTATTAGTTGCCGCAAATTCAGTGTAATTTAATTTACTACACACCGTTATGTATATATTATTTCCAACAGATTGCACACTTTAAATATTGCAAGAGCAAACACAAAAGCCGAGCTGTGCTCCAGCGTTGTCACCGCAATTGTGTAAATTAAGATAATTATTTTACACAAACACACACACCTGTTCACGCAGAGAGACAGAGAGAGATAGAGAGAGAGGAGAGATGTGAAAGCCCAGAAAGCCTGTCAGCCATCAGGAAATTATTACCTAATTGAATTTGTATTATGAATTTTCATATATACACATCCAGCACGTAATTTACTTTTATGAGCACACAATATTTTATATATAAAATACACATACACACACACACACACACAAAAGTTCGTGGATATAAAAGTGTACATGAAGTTTATGGCTAAATATCGCTGTATTTGCTGATGTCGGCGCGGTTTTGGCAGGCAACGGGAGTTATACGAGCACACAAGCAATGTGCCGAGCAATCAAGAACAGCAAGCGGCCTTAGCAAATATTGACAAAGTAAGCAAATCCCAAGGAGCAAGGAAAAATTTCGTTTATACCCCATTGGAAAATATGGGGTGCTTCGAAGAATCGGTAACTGAAAAAGTGTAGGGTAATGTGAAACAGATATTCACCCTGCGCCAAATCTTGAAAAATAGCCGTGAAAAGAGGATCACCCACCACCTCTTGGTCGATTTTAAAGCTGCTTTTGACAGCATGAAAAGGAGCTGCCTTAATGCCGCATGACTGTCTGAATTTGGCATCCCCGCAAAAGTTAAACGGCTACGTTAACTAATATTGAGCAATATCAAAACCTCCGTCAGAGTCGGGGAGGACATCTGCGAGCCGCTTGATACCAAACGTGGCGACTGCTTATCGTGCGGCTTCTTCAATCAAGTGAAGGTACAATCTTCTACAAGAATTAACTTCAAAGTCGTAGATAATTTCGTCTATCTTAGAACTGGCATTAACACTAACAACAAAATCAGCCTAAGACAGAACAAAGACCAAATTCTACAAGTCACTCATCATCCCCGTCCTGCTATATGGTGCAGAGGCATGGACGATGACAACATCTGATGAGTCGACGTTACGAGTTTTCGAGAAAAAGGCTCTGCGGAATATTTATGGTTCTTTGCGCATTGGCAACGGCGAATACCGCAGCCGATGGAAAGAGATATACCGTGACATTATCATAGCTCAGCGAATTAAGAAACAGCGGCTACGCTGGCCAGGCCATGTCGTCCGAATGGATGAAAACACTCCAAGTCTGAGAGTATTCGACCCAGTACCCGCTGAGGAAGCAGAGGAAAAGAAAGACGTTTACTCCGTTGGAAATACCAGGTGGAGAAGGACCTGGAATCCTCAATTTGCGCTAAAAACTAATAGGAAGAACGACTGTCACCCTGTTGTAAACTTGTAATAAGTTATCTAAGAACAGTTTAAATTTCATCACCTCATAGATCAACGAAAAGTTTTAAGCTCACCTCAAATTTATTAAGGCGATCATTTTTGTTCCCAGCCACTTCGCTAAGTTCTCCAAATGCGTGTCTACTGAGATATATCAATCACAGCCTGGCAAGAGCGGGATAATAGAGGAGAAAGTGACAATATGATTCCACCACGCCTTATTGTATGTAGCTTTGGCAAAGAACGCCCGTCAAAATATGAATCGCACCGCTTATGAACCTAATGGGTAGTGTACAGTCACAACACCTGCGATTGCGGCAAGATTTACTTTGTTATGCACAAGTTAAAAAGTAAGTCCAGATCTCCAGCGCCAAGACGCCAGAGGATATCGGAAAACCGACTGTCTTCCAATCGGATTGTGTCCTCCTTAACAAACTCATCGACTTTGCAATGTACGCCGACAAATACAAGCCTAATAAGGAAAAAACTTATTTCGCTTAAGTTATTGCAAATGAGGTCATACACTCCTTGCAGAATATTATACTACGCTAATTTTTGAAACTCAAAACTAATGAATTAACCGTTGTAAATGCATTAAGGATGTGGCATGGCCCACATCCAGTGTGGGAATTCCAACGGAAAGTAGTTTTTTCCAATTTAGGAGATGTCCATAAAATTCCTTTAAGCTTATTTCGAATGAAATTGTTCTGTCTGTTTTCTAACTATACTTGTATATCTATAATTTCCGCTAGACCTGATTGGTCGACAAACCCCTATTTTTTATTTAAACAATATTTAGTCGCTCTTAATCTCAATTTCTCACCATATTTTCATAATTCCAAAGATTGCAAACTTGATGTAATAAATCTTGAATTCCTCAACCATTTGAGAACCCGGCTTTGAAATCCCTTTAGACTAAATTCCATCACCTCATAGGCGATCTAAATTTCCCAGGACGATTTTGAAATCACTTTTCGAACCACCACCCAACACAACACAACTCACATAGCAAGCAAAACAGAACAAAGTCGAAATCTACTCCGTCTGTCGTCTGCCATCTCGGAGCGTCTCATGTTTTTATGCGTTGCTTAACTTTGCTTAACTTTTAATGAAGTTATCATAATTTCGGCAGCTTTTATAACCTTGTAAGTAGCCGCAAGATGCCAAACAGGCAAGCAAGCAAGCCGCCCAGCTCGAAGTGAGCGGACGCAAAAGGACAAGCAGACAAATGAGAGCTAAACACATGCTTACGAAGCGTTCTAACGAAGCGTGCATGTTCCGAAGTATATGTGTACGTGTGTATGTTGGAATGTCACGCTGCGTGATGCGGTGAACCAGAAGTTGAATGAGTTTCTCCTACACAAACTGCGACATAATCACAAATAGTTTCGGAGGTATGTGGGAGTGAGACCCCCAGCGGCTATGAGGCGCATATTTGTCAATGTTATTAATGTTAATTAATAGAATGGACTTCACAACCTTGTAGCAAGCAGTTGTTGTTGTTGTGGTGTTGGTTAAAGTCGTTGAACTATTTGCGGAAGTTTACATGTGTGTATGGGTGTATGAAAGGAGCAATTTACCCGCGCAGAACATGGCTGCTGACAACTGAGAAGACGTGGTGCTGGACCCAAGGAAACATTTTTGGCACTTAGCGCATATCAACTAAGCTATTGCCTTTGGAGCGGTGCCGTGCGTTGGGGTTCACTTGACACCGTGTTACCGTGTTGTTGTAAACTATTTTTAAACAGTGGCGGTCATAAATATTCAACGTTATGAAAACGTTAAATTTGTTTTTGGAGACGTTAGACTTGGAAAGCAGTACTAATATTAATGATAAGGATAAAGTGTGTTCACTTTTGAAGTTTTCTTATTATAGTTTTGGCATCTTTCTTGATATGTATATAAATTTTTAATGATTTTGAGCTATATTTCGGATTTAAGTGAGCTCATAACCAGAGTTCAATGGCTCAGTGACATCTCAAATGTACAATTTTTTTTTTATAAATTTAAAGCCAAACGAAAATATTAAAAAACACATTACAAAACAAACGCGCTAATTTGTAAACTAAATTGACGAAATTTCAGAGAAGCTCCCTAAATGTAGATAATACTTTTCAATGTCCGACTGTCTGTATATACGCAAACTAGTCCCTCAGTATTTGTGATATCGAGCTGCCATACAAACTGACTGATCAAAATCAAGTTCTTGTATACATAAATATAAACTATTTTACTCGTGAAGTATTAAGGCTTCGGTGCGTCCAAAGTTAACGTTTTTTTTGTTTTAAAAACAAATAGTCTGCCGGACGATTTGATCCAGAGTGATTACCACTGGGTTAAGAAAGCTGGGTCAAGCTAGCAAAAAGCGAGGACTGTTGGAAAGAATACAAAGATCTTCTAAGGAACTATAAGAAGTTGGTGAGCAGGACAAAACGAGAATCCTGGAAAAGCTTTTGTAGTGGATTTGAAAACACCAACGAATATTATCCATTCTAATTCGCGAAAGTAGCAGAGAGTAGACGGAGAACTACCAGGACTCATTGAAAGACTTAGTCAGTGTGCACTTCCAAGCTGTATGGACGCGGTAAGTCCTAGCTACGAAGGGAGTAGTGCGGTAAACGTTCCCAAACACATCTTTATGGAGACCTATACAAATCTCCCGTAATGGACAAGATTATTCCAGCAATGCTACAGAATGCACTCTGTTTATCCGTGCCATGACAAGATCTGGAGTTGAACCCGGAGAATACAGATCTGCTTGTGTTCACAAGAAAGAACAAATTTTCTCTATGGAGGTTCCCTTCGATAAATGGGACACAACTCTCTCGCAAGGAACGCACCAACTATCTTGGGGTAGTCTTGAACAGCAAACTGCTGTGGAAGCGCAGCGTGGAAAATCTGCGGAACGACTACTGGCAGCAGGAGAATATATATATAGAACCTTCGGGCAAAGCTCGGTGGATAATGGCGATTGGGCAAACACCAACTAAATGATTCCTTTTTTCAACTGGAAAAGAAGGTTCACAGTAGTAGTAGCGGAGCTGGCCTCTAATGCACCTGCAGGCAGTTCCAGAGTCAACATCTACGTAGGCAGCCAAGCAGCAATCAAGGCAGTAACCTCATATCGCATATCGGACAGAAGTGTCTTGGGGAGCAGGGAAGCAGTGGAAAGTGTTGCCAGAAGCAAGAAGCTTCACTTCTGCAGGGTCCCAGGCCTCAAGGGCATCGAGGGCAATGAAATAGTGCACGAGATTGCCAAGAATGGTGTACGGCTAACATGCGAAAACGTGATCAACATTGGGAAACCCATGCATTGTCTATACGACAATCTCAGCAGAAGCATGGTAAAGAATATAAAATAAAGAAGCTGAGTGCAAAAGTCATGTGCAAAACGGTAGATCGGAAGTACCCAAAATTCCTATTTGCACTCGATAAAAGAGACTGTAGGAACATGCCCACTGTCTGGTGGCGACACATCCCAACAGAATGGGGCTGACAGATCAAGAAGACTGCAGGAAATGTCTAGAGCAGGGCACCAGGGGAACAATGGAGCATCTTTTGAGCAATTGTCCGGCATTGGCAAGACCACGCTGTAAGCATCTAGGGTCCCCACGGTATGATACACTGGAGGAGGTACCGATAGTGAGGCCCCAGAGTCTGTTAAAATTCGCGTCAAGAGCAGGGATTCTAAAGGATGACTCCTTCTTTTCGACTTAGCAACTGAACTCTATCTGGTATCTCAAAGGGCCAAAACTAGTCTATGCCTGGCTTATTGGCCTACCAGATTAACCTAATCTAAGAAAGCTACCGAGTATGGCAAAATTCTGAAAACTCGCTTAACCCAATTATGCTACTAAAAACCGTTATTTGTTAAAGTTCAGACAAATTCGTCTAATTGGTATAATTGGACTTTTGAACCCTAAAGAGCCAATATCACTGGTAAGCCAAAATATGCAAGTAAAAACAGTAATTTTTTAAATTACAGTTAGTCAAGGTAGTTGCCACCACATAAAAAATTTAAATATTAATTTTTGAACTTAATTGCCAACACCAAATTTAAAAAACTCAATTTCAAGCCAAAATATGCAATCCAAAACCGTTATTTTTTAGATTCTCGTTCATTTTAGGCGCCACTGTATGCAATGTGCTCTGCAGGACGAGCTTTACACAAACTATCTTTCTTCGTACAAACATGCTACATAAGTAGTTATTCCATTCGGTTATGACGCCTGAATGTAGGCCACGTGATTTATGATGAAAATTCTACTTAAAATTTAGCAACACCCGCAAAAGGCCAATCCATTATCCATGCAAATTAATTTAAAAATGTAGCAATGTGAAACATTTTTGACATTAAAATTTTTCCAAAACTTTTTTAATTGAATTTCAATTAGTGAAGGATATTAAAATATTACTGAATTTACCGTAATACGCTTTAGATTATGTAGAAATGGCGCCTAAACTTTCAATATTTATGGGGACATAAAAATTACACACACACACACACATATATATATATATATATATGCATATAGTATGTCATTCACATTTCGTCACATTTCGTGCATGCCGTTATGATTTTCCCACGCAAAAAGGCAAAAAACAAAGGCCGACCAATAACCCATTCAATCATGCGCCTCAGCGCTCGTTCACATTCATTGGAACAGACCTACACACATTCCTAAGCGTCTATTAATGTCATTTCGTCTTATTCTATTTTAGACGAGCAGAAAAAAGGAAGAAATGCTGAATTGTTTTTGAAATAAAAAATAAGCTCACTCACCAATTAAGAGTTCCAAAGCACTCAAGTGCCTTCGAGTGGAGTGTTTGTTGCGGCGCACTCAGTAACTGTGCAACAACAACAGCAATACGCCGGCGTTGTCTGGAACAATTAGAAGCTATTACAAAGTGCGACGATGATTAGACGACGCCAAAACAACAACAACAAGAGCAACCAATTGCGGCTGAGGTTCAAGGTGCTCATATACTCGCATAAATATATAAGTGAGTGTCTTGGTGTACATATGTATGTATGGGCTTGTAGCACTTGTCTGTCTGACCGTCTGCTTGCCTCTGCCTCGTGGGCTGTGTGCTCGCTTGTAGGCGCGCCAATGGCACACACGTACGCCTGCTGTTGGGCTGCGCGTGTGGGTGGTTTGGGCTGGATACGCTGTCGCTCTGATATGAGTGTGTTTGTGTGTATGTTTGTATGTGTGCAGGCCGCTTCGTTGATGTAATCAAAATTGAAAGTAATTTAACAGAATTTCTTATTTAATTCGTTGGCTTTTGAAAAGACTTTTGTTGTTGTTGATTTTTATTTCATCTGCTTGTGTGTATACACTTCTACAGTTGTTGTTGTTATTGTTATTGCTATTTCTCAATATCTTTACGATTTCTGTGTATTCAATTGCAATTCAATTGCAAATCAAATAAAATTCCGTAACGTGCTGACGGACGACGCGTTCGAGCAGCGGCGAGATAGCGCCCGTTTTAACGGTTAGATAAATACACGGACAAATACACAAGTAGAAGAGCAAGATTACACCGTAAAATGCACAGCAACACTCAGCACTTGTTACAATATTTTTTTTTTATTTTATTCTATTTGTATTTATGTATGTATGTATTGTATACAAGTTTTTAACAAATTTTTATTGTTTATCCTTAAATTCTATTTACTTTGTCTTTTTGATTTTATTTTCCTGTTTTATTGTAATTAAATTAGCTTTTATTATTTTCCATTCATTGAAATGCTACTTGTGGCATCTTCTCGCGTTTTGTATTTGCTTTTATTGTATCTGTTGATTTTATTTGCTTTTGATTAAGGTCAGTTCAGTAGCTCACACAATTTCATTTTTATTTTTTTGCTTACTTCTTAATTGTATTTTTTATTGTTGCTTTTCGCTGGGTAATGGAAATTCTATAAAGTAACTGCTGCCAAGACACTCACACAAACATATATGTTTTTTGTCGTTTTTGCGCTCATATGGATATTGAATAAGTGATTTGTACTATAAAAGTGAAGAAGAAAAATTTTAATTTAGTTATTTGCGATTTTTATTATTTCCTGAAGACGGCTAAATATATTGTTTGCGTAGATATTTTATCACTTAGCCGGCTTCATGACGAGATTTTTATTTTTTATAAGGTCTAATATAGCGGAAAATATTTTTTAAATGTTGCTCGGTAATTTTGTTTTTAATTTAGCGAGTTTCATACAAAGATGCACGCAAACACACAGATTTTCATAACTTTAGCACAATATTTTTATATATATTTTTAAATTAGTTTAGCATAATTGAAGTTAAATTTTTTTATCTTCATAAAACTCATTCCCATAACACATTCAATAATATTAATATTTTTAAGTCATAAATTGAGCTTAAAAGCTTGAAGCTATGATGAACATAACCTCACTTACTTAACTTAACTTACTTATTTACTCTAAGGTGAATGAAATGAAAAACAAATAAAAAAAACTTACTTTAAGAAACTATACCTAATCCCAACTCTCGTTTTCGAATGAAATTATATTATACTCAGATCTAAAAATTTTACAAGTTTAAGAATACATGCTCAACAAAAGAAAGAAAAAATTTGTTTGAATTAATTTCGCAGTTTACAGCTTCAAATGTTAAGCCGTTGACCGCAAGAATCAACGGTCATAATTTTCAAAAATCGATTTTGTTTTCTACATTTCTTAAAGTATAATATCTTAGAAATATTCTCTGGAAATTTTAAGTAAATCCGACTAGTTTTCGAGTTATTCGATAACTGGGGAAGGTATCTCAGCGCTCTGAACCTAGAGTGTAAAACTTCAAATGTAAGCTGTAGCTTTTTGTAAGCATGAAAAACTAGTGTCTGACAAGGGCTTTTTTGTGACTTTATTTGTTTAATATTTAAAAAATTAACTGAGGGTTTTATGCTAAAAACTGAAAAAAAAATGTTTGAAGGCGCTATTTTATTAATTTAAAAAAAGCTTCGATTAGACACTAGATTATCTACAGATTAATAAAACAAATTATTTGTCCGATTGAATTTAGATGAAAATTCAATGATTAGGAACACAACAAAGAGCTTCAATTGAAACTAAATCAACAAAAACAGCCTTTACTTAATTTTTTTTTAATTTTTGTCTAGTGAAATCGAAATCGTATTTAATGATGCTTTTATAAAATAAAAAAATGTCTGCAAAAAAAAATAAAACGTTCTTTTTTTTCATATCTCTGACTATAGCTAACCACTTAAAAAATTTTACTTCAAATCATAAAAGCTTCGATGAGAAAGAAGGGTTTTTCCAATATAAAAAAGTTATCGAAAATACTTGTGAAACCTTTCTAAACCAGTGGGACAGAATTGTAATCAAAGATCAGCTGTTTTGCCAACTGGCTACGAAAACAGTGTTGTTAACTTTAGTGCTTAAAGTGAACGCAGACTTCTACTTACTTGAAAATTAAGGTAAATTAAAACGAAATAATTTTTGCACCAATTTATACGACCTCAGCTTTTCATTTAAAAACTCTCATATCCAATAATGTAGTTTCACATGTTTAGCCGACGGCTGTATTATAAATTACGGTTGACTGCTGGAAAAAATCACATTGGTCAAGCTATTTTCCTATTTACTTTATTTGTGGATTTTCTATTTACATATGCAATAAAACTTTGGATTACACGCAAATATTTTCAAATATATGTATTTTTTCTGTTTGTTGTGAGAACTACAACAACAAAATTAAAAAAAAAAAAAATAAGTTCGGTAAAAAAAATAATTAGTTAAAGAATTAATTTGTGGCTTTAGTGTAAAATTTCCCTTCAATTATGCTTTTAGCTTGTTTATAATACCGACAGAGTTGGTAACACGTCAATTTTGTATTTGCAAATTGGCGTAAGGAAGTAATAAAACATAATATTTGTTTATTAAGTTCAACTTCCACTAATAATTGAATTTTACAATGTAGCATATTTACAATGCATTAATTTAATAGCGCACTATTGCCTTCATAATATAGAACGTTAAATTTGAACGCCGCTTTTCAATCAATTTGGCTGTTTTACATCATATTCAAAGGCATAACCACATCACTCAGTTAATTAAAAGCACCAATGCATATTCAAATAAATAAAACGCACAATAATAGTCAAATAATAAAAACACTATGCATTCAAAGAGAAACTAAAAGTATACAATTCGTGGAGCGTACAAAGCATTAGCGGCGGCACATTGTTTATAATACACAGTAATTTATTACACTTTACCACTCACTGATTTCGGATATTAATTTTGAATATGAACGCATATAAAAGTGCACAATGAATTTTCAAATACATATATTAAAAAGCAACTGAACGAAATGTTAGGACAAATAGATTTGTGCGGAAATTCCAATGAATAAACGCAAACGAAAGCCACGTGCAAATATAATCGAAGCGGCGGGTATGGAAGCACACGGAATCCTCAGGTTATTAGTTGTTCATGAGTATTGTAAAAACTACAAGTGTGGTTGCATTCGTGCAACACTTCAAAATCCAGATGCCCTAATGCAAAGTGATGTTTTTCCAATGGCAACAGTGCAATAACAAGGTAGCGGGTGGATGAGACGCTGTGCTCATGACAGTGCGCTGACAATGTACAGCGCTGCTGGCATTGTAAACGGGCAGAAAGTAAACAATTTCATATGCATTTGTGAAATGCGCGCAAACACATAACACATGCATAGTTGTTATTCGATCATATTTTCAAATTCGAGCGAGTCTACATTGCCTGCATTGGCCAACGAAGTTAGCATTACTTGTTAAATAAATTAGATTTATAGTTAGATAGCAGCAGGGCAATGATAAAAGGAATTTTCGCCAACAGCGTAATTTGTTTCGGACACTACAGGTAAAGTGATAACGATAATGTCAGCAACATCTCAAAATAATAGTGGAGGTGAGACTTATCTTTTTCCGTAGACAATAAATAAATTTTGTGAAAAAAAAAAATTTAATGTGCAAACTGAGAATATATTAGTAGTGTATTTATACATATGTACATTGTGTGAGAATTCATTTGACCAGAAAATAAGTGATAAATTCGTTCACACATACTTGAAGCAGTCGCAGAGTAAGAGAATGTTAATGGAATAATTAAGCAAATCGGCTAAAAAGTTAAATTTTCAAAACAAATATCTCCATTCCCAAGATATTTGATTATATGTAAAGGAGACTGGATCTGGATATTGATGGATACTGCCAAAAACAGTCAACTCGGCACTTTAGAAGCCATTTGAGTAACGTTGTATGGCGCTAAAACCACAGAAGTTTAACGGTTACTGAAACATACTATCACAATTTAGCTTAAAGCGATAATAAGTCACTTAATATTGTATAAACTCGCTTTTAGCGTTAAATCTATTTGATACAAATAATAAAAAGATGTAAAATTCCCTGATTTAGTTAAAAAAAAACGGTATATAACCGCAGTACTGATAAACATATTATATGAACACACAGCTATGTAGGTCATTTGCTTTGAGACCTTAATCACACAAGTTAACGAAGTCAGGAGTACGACTAAAGCAGCATTTTGGACAGGTTATAACACTCTTTCCGTGAAATACACTTATTTTGAAACCGGTACGCAAATAACGCTTTTCTGAGGTTAACGCACCAAACTTCTAACCGTGTTTTACCAACAATCATTATAATTTATTATTTTGTTTTAATGAAATTATTCAGTGATGGGATTTTGGTGAGTGCGTAATTTAAAAGCTCTTCGTACCCTAATTAATATTTTCGGAATTGTGCGCACAGCACAGTAGAAACTTTTCTTGAACTGAAATATTTAAATAATTCCCGCAGCGCGCACAACGATTTATTTTATATTTTTAAAAAACTGAAATGTTATTAGCAGCTAAGAATTTTTATTGCTTCGCACCTTTAACCAGATACTAATCTAAATTATTTAATGGTTTTTTTCATCCTCAGCACTTTCACTAGATCATCCAAATTCGCACTTCACACATGTATGCGAAGTTATTATGAAATAAACATACCACGAAAATACCACAAAAAATTATACATATATGTATGTATATACATATGTATACATTTTGCTACGTAACTGAACGGGTTAGCGTGCAAGTGGAAAGTCAATGCCTTAACATTTTAGCGTATTCTCATTATTGCTCAAACGAGTGCGGGTGCGGGCGTTGAGTGATGACCTCGTCGACCAGCTGACTGTCTAGTGATCACCGCTCGGCACCGCCTGCCTATTGATAAAGCATTGTATGGTTCCAAAGCAAGATGCGCGCGCTGCTATCACAAATGTAATTTGCACTAATATTTTATTACTTAGAATAATAATATCGCCGGCATAGCTGAGAAACACAATCATACATAAGATAATACATTTCTCATACAATTAATTAATTTTCTTCGTTGTACATTATATTTTTCTTTCCAATTCACTTTTTATGCAATGCTAAAAATTTTCGTCATAATCTTTTCGGGAATTCCTTTTTTACTGCACATTTTTACACACATTCACTGTATTTTCTTATTATTTATTTTTTAATAATTACTTTTTTTTTGTTTCAATGCACCAGTGGGTACTCCCTTCATAAGTTATTTGAACGATTCAATCCAAGTAGATATCACACATCTGACGACGAGGCAAGCACAAACACGCGAAGATAACAAGAATGAAATCAGAGGACTTAACACGATGCAAAACAGAACGAGAATGAACTGAAATTTTCGATATTGTGGGCGCATGAAATTCGCCCAATTTCGTCTTGTTTTGATTACGTGCTTTCTTTGCATGTGTTCTTTTGACATTTCTTCGCTCAGCTGTCAGTAACAGTGCTGCCAACACTTGCAGACAATTACTAATTGAAAGGGAAAACGTTTATGTAGAAGTGCCGGAAAAGGGCATTCATTATAACACGGTGCTAGATATTTAGTAAGGACCCTATATTTATGCTATTTGTATTGTTTGTTGGTGATAAGACGAATTTTTAATTACTGTTTTAATTATCAGTGTATTTATTTAGGTTTTACATTTTATAGCAATTTGGAAAATATTTGTTTTGTTATACTCCAATTTTTATATGAAATTACTAACAATCATACCATCTAATCATAAGATCGCTCAAAAATAATACAACTTGAGTTATTCTTTTATCCTTTTTAAATTATTTGTACAAGAGATAATGCTGTGGACTTAAGTACAAAGTAATATCAAAGTCGCAATAAATTGATTTCGAAAGATTTTCGCTTTATTTCAAAAATTTTTATTAAAAAAAAAATAAATGTTTGTTAGACAATTCTCTAGAATGCTAAGACTTCTAGTTAAACAAATAATAATAATTTTAGATGCCAATACTAACTTGACGGTGCGATTGATAAAGCTATGAGTTTTTTTATTATACTTTAGTAGTAACTGCACTCACAGCGTTGTGTAAAGACAAATAAAACACTTCTCACCATAGAATTGAATTGCATTAAAAGACCCGTTTTATTTTTGTTTTTCTAATCACTATAATTTAATGCGAACCGAATACAATTTGCTAGCGACCGCTCACCGCAAAAATCCGAAAGGAACTGTCTCGAATTAAATCCAACTAGAACTGCAGTAGTCAAGTTTTTATGCGTTCCTTGCTGCATATGTGATAGCAAAACAAAAAGGATTCGGCAAGCAGTGCGCAGGATCAACAAATAATATTCGCCGCAAAAAACACTTTGTTTGCAACTTCGTATTTAGAAAACAACTTCATAAGGAAAGTAAACATGCTACTAATTTGTTCAAAACATAGCACACATTGCAAATTACGTTTTTCCAAATGGCCTAGACATTATACCGCTCTTGTATGACAATTAGCGCTAATTCAAAAAAATTATGTGACAATTATACAGTTATAACTGCACGCGTTTGGTGAAGGATAAAAGTAAACATGCCGTGAGCACATGACATCCAAAAAGCACGTGCTCTCCAATTCCATTTTGTCGCAAAATATTGCTCCACTTTAGCGCGCGACCTAAACATACGCGCACACACATATACACATTCATAAGGTGGCCCCAATAACTATCATTCCACCGCGTGTTCGATTTGTTGCGCTTTCGTTGTGGACATAAACACACACATACATATGTACATATTTTGAAAAGTTTTTTTGTATTGTGTTCCCTTTTTCTTGTTTTGGTCGTGTTGCTCCTTTCCACGGCGTGACCTACCTCAACTTGGACGCTTGTTGTGAAAAAAGTTTGCTTGCAAATTTCGCATGGTACTTATACATATGTATGTATGTATGTACTTATTTGACACTATATATGTACATACATATACATATGTATGGGTATGTTACAGTCATGTGTACAAGGAAATGCTTCTTTTCCGCTTAAAACTATTTTAAGCGAAGGACTTGCAAGGAGTGCAAGTTAATCGATTTGAAATTGCATAACCGCGATATAAATACAACATTTAAGAGTTCAGCAACTTGTCCGCTTGCTTTAAAATTATTATTCACATACACTCGTAGGGATTTATGGATCTATAAAAAAAAATCAAGCAAAAATATTAATTTCGGTCAGTTTGTAAGGCAGCTACATATGTATATGCTATAGTTGTCCGATTTGAACAATTTTTGCGGAGAATAAAGCAATGCCTTGAATAATAATTTATGCTAAAATTATTGAAAATTAAAAAGTTATCCCTGAAGGTCTTGAGTTTGATCGGACAGTGTGTAGCAGCTTTTTTATAATTTTCCGATATCGGCGGTTTCGACAAATGAGCGACTTCTTGGGAAGAAAAGAATGTGCGCAAAATTTCATATCGATATCTCAAAAACTGAAGGACTGGTTTGCGTATACATATACAGACAGACAGACGAACAAGACTAAATTGACTCAGCTCGTTACGGTAATTCATATACATACATACATATAGCATGTATAAACTTTATAAGGTCTTCAGCGTTTCCTTATGGGTGTTACAATCCGCGTAGCAAACTTATTTTATAATGTACATATATATAATAAGAGCATATGATATGACGTTCCGATTCCTACCTTCACGACTCCACCGTTTTCGCTTTCAGTTATTATGCGCAAATGACGTCATAACTACTAAAATATGCACAAACAACAAGGTCGCGCAGTTTTTAACAATTCGACATTTACAAGCACAAAGAAACATACATACTTGTGTGCTTATAAAGTATTACTTCATCTCTGGTTCTTAGTTTTAGTGACGGAGTGTCTTCCGTACATCTATTACATATATTTAACCGGCAAGAGTTAAAACATTCACATGGAAACATTCAATAGCAGTTACCTTACATAAAAAACGCGCTAATAATCCTTGCAAACGCTTTGTCCTTAGAGCGTCTTGGCCGGATATACTTTTGAGACATTACGGTTAGGTTAAACCGTCTGCCTTTCTATAGAAAATATGCTATGCTATGTATAATGATTGCGGAAGAATTAAAATATTAAACTTATTGACTTTTATATTAATATAAAATTAAAAATATACAGGTTCAAAAATAATTACAAATTTACTTTTCCTTCCTCACAAAATGCTTCAAATTCCATTATTGGCGGTAATTTTTCAATGTTGCTCTAAAAACAATGTTATGTCAAAATCCCTTTCTTAAGGGCCCGTTTATTGTGAATATAAATTTAGCGTGTATAGAAGAAGAGCTCACAATAATTTCAAACAGCATCAAAAAATCGATATAGCAGAACGAAATTCTTGATGTGAAAAGAATATCTATTTTCCGCGCGTAGGTAGTGCACAAAAATGTCGGACGAGGAAGAAGAATCAATGTCTGAAGGATTTTCAGCCAGCGAGGATGAATGGAAGCCAACAAAAGATGTACGTGGTGGAGAATCATCTGATGATGATGATAGCGATTTCGAAGAGCTGCGTCAAACTGCAGGCGCGCAAAATATCAGTGGTTCTAGTGCTGTTGGAAGAAGAAAGTAAGTTTTATACCGTTCGTTGTGAAATTGTTGTTATACATATGTTTATAAATATGTGTGGTCAACTATAATAGGGGGACAACGGCTGCTAAGGCTGCTGTAAAGCAAACTGCCATTAAGAAACGCAAAGCCGCTGGTCAATCACTGCGCACTAAACTCTACAACAAATATCGGCCACCACCAAAAACATTTCTATCGCCAAATAGTGCTGGCAGTAATTCACCATCGGCGTCAACCTCACGAACGGCTTCAAAAAACGCCCCAATGCCCAATGAAAGTGGCGAACCTGGCAACGACTCCAGCAGCGAATCAAGCGTCGAAGATTATCTGGTAAATCCAGAGGATATCGATTTTCAATCGAGCTTTTTCAACGTACAACGTATAGACAAAGAAAAATCCACTTCACCAGTACCCGTTTTCGATTGCAATGCGGGTATAGCGAAACTCTCTGATTCGGATTCAGAGGATAACAACGAATCTAGTGCCGATGAGCAAGCAAATGGAAAGTCATTTGATTTTGCAAATTTGTTGGATAATGTTAATAGTCTGGAGCGTGCCAAGGAAACCATAGCGCAACGTGGTGCTGAAACCAAACAGCAAGTCACCAAAACAATCGGTGAAAATGTGAATGCAAACGCTATGGATGTCAACTCGCTACTTGCATTGGGCGAAAAGCAAAGTAATACTGCCTTGCGTAGTGTTAAGTCGAAGGATGATGGCGAAGAGGAGGACGATGAATGTGAAATTGAACGTGCACCGCATAAACTAAGCAAAACGAAGTCGACACGCGTTAAACGGCATACTAAAACGCGACCAGCTTCAACGGTTGTCGCCGGAGATACTGATGATTCGGACTTTGAGGAAGTGGCAGGTAGGAAACGCAAATAGTGGACTGTGAGTGGTAGAATGCTACTAATAAAATGTCTAAAATGCGCTTCCAATTGTTCAAATGAGACTGTGTGTAGGTTTGTGCGTACATTATGTGTTCTTAACTTTTTTCGATTTTAACATAATGGTTCATGTACCCATTCTTAAACGGTAATTTGAAATATATAAATAATAGACGAATTTGAAAAAACATTCCAATAGATGTAAAACTGCAAGCATTCAGCTTTTTAAATATATTTTAAAACAGTAAATAAGCAGTTGACACATTCGTTTTACAATTTGCAATTTAAAGAAATTAACCTTTTATTCATATAGCATAATCAAGTGGGTGTTTACGTTAATAAATATTATACGTTGTGTTTTCGCGGTATTTGATTTAATATATACTTTTTATATTTAAATAAATGTCTTTTCAAGCCCACTTTTGTCGCAGCGTCCGTTTAAACAATAGCAAAATTAGAAAATATTCAATACCCAAGTACCTAAACCACTGTATGTATCTGTCTTGGTGCTGGTGAGGCATGGTTACGTATTGTCAAAAGAGTGTAATAATTAAAATTATATATAAAGTAAAGTATTATAGCTAGTAATGCAATTAAATATTTCGAAATCATATTAATGTAGTTAGAATTGTTCTTAAATTTAAAGTATTGATAGTGGTGAAATTTGGACGAACAATAGAATTATAGTACATGCAGATAACACGCTCAGTTTATCTATAACAGTCTATATCATTTGCAATTTGAAGCGCTTATATTCGTATGTATTAGTGTTTAGATTAATCTATTCATACAATTGAAGGGAACATGGTTTCTAAGTGACTGAAGAGAAACCATTTTAACTCTAAACTCATAAAATAATATAAAATTAACAGCATAAAATCATCGGTGTGTCAAATATTCATTCAAATATACAAACATAACTAACTTCCTATTTACAATTTAATAGAAATAGATAACTGCACGTCATATTTTAATGCCAATAAACCCAAAATATGTTATCGAGCAGCTTTAGCAGCTATAATCAATATGTTCACTTTAAAAAATTGCATTAAATGTCTTTAAGTGCTAAAAATGAATGCATTTATAGTTTTATTTCCACTTTAAAGTAAATTTGGCGATGGAAAATTTAGTTTAATGTCGGATTTTAAAGTATAAGTAAACGGTTTTATCCTATATTAATTGAAAACAATTTTGAAAATTTGATTTAATATTACTATAACTGACACCAACGCTTAAAACTTTTTTATTTTTCGTAGAAAAATTTGTACAAGATTTCGCTTTTAAAAAACTTTTTGTCTAATATGTGACAGCGCCATGTAAACCAATATTTTTATATTTAAAAGCAAAAGTTGTTTTAACTAACCTCAAATTTCAGTTACTGACAACATTAACTAGTCATAGTAGCATATTTCATTTGTTTGTTACATATTTTACAAAACATATGTATTCATATATAGATTCATTAATTAACTCGAACTGATTGTTAACGAATTTACTTTAAATCATGTATTCAAAAACGAAATTAAGCAAAGTTAAGTGTTTGTCAGAAGCAAAGGTGCAAAAAATCACAAAAATAAATACAAAAGTAAATAAAATGAATAACTAAGGAAACAGCAAATTTAAAGCGAAAATTGTTAAAAACCAAATAAATAAAAATAAAAAATAATTTAAAAACAATTTTACCTTTTAGCGCAGCTGTAGTTAACACAAGTATGGAAAAGTTCTCAAACAATTAACCGTTAAATAATAAATGTAGTTAAATTCAAGTAAAACCCAAAAAATAATATAAAAAGTAAAGCATAAAAATTTATTTGGATTTTAAGCCGCACGATACACTTGCACACAAGTACACACATACTCACACGTTTAAGTGGAAAATAAAAACGCAAACAATTTAATGCAAAAAAGTAAAATAATCGTTTTTGTATAAAAAAAATTGGGTCCTTAATGGTGGTGGTCAATATAGGTTAAGCTTTAAATTTAAATATATTTTGGTGATGTTTAATATTTTTCTATAACTTTTGTGAGCTTATGCTATTAGTACGTTAGTATTCTGCAGTTGGCTTGTAGTTTCTACGTATTTGCATCTACGTCTAACTATCGCTTCCACTCGCAGTCACTAACAAATACCGTACGTCGCACCGCTACCGACAACTTACTTACTACAACTACTACTAAACTACCGGCTGTGCTAATTTTACTTACGCTTGTTACTCCCATGTCATGGACATGCTTTTTTTCAATAATTTCAGAAGACACACACTCTGTGTCGCACTCAACCACTCACGATTCCAGCGCACTGCTGAACACCTCGGAGGGTTTGGAGATTCACGTGGAGCTGCCTGGCAAACAGCGGCGCACCAAAGAGAAAAACCAGCAGGACTTAGAGTTGGCGCTCAAACGAAAATTGAATCGCGATTTGAAAGAACGTTACTTTAATTTACACAAAACTACTTTATTGTGTTGTTTTGCACGTAGTTACCGTTACAATCGGCTGCTCAACGACACACCGCTGATGCAGGCCGCATTAAAATTGCTGCCGAGCAGCAATGCCTATCCACCAGTGCGTGGCACCGAGATCAAGTACTTTCAGTCAATGGTCACTTGGTATAAGACCGCTGTGAAGTTGGATTCGCCCAATTTATATGGTGAGAAGGTGCGTAAGAGTAGGCGGCGAGTGAAGCGGGAGCTCATGTCGCAGATTAAACGTAAGGAGGCAAGTTGCAAACAGGATTTTGTATTTATATTTGTGTGTTTACTGCGTGCGATGGGCTTGCAGTGCCGGCTGATTGTCAATATGCAGCCGCTGCCGCTGCGGCCATCTCCATCAGATTTGTTGACGATCAAATTAAAGCGCGAGGGCGATAAAAAGGAAGAGGATGCGGTGGAGGTAAAGAAGTTGAAAGTCGAAAGTGACATAACAACTGGAACAGAGAGTAAGAAGCAGCTTGAAAAGACCAGCAAGGAGAAGGCTACAAAAGCAAAGGAAAAGAGTGTGAAAGAGGAGAAGAAGAGAGATAAAGAAAAAGAGAAAGCACGGGATAAGGGCAGTGAGAAGGCGGTTAAAGAGAAAGTCACGAAGGAAAAAGAAAAGGTAGGTAAGGATGTTGTCAAGAGTAGTCGTGCCAAGGTAGTTTCAAAAAATTCCGATAAGGAAGCGGTGCAGAAAAGCTCTCACGAAGTAAGTAAAAAAACGCCAAGTGCCAAGCTAGCTGAATTAAAAGCGGTAGAGCAATCTGAAAGTAAGGATCACATTGTAAAGTTAAACGAAAATCTAACACAAACACAGCAGCCTTCAAAAAGAGCTCTGGTCAAAGTATCAAAAGAAGAAGCGGCAGCGGATGCTAAGAATGCACTGAACAGCTCAAAAGAAAAATTATCTACAAAGGAAGTAAAACCGAAGCTTTCGCGTCTAAAGAGCAAAAGAAATGTCACGAATCCTAATGAGCGTGACAAGCTCGACTTATCGGCTGATAAGCCTGGTCTCAGCGTTGAAGCAATGACAACTGCACAAGCCAAGCGGCAAATTTCCACTGAGAAGCCAATAATAAATAAAGCAAAAGCGGCAACTAAAAGCGCTAAGCCAGTAATACAAATTGGTTCACCTGTCATACCGAAAATCGTGATCCAATCAGGTAAAACAGTTATCACTGCCGAACGTGAGAACCAACCACATGCCAGTAGCACCCGGACGCGTGTCACTCGTTCTCGGAGTAAATCCCCCAAAATGCATATCTCACCTACGTTCCTACAGAGCACAGATTATAGAAATAAATTTCCTGAGCCCGCAGCTAATGTAAAAGCACTGCCGAAAGCTGGCCGTATCCCGACACGTGCAAGATCAAAAAGTCCAAAGCAGAAAATACAAATTTCGACAGATTTCTTGAAAGGACATGGTACCAGCGCCGCCGAATCAATTGCAGGCAGCACACGAGTAGGACGTATCTTACGTTCACGTCAAAAATCCAATGAGGTTGCTGGTAGTGATAAAAAACTACCGCCAGTGCCACAATTAGATGGCGCTGACGATAGTTTGGAGAAGGTGCCGTCTAAAAGTAAGCGTCCACAATTAAAAAAGTTGAAAATGAAATCGCGATCGCGTGACGACGATTCCGATTCCGACTTTGAGCCGTCACCACCGAAACAGCTCAAAAAGCCGCCACAATTACCAACAAAGAAGCCTGTGGACCGTCGTGTGTTGTCGTCCGATGAGGAGGAAGGTGGTGGCGGTAAAGTCAAGCGTAATCCAACAGCGGCAGATATTTGGGTGGAAGTGTGGTCCGATGCGGAAGAGCAGTGGGTTTGCATAGAGTTGTTTAAAGGCAAATTGCACTCCGTAGAGGCGATCAGGGTAAGTTATATACGATTTTATGTTAAAAATGAGAAAATGCGCTCAAAAATTACTTTAAAAATAAATCATTTGAGTATGGTATTTTCTGAAATTTTTTAAAATACTATTTAAAAATAATAAAATACAAAATTTTTAGAAAGCCGCCTCTTCCAGTTTCGCCTACGTGTTCGCATTCCAAAATGATTTGAGCATTAAGGATGTGACTGCTCGTTATTGTCCCAATTGGACAACAACTGTACGCAAGTCACGTGTTGAACGCGCGTGGGTGGAGGCAGCCTTTGCACCGTACTATGGTCAACGCACAGCTCGTGACATTCGCGAGGATCAGGAGTTACGTCGTATACACGAAGAGAAACCCATGCCTACCTCAATTGCCGAGTACAAAGATCATCCGTTGTATGCGCTTCAGCGTCATTTACTTAAATTCCAAGCAATCTATCCGCCGGAACCACCAACCTTAGGTTTTATACGTGGTGAACCGGTATATGCGCGTGAGTGTGTGCACACCCTACATTCGCGCGAAATTTGGCTGAAGCAGGCTCGCACTGTTAAGCTGGGCGAACAGCCTTATAAAATTGTAAAGGCGCGCCCCAAGTGGGATCGGGTAAATAAGCGAAGTTGCATAAATATTTTTATATAAATTTAATTTAATATTTTATATACGCTCCCATAGTTGACACAAACAGTCATAAAAGACCAACCGCTGGAGATTTTTGGGTATTGGCAGACAGAAGATTATGAGCCGCCAACCGCCGAAAATGGCGTTGTGCCACGCAATGCATATGGCAATGTGGAACTATTCAAAGAGTGCATGTTGCCCAAGAAAACCGTACATTTACGCTGTAAGTTATCCCAACAATTTTGTTTTTTTTTTTTATCAAGTGCAGATTCAATTACAATTTGTCTTTGATACCTTTCAGTGACGGGCTTAAACCGCATTTGCAAAAAACTTGGCATCGATTGTGCGCATGCAGTGATTGGTTTTGATTTTCATCAAGGCGCCTGTCATCCTCTATACGATGGTTTTGTCGTTTGTGAGGAGTTTGCCGATCAAGTGACGGCGGCTTGGTATCAAGATCAGGAAGAGCAAGAGAAAAAGGAGCAAGATAAATATGAAGCACGTGTTTATGGCAACTGGAAGAAGCTCATTAAAGGTTTGATTATACGCGAGCGGCTAAAGAAGAAATATAATTTTTGAATGTAACTATGTACCCAGAGGCGTATTAGTGTTAAGTTACAAGTTTATTATTACCGTATGTTTCGTTTTGTTTCGCCTGACGATTCTATGAATTTGTATTTTGCTTTCTGTATTTATGGTCCATATATGTACGTACTTGCGATTTTTGTATTTTTTTTTTTTTGTTTTAACTGTCGCATTATTTTTTTTCAATGTATATTAAAATAATTTCATGCTATGAAATAATATGCATTGTAGACAAATATATATTAAGGATTTATAGTACGAACTGGTTTTTACAAAATAATACTATATACTTATACACTTTTTCTGTCCAGGAAATTCACCAAATTTGTAATAAAATAACGTTGGTATTTAAGTATTTTGTATTGAAGTGTATACTAACAAGTCATGGTTAATGAAATGTGTGTCCATTGCATTTGTACTATATTTCCTCCATACGTGCATTGTCTTCATTCAGATGCGCCACATGTATGTTTTGTCTTACTTGTGATTAAATAAGCAGTTTTGCATTCAAAAATAAAAGTTTTCTTTGTAATTAATGCTGTTTCATTTGATAGAGGCTTCAGGAGTTTTAGCAAATAATCCACTTCCACCGTATCTTGTGTTACACTATCAATATCAGTTACATATGTATATTCTCTACTTTGGGTTTCTCTTTTTAAACATTTTGAAATTGTATTCAATTTCACTTCCGCGTATCTTTATTACCCTCCATATTTGTCTTATGTTTATAGCAGAACTGCTAACAATCGTTAATTATCGTTATCGATTAATAAACAAAGACGGTATTAAACTTCGTTACAACTGTGTATAAAACAAAAGAATTATGAAAACTCCAATTAACAGTAGTGTTAAAGTTTCTAATAATATAAAGTGTGAAATTTTTAAAACTACTAAAATGTTTAAAAATACTAAAATAGTTATTAATATGGAAAATTGTATGACTGTTTTGTGTTTATAGTGAACATTTTTAATGGAAAATTGCTTTTTATGTAAATTAATAAGAAGAATAGCAAGTTCTCCATATCAAAACATCTACAGTAGCGGACAGTGAAATCCGGACAACCTGTGAGTTTGTATTTAAAACACGATTGTAACCGACAAGCGTAACTTTCTGCCGAAAGGATTATTCTTTCACATAAATTTGTGCTCTGTACACGTTCTATAACAACTTTTAGTTTTTTTTTCAATAGTTTCAAAGTTTATTTCGTGCTTGTGCTTCGTTAAAGCTTAAATATGCCAAAATTAAAAAAAAAATGTACGAACTGCAAAAAAGTAATGTTTTTATTTTGCGAAAAGAAAATCTGACCATTCGGGAAATTAGTGATAGGCTTCAGCAAAAAAATTCCATGAGAGAATTTCTAAAAAATTTCGATGAAACAAGGTCTCTTAAGAGAAAAACTGGCTCTGGAGCAAAGAAGAAGACAAGTTCTAGGGAAGATCGGGTGATAGAACGTATCAGTTTGAGGAATCGCTTCAAAACTGCTGAGGACATTAAAGTGGAGTTATTTGAAGATGTCGGTACGGAAGTTAGCGCAAGACCTGTTCGTCGAAGGTTTCAAGAAGTAGAATTGAACGCTCGTCGGGCCGCCAAAAAAACACTTTTAACCTCAAAAGGATATTAAAATTGGACTCAACTTTATTGGCGAAATGTAATCTTCTCAAATGAGTCCAAATTTAACATTTTTTGCAACGACGGTATGTCCTACATGAGAAGGAGAACTGGTGAGCGGTTCAAGGACGAATGTGTTCAAAGAACTGTTAAGCAGGCAGACAATGGTCTGGCGTTGCTTTTCCTATTATGGCCTTGAGCAACTAGCCCTAATAGAAGGAACCGTCAATGGGACTAAGTATCAGGAGCTACTTGAGACAGATTTATTACCTTCAATGGAAAACCATTTTTCACGAGCGGATGTCCTTATTTTTAAGGATGACTCTGCGCCCTACCATCGTGCCAAAATAGTAAGTATCATTTTTTTGAACAACTAGAGTTTATTATTACAATTTTAATTACAAATTTTATACTTGTCCTTTTTTCTTTCTTTACGGTGATGAATTATTTACCAATATCGGGGTCGCAGGTACCAGTCCGGATATCAATCCGATTGAGAACCTTTGGTTTGTAATGAAGGCTCAGGTATCACAGAAGAGACCAAAGAATTTAGCAGAATTGGATGAAATTCTCAAAGAAGTGTGGTATAACGGTATTGGAGCAGGAACAATAAAAAACATGATAAATTCAATGCCCGAGCGTAAAAAAGCCGTTATAAAAAGGAAAGGACGTTAGACAAAATACTAAAAAGAGTGTTTTTGTATAGATTAATGTTTCCTTTAACTAAAACTATAAAATCATTTCTCTAATGTAAATAATAAAAAATACCTCTGTTTATAATGCTAGCTACCAAAATGATACAATATCTAAAAATAATAAAAAAAAATGTTTATAAGTGCAATTCACAACATTGACTTTTTTGCGCTTAATACTAATGTACTAAATATATATTATTGTTTTAAAATTAAAAATTTAAACATTCCCTTAAAATAATAAAGAAAAACTTTAATTTTTTAGTTTTCCGGATTTCACTGGCCTGTAATGTTTGTCCTTATGCCTTGTTTATATTAACAGCAAATCTAAGCTTGACGAGAAACTGAACCCTTTTAAATTGGAATTGAAGGTCAGTGGGAATAATTGGTATCCGAGGTATTATAACACTATTTCCCTTACCGACACCTGTTAAAATAGTAGCACCAATTATGTTCTGTGCCAATTTTGTTATCCGAAGCTTTGTTCCATTACATAGCCGAGGAGCATCTAGATTTTGCATAAGCATTACTGGTACATTTAGTTCAATTGAAGTTTATGCGAATGTACACCTGATGGTTCAAGAATTTAAAAACTCCACAGTTTATAATTGTATCCATTGACAAATATTCATTCATTTCTCCTTTAACCTCGTTTAAAATGGTCTTGGCGCTAATATTGCTCTTGCACACAACCACTGATCACTACACAAATTATGTTACAATTCTTGAAAAACATTAGCAATGAGATCCACATCACTTTCTACTAAATTACAAAATTCTCTTGACAGTAATAAATATGTAGCCCTCAGCGTCAACATCTAAACAACCATTACCAATTGTCAACAACATTTCTGCGTAAAGTCCTGAATCCGCGTCATTATGAAGATACACTCTCATATTCGTTTTCAGGCGGAGTTTTTCAACTGTCGACCATAAGCTTGATGATTTAATGCACGCTTGAATTTCATCTGCTGGTGTCCCCCTCTGAATCACTGGGAGAGTTTGACGCAAATCACCAGCCAATAAAACGACCATGCCTCCCATTATATCTGTACTATCTCGCAAGTCCTGAAGAGTCCGGTTTAAAGCCTTCTATAGCCTTCTTGTGAGACATTGTACTTTCATCCCACACTAAAAGCTTGCATTCTCGCAGCATGCTACCTCGTTAACTATTTTCACTAAAATTTCAGATTGACGAATATTCCTGTGCCAAATTCAATGGTAATTTTAAAACGGAATGCGCCGTACGACCTCCTTTTAATAGCGTCGCGGCAATACCTGACGAAGCTACAGCAACTGCTATTTTTTGGTCTTTTCTCACGGACATTAATAATAAAACGTTTTTCCAAGTCCTCCTGGTGCGTCGAGAAAGAAGTGTCCACCACTGCCGGAGTCTATTTTACGTAAAACTTGATGGAAAACATGATTTTACTCTGGAAGTAATTGAAGGACTAATTCCGTCACTTGATGTAGCAGTGCTATGAAATCATAATCTAGCTCTCGTGGAATTTCATTATCAAAATCATCCATATTGTTTCGTCGAGGGCTCGACATTCCAAAATCATCTAATTTTTTTCCAACCATCGTAAAACCTTGTTTTCGATTATAATAAGCGTTTTATTCTAGAAATGTTCACTGTAAGTAATATCTGTGTGTTCTTGCTAAAATTGATGTAAAATATCTTCAGCCATAGGATCAGGGTTAGAAAGACCGCAAAAAGATAAAAGCGTAGCGTGAAGTTCCCTAATTTTATCTGGCGATCGGCATTGTATAGCTTCCTCCATAGTTTCGTCCCAATGATTGTCATTTTATAACAGGCGCCAAGCTTCACATGCTTCTCGGTATGTTTGACATTCCTGACCATTGACAATTTTAAGTTCTGTAAAGCTAATTGATGCAACAACATGCGCAGAGAAAAGCATTCAAAATTCGTAACATGTACGGTATAGACACGACCTAGAGCATCCGATGCTTTAACCCCAGGTTGGTTTTGAACAGGTGTACCATGAATACGACGACGCCATTCTTTTTTTGAACTGTCTTTGTCATTCTGACAAAGGTGAAAAAAGCGTAGTCTTAGGAGAAGAAAAATCCTGTCTTGAAAGGAATTTTCATCAAAAAAGACACGCTGTCCGTTTTCTAATTGTACTGCAAGATGTGTAACAGTGGGATATCTTTCATGTAATGGAAAGCCAGGAAGCCGCCATGCTGCTTCATTGCTACTGACATATCTTCCTGCTTGATAAGTTTGTATTTCATTGAGGGCCTGTACAGCACCTTCATTTCGCAGATTGAAGATCGCCTGATCGCTTTCTTTATTGATATACTTGCAAATATATTTAATTGCACACACAGAATTGCAAGCTTCAACATTAATGCGGCCGTTGAAGAATTTACACAAAATCGGGGAATAGGGCACTACCCAGCTATTATCAAAGCTCTTTACTTCCCCACTGCGAGTACGAATGTTAACTTGTTTACCACCATCAGCAGGCGCCCTACGTCCGTATAACGGGTAACCTTTATCACTGTGAACTGTTTCTTTAATCATTTCTCGAGGTTACTTTTTTGTACACTTTCAATTTTGCATGCAAGGGGATGCTGGATTGCGAGCTCCACAAGGACCATGTATCATATTTTTAATAACCGTGTCATACAGATTTTTATCTTCTTCTGGATCTGTAATTTCAGCGCAAATTATGTTGTCAATTCGATTAGGAAGTAGCTTCTGCTTTAGCCAAATTAATATGTGCACATGTGGTAGACCTCGTTTCTGCAATTCAATAGAGTACATATGGCACTGGACGTCTGCAAATATTTTTCCTTTTATTACAACGTTCATTAACTTTTGGACCTTTAATGTCATGTCGATCAGTGGCCTTTTGCCCAGACATAAGCTCTTGAGTTATATCCTGGCACGAAGGATCACAGGTAAAAGTTACGAAGAGATCAGGCCTTCCGTAAGTTCGTACATAAGAATATGCGCCTTGCGTGTACTCATGGAGATAACGGGGACTGTGCACAAAATTGGACGGCAAAATAACAATTTTTCCAATGTCGTTAGGTCTGATATTATTGTCTGCGCTAATCGTGTCTTGTAAATGTATGTAATTTTCAGCTCGTAATGTTTTCTGGTTTAGAGAAATATAACGAAGACGTTCGCTCTCTACTTTAATATACGTAAGTATCTATCAAGAAATGATAAAAAGTTGACTTGTACGCAGAAGAAGGTTGAAGTCATGTTCTCGAAGCATCATGTAATTCGCATAAAAGTCCATGCAGGAAACCTTTTTATTTGGAATTGGTTGTCCCATTGTTGTATTAATGACTGGAATATTAAAATGATATCCAGATTCTCCTTTACTGAAAATTAATGGGTACTGCAAAGCATCATAAAATCTATGAGTATCGGCTGCACGCTTTAGCTTATTGTCATGTGCCCGTTATACTATGTCTCGTGGAGAGCTCGGGTCACCAATAACCAAAACAGCAACTTCATTGACCATCGGCGCATTATAACGCCTTTCATGTTCGCCAAGTGGAGTTCGATCAGCATGAATGATAACTTTGTAGTTGTCTGAAGGCCAGTTGTCTATCGCACTTTTAAAGATATTTACCAAGACATTGTGACTGTGTAATATTCGTTGAATATTCAATACCGTTTCTCTTTCTACTCCTTCAATATATTGGCAACGACGATTTACTTCATTTTGTTCATCACCTATAAAGTATACCTGCATTTACCTGGGCATTCTTATCACTTTATCAACTCCAAAGGATGTCATTTGAAAGCAAGAGTTATACTTTCTAATTTTGCTTAGAAATTACTTTGACTCATCTGCAACATTTCTTAATAACGTTTTCAAAGGCTCTTTTGGTTCACCAAGTAATGGAAGAGAAACTTTACCACCGGAACAGCACATTACAGCAGTTTCATCTTTCCATTTAAAAGCATCGCAGTACTGACATTTTTTATTCATTGAGCCAATAACAATCAAGGGATGATTATGATATTCAATTGAAGGATCATATTGAAACCCAGTACCATTAAACACAGTCCAATCATTACGCATGAAATTTCGGCGGCGCGTGGTCTGCATGTCTGCAATATGAATTCTTCTAGTGCGATTGTTCAGGTGTTTCTATCGCTCTTCTAGTTGTCTGCAGTGCAGCTTGTCTTTCTAAACGAACTCGTTCCTGAAGATGCGTTTCAGCTGCTCTCAAAACTCTTTGTCGCTCTGCTTGCTGTTGTCTTCTCAGCTCTGCGTCAGCCGAAGTTTCTTGATTTCGTGCAACTTTTGCGGCACGGGCCCGCGATGAAATTTTGGATATACCAGATTTCCGCTTCCGAGGCATTTTCTAAGAAAAGCAGAGTAATAATTAACATCAGCGAGTAAGATCTATAATAATAGAGTGACTGCTAACCACAAAAGGAGGAGTCATGTGTAGAAGTTCACGCAAGTGAGGAAAGTTCTCTGATCGCCATTCACTTGGGAGTGGCCAGAAACGATTCTTTTACACATGGCTCAAGCAGCTCACTACTTCCGGTCTTTGACCAAGTATCCTCTGGGTAGCCTAAGAACATCCGTTCGAATGCGAGCTAATGTGAGAAGGCGAAACATTCCCTACATAGGGTTGTGCGCTGGGCTTGGGACCCGCCACGTAAAAAACAATACCAATGAAAAAGTTGAAACAGCCTCGGATGAGAGACCCCCCTTTTGATGACGACCATGGCAAACGGAATAAGGACTATGATTTGAGGGCATGCACCTGGAATGTCCGGACCCTTAATTGGGAAGGTGCCGCTGCCCAGCTGGTTGATGTCCTCGCAAAAATAAAGGCTGACATCACCGCCGTCCAAGAAATGCGATGGACGAAACAAGGACAGAGACGAGTAGGTCCTTGTGACATTTACTACAGTGGCCATATAAAGGAGCGCAAGTTTGGTGTTGGATTCGTGGTGGGAGAGAGACTCCGTCGCCGAGTACTATCATTCACTCCGGTGAATGAACGTCTAGCCACAATCCGCATCAAAGCGAGGTTCTTCAACATATCGCTGATTTGCGCCCACGCCCCGACGGATGAGAAGGACGATGTGACCAAAGATGCCTTCTATGAGCGCTTGGAGCGCGCTTATGAGAGCTGCCCCCGCCACGATGTCAAAATCGTGCTTGGCGACTTTAACGCCAGGGTGGGCAAAGAAGGTATATTTGGCACTACGGTCGGTAAATTCAGCCTCCACGACGAAACATCCCCAAATGGGTTGAGGCTGATTGACTTCGCCGGGGCCCGAAATATGGTTATCTGTAGTACTAGATTCCAGCATAAGAAGATTCATCAAGCTACCTGGCTGTCTCCGGTTCGAAAAACTACCAACCAGATCGATCATGTTGTGATAGATGGAAGACACGTCTCCAGTGTTTTAGATGTGCGTGCGCTCCGAGGTCCTAACATCGACTCGGACCACTATCTTGTTGCAGCTAAGATTCGCACTCGCCTCTGTGCAGCAAAAAACGCACGCCAACAAACACAAGGAAGGTTCGACGTCGAGAAGCTGCAATCACAACAGACAGCCGAACGATTTTCTACTCGGCTTGCACTCCTGCTCTCTGAGAGCACTAGTCAACAACTCGGTATAAGGGAACTGTGGGACGGCATTTCAAATTCCTTACGTACAGCTGCAACCGAAACCATTGGTTTTCGGAAAAAGCAAAAGAACAGCTGGTACGACGACAAGTGCCGTGTTGCAGCGGAGAGAAAACAGATTGCCTATCTCCCAACGTGACGATCGACCACAAGACGTGCGGGATGGGATAGATATCGAGAGTTGAAGAGGGAAGCGAGACGCATTTGCAGACAGAAGAAGAAAGAGGCCGAAATGCGTGAGTACGAAGAGCTTGATAAGCTGGCCGACAGGGGTAATGCTCGAAAATTCTACGAAAAAATGCGGCGGCTTACAGAAGGTTTCAAGACCAGAGCATACTCTTGTAGAACCCCCAAAGGTGATCTAGTCACTGATGCCCAGAGCATAGTTAAATTATGGAGGGAACACATCTCCAGCCTGCTGAATGGCAGTGAACGCACAACACCAGGAGAAGGAGAACCCGATTCCCCAATCGATGACGATGGAGCAGACGTTCCATTACCCCACCATGAAGAAGTTCGAATAGCAATTGCCCGCCTCAAGAACAACAAAGCGGCAGGGGCCGACGGACTACCGGCCGAGCTATTCAAACACGGCGGCGAAGAACTAATAGGGAGCATGCATCAGCTTCTTTGTAAAATATGGTCGGACGAGAGCATGCCCAACGATTGGAATTTAAGTGTGCTATGCCCAATCCATAAAAAAGGAGACCCCACAATCTGCGCCAACTACCGTGGGATTAGTCTACTCAACATCGCATATAAGGTTCTATCGAGCGTATTGTGTGAAAGATTAAAGCCCACCGTCAACAAACTGATTGGACCTTATCAGTGTGGCTTCAGACCTGGAAAATCAGCAACCGACCAGATATTCACCATGCGCCAAATCTTGGAAAAACACCCGTGAAAGGAGAATCGACACACACCATCTCTTCGTCGATTTCAAAGCTGCTTTTGACAGCACGAAAAGGAGCTGCCTTTATGCCGCGATGTCTGAATTTGGTATCCCCGCAAAACTAATACGGCTGTGTAAACTGACGTTGAACAACACGAAAAGCTCCGTCAGGATCGGGAAGGACCTCTCCGAGCCGTTCGATACCAAACGAGGTTTCAGACAAGGCGACTCCCTATCATGCGACTTCTTTAACCTGCTCCTGGAGAAAATAGTTCGAGCTGCAGAACTAAACAGAGAAGGTACCATCTTCTATAAGAGTGTACAGCTGCTGGCGTATGCCGACGATATTGATATCATCGGCCTCAACACCCGCGCCGTTAGTTCTGCTTTCTCTAGGCTGGACAAGGAAGCACAGAAAATGGGTCTGGTAGTGAACGAGGGCAAAACGAAATATCTCCTGTCATCAAACAAACAGTCGTCGCACTCGCGACTTGGCTCTCACGTCACTGTTGACAGTCATAACTTTGAAGTTGTAGATAATTTCGTATATTTAGGAACCAGCATTAACACCAGTAATAATGTCAGCCTGGAAATCCAACGCAGGATTGCTCTTGCCAACAGGTGCTACTTCGGACTGAGTAGGGAATTGAAAAGTAAAGTCCTCTCTCGACGAACAAAAGCTAAACTCTATAAGTCGCTCATAATTCCCGTCCTGCTATATGGTGCAGAGGCTTGGGCGATGACAGCAACCGATGAGTCGACGTTACGAGTTTTCGAGAGAAAAATTCTGCGAAAGATTTATGGTCCTTTGCGCATTGGCCACGGCGAATATCGCATCCGATGGAACGATGAGCTGTACGAGATATATGACGACATTGACATAGTTCAGCGAATTAAAAGGCAGCGGCTACGCTGGCTAGGTCATGTTGTCCGGATGGATGAAAACACTCCAGCTCTGAAAGTATTCGACGCAGTACCCGCCGGGGGAAGCAGAGGAAGAGGAAGACCTCCACTCCGTTGGAAGGACCAAGTGGAGAAGGACCTGGCTTCGCTTGGAATATCCAATTGGCGCTACGCAGCGAAAAGAAGAAACGACTGGCGCGCTGTTGTTAACTCGGCTATAATCGCGTAAGCGGTGTCTACGCCAATTAAGAAGAAGAAGAAGCTAACCACAAAAATTACTGATCACCTCAAAAATTTTAATAGTTTTATGCTGCATGTAACGACAGAAGAAAATAATAATAAATATAGAAAAATTACAAAAATTTAAACTATGTATATTCAATTAAATAAGATATTGTCGTCACCGCCGCTAATACAGTGGGACGGTATTACAGTATTCATGGTTGAAATTTCATTACTGTAATGCTAGGTGGCGTTGAAGTAGCTAAATTTGACGATTTTTTGACAAACAATTTTTTTTATCTTTCTTAATTTTTTTTTTTAATATAAAGTACCCTATGTTACTTCTATTACCTTCAGGAGTATATGTACAAAGTTTCATGATGATCGGTTAAGTAGTTTTTGCGTGAAAGCGTAACAAACAAACTTACATTCGCATTTATAATATTATTAAGTAGGGATAATAAATATGTTGCAATAATATTTTCGGCGTTGACTTTTATATATAGCAATTCAACCTGAACTGAATGTGGTAAGTTAACCTTAAAACAGAAGGATTCAATCAATGCTGGTCATCTTCTTTTAACGATTCTTCGTGGTTCTTCTATTAACAACTTTACTCAAATTTAAAAACATTTGAATCAAATTTGTATAAAATTCTGTTGCGATTGAAACTTCTGCTTGTGTTTTGTTTTTATGCTAGAGTAAATGTTTATTTATTTTGCTTACTATTTACCATATAGATTATGTGATAAAGTTAACCAATAGACTTAAGTCTTAATTTTTCATTAATATAATTTTGTCCCTATGTATATAACATACATATGTATATACACATATCCAATTTAAGCGAATCTAATTTTATATCGAAGTACTTAAGAATTTTTATTTGCAGTTTTTAAATCAATTAGATTTTTATAATTTAATTTTTAATAGTCACATCAAAAATATTGAAATCGTAATATGCAAAAAACCTTAACTTACTAATATTACGCATATATGTGTGTATGTATGTGTTCAATTAAGAATGATTGTAAAGTAGAAGCCTTGAATATTTATGTAAATTCCTTTGCAAATGGAATGTAATGAAAGGTGTTCTAATTAGTAGTGCAAAAATATTTGTAATTTAAGTACAAGTTAAAACAAGTAATTACTATAAACGCACATTGAAAATTTGTGCAGGGAGACAGTGAGAGCAATGCGGAAAATAACAAATAAAATACAACAAGAACTAACACAATAAATACTATATTAAGTACAAAAACATAAACTAATATAAAAACAGAAATAAGCATAACTAAACCCAGTGAAAATCTATCTCCTAGCGTCAATAATCAAATCTCGATAATTAATTCAACACAACAAATATTCAGCACATTGAGTTTTTTATGCTCAAATAAACCGCATCACTTTCACTCACCCGCTGCATTGCCTAAATCTAAAAGTCTTATGGGGCACAAAGCGTTTTGCATATCTAAATATTTCTTTTTTTTAACAAAACGTTAATAATAATAAAAACAAAAAAAATAAAGCAATAACAATATAAAAAAAATAATATCAATAAAAATATATATTGAAAATAAAATCAATAGCAAAATAAAAACAAAAAATAAATAAGAATTAAAGAAAATGATAAAAAACTCAAAATGAAAAATATAATAAAAACAAAATAGCAAATTCGTGGCTGCTAACTACGTGAGTTAATTAAAAAATTCTTTGGTGTTTTTTGTAGCTGTTCCGGAACACACAGATTTTAACCCCGCTCGTCTGGTTCCTTTACGACTTTGTTGCCGTGCCGATCGTGCCACTGTAGCTTGCGCCTGTGCGCTGCTGCACGGCCACTTCGTGCGATTTGGAATTCCTATTTATATCATTGCTTGTTGTTGTATCCTCAGCGGCCTGCTGCAACTGCTGCTTGTACGCATTTTGTTCTTTCAGATAGTTAATGTACATGCGGCGCGCTTGATTCAACACACGCGTAACATCGTGCTTGCGCACCATCTTGTCGAAATGCATTGCAATCTCATTGTAATCCATGCCGCTTTTCATAATAGTTTGACGATGCTGCAGCAGCAGCGTTAGGCAAAGAAACATCAGGAAGGGATTACCACCACCGAATTCGTTGGGTGGTGGTAAAACATGAGTTCTTGCACCTACTACGCAAGCACTACCAGCTGCACGTTCGCCAGCAGCCAGTGGCGGCTTCGTGAAGGCAATCTCGTCAACTGCATTGGTGGCCAACTCTACTGGCGATGCGTTGGCGGTGTCTGTGGATATCGGCACTAGCACTTCGGGCAAGCTACTACTGTTGGGCAAAACGCTTGTAATACCATCTGCCAGCGGACTAACAGCCGGATCGACGAAGGGATTGAGCGCACCACGCGCCGACTGTGCTGCTGTCGCTGTGTCTGTGCCATTTGAATTACTGTCGATTATAGTATTGGGTAGCTCAGCAGCATCTTGCCAAGCGCTGCTAGTTGTTACATGCTGTAACGGTTCTATACTGCTTCTCGAACGACTATTACGACTACGCCGACGTATCAGCAATTCGCTAATGTCGGGACATGCCACAATCTCATTTTCTTTGAGATCCTCGACAAGGTCCAGGGAGTCTCTATCGAGTTTTTCATACTCAAATTCGTAATTAACGGCTGGCTGCTTGTCGACAGGCTCACCAAACACTTGACGATCCAAATTGTCCGCCTCTAAGCGCAACTCACGCGTGATAGCCGTTGTCATCGGGTAATAGTCTTGATCTTGACTATCGTCAGGTGTCAAACTTGGTTCTGCGGGCAAGTTCTTTGTTGGCGTGTGTTTCACATCTGCTGATGTGCTAACGCTGCCTTCGGATGCTTGCGCTAATTCTGCGCCATCAGTTTTGCGTTCGTATGTGGGGGTGCGATCGGGTGTGTGTGCGGTCGAGGAGCCAAGCGATGCTAGTTCCATGTGCAAACTATTATTACTAGCATTGTTGGTCTGTTGTATTGCTGTAGCGGCGGTAGAGCCGCTCCATGTCGTGTCGGGCACCGATGATGAATCGGATTCATCGAGTGAGGAGACGAAGGCGCTGCGTGTTAGCTGCACAAGCGGGTGTGGTGTTGTCTGGGCGTTTGTTGGCTTGTAGGCGTGTGTCGGTGAAGGTGTCTTCGATTTGTCTTTACTATAGGCGTTCACACTGACGTCATTGTTGCCAGTTACGGTCGGCGGCGTCGCAGCAAACTTGTCTGCAATGCGATTTTTATTCATTGAAGCGAAGTTGAGAAATTCATTGAAGTTTTTCACCAACTTCTGTTGCGATTTTTCGGTGTTGCTGAGCTCATCGAAGGATATGCCTAGGAATATGTTTGTTTTTTGAGTTGAATATGAAATAATACTGTTTATGCACTTACCTTTTCTGCTCGTTGCCGCAATTTTTTCCTTGAGATCCCTAAAGTGACCACCGCCGCCGCTGCTTACACGTCGCACACTATCACCCACGTTGGAAGCATTCGCAATTTGTTTGGCTATGATATTGCTTACAGTGTTGTAGTTCGATAAGATGTTCTTATTTTGCAATTTCGCTATACCCTTTGGAAGTTGTGGTATTTTTGCCAAAAGTCCGTTTTCATCTACACTTTCATCTGCATCATTTTCTTTTAGCGTTGCCACATTGGCATGTTTTGGTGATTGGGACGTAACTTTGAGTACCTCTTCTTTCGTAATGCCATCTTCTAGGAATGGATTTGTTGGATGAAATATAAAGTGTTCAATGTCATTAGAATCTTTATTAGCGCTGCTTTCACTGCTGGCGAACACATCATCATCCTCAACAAACGCAGCACACTCTTCATCTTTGCTTTTGGACGTTAAATTATTGGCCTCCCCATTTTTTACATCCTCCATGCCCTCCATCAGCAAAAGCATTTTGGACTCGTCTAGGCTTTGATGGGCTTTAGATGAATGCCGTCTTCGGCAGGCGACTGCGCGCGGCATATTATCATCGAGACTCTGATTGAGACGTTTCGTTGCGTCTAAGCGCAAGCTATTTAACACGCCACCGCCAGCACTCAGCGAGGAGCTCAGCGAATTCAGTGAGGCCGATGAGCTTTGTCGGCGAAGTGCGCATACCTTGGTGTAGGGATTTTCACGCGACTTCACCAGCAAATAGGAGGGACTAATTGGTGCACCATACGAGCTAGATTGTGAGCTGGAGCTAGTAGGTGCAGGGCTTTCCGAAATAGGCACAAACTCCTAGATGAAATAGTAGCAGATTAAACTAACCTTCAATAATGTATAAAAACTCTCAACACTTGCCTTTTCAAATAAATTCAGTTCATTGCAAATACTGGTCTCATACTTCAATGCGCTCCATTGCACTTCCAGCATGCGCAGCGCATCATCGAACGGAAATTCGCGCTTCAATTCTAACAACAACCAACGATAGCAGTAGAGCAAGTCATCGGCCTGCTGCGATTTCAAGTACTCCCAAAATTCGGGATCGTAAAAACTGAGCGCTTCTGTGAGGTGCGTGAACTTCTGTGTCATGGCTATGCCATCCAACATGAAGTTACCCTTTACACGTGTCATTATGGCACAGAAGCAGATATAAGCTTGCGCCTCATCGTTCATTGTTACCAGTAGCGGTGAGGCGATATCCGACATGCCTTGACAATAACTCACAGAGGGATGATTGAGCGCATAGGTTGTTAAAATATTGAAAAGTGAGGCTATGTTTTGATTGTCATCGCTGCCGGCGTAGAAGGGATGCAGTCGATCCGTACGCAGTACATCCTTCTTCACCATGCTTGTGACATACGACAACTCACCGGCGATGCAGCCTTGAAACCAAATGAAATGAAACCAAAATAGTTCATAATAAATTATTTGTTTAAGTTTTCTATTGTACACACACACACCTTGCTTCACGGCATTTATCCACGTATCCCGCAACTTTATGTACTGTTCCGCCTTTCTACGCATATAATCCATACGCTGATGACCGTTCATGCCATGCGGATAGACATTCAAAATATGTTTCCACACCACGCGTCGCAAGCTTGGATCAATACCGCCCAGAAATATGACTTTACGTAATTCATCGTTACGTTTGATTTGTCCCAGCGCGTCCAAAAACAAACGAAACTCATTGTCTGCTAAGGGTGGTCGCGGCGGTAATGAAGCCATTGTCTCCTCCGACAAATTGAAAGCCTTTTGCACAATTGAAAATGTCTTCTCCATATGGTTCATTATGAGTCCCGGTAGTTTTGTTTGCATATTCTGCACATATTTTTGTGATGCACCTATAGACTGTTGCAGCGGCGAAACTGCTTCGCGTACACCCGTATTTACCGAAAAACTGGGTGAAAGTGCATTGACACTCGTGCTACCACTACCACCACAACTATTGGCCAGAGCACTGGTTGTGGCTGTTGCGTCAGTATCCCATTCCCTCACCTCCGTAAATGGCTTAATGTCAATTTGCAGCATTAGACATGGTTCCGTAGCTGTTTGTATGGCGAGATTATGTATGCGCAGGAAGGCTGCATCCAAATCCCAATCGGACAATACAGATAGGTAGATCTCGTTGCCTGCTGGATCAAAGGCTTTATACTTGATAGAGAAATCCGATTTAATATCAAATGCTTTGGCAAGCAATGAATAGAGCACTTCCAGTGAGGTGATTTGCGGATCGACACTAAATTTACGCCATTCACATGGCAGATTCAGTTCGCATTTCTGCGCATAGAAACGAAAAGAAGCATTGGAAATGCGTTAAAATTGCATTTTATTGTTTTCTATTTGTCAACTCATTTACCTTGACTTTAACGCGCACAGCGCAGTGTGGGTAACTGGCCATATTTTCTAGTCCCTCCGAAAACGTAGCGGGCAAGTTAGCAGTTTAGCGTAAACTATTGATTGCAATAAGATTAAAGCTCACACCGAATTCCATTCTTCCATCTGGCTTGCAGACGAATTGCACAATTATCGCGAAGTTGCAAAATTTGCTTCCAGTAAAAAGTGGTTTTGGGTGCAATGAACAGCTGAAAATGCCAACTGCGAAATGTTGTACGTGTGTGTGCAATTGCATATGAGTGTGTGAAATGTCAAAGGCATATTGGGAGGCATACGAAATGAATGTTTTGTTTAACAGCTGTTCGGCAATAACAGAGCTGTTATTTTAAAGTATGCTTGGCGATAAAACGGCTGAGTTATTTGTTCATTTTTTTATATTGTGTGTTTTTATTATTTTTCAGTGCTCGTTGTTATTAAAATAAAAGACAGCGGTCAATGTAAATTGATTTTTATTTAACTTATATGTTTGAAGAATTCTTATTAATTTTTTATAAAATATTGATGTAAAACACTTCCTCCTTTTAACCTAATGTTTATTTTCGGTATATATACAGACTTAATAAATTACTAAAATTTAAAATTCATTCAGCTTATGTAAAAAATATGTTTTATAAGATTACATACATATATTATTCAATTTATAGAAATTACATTTTTTATTTGACTTTCTAAATATGTTAGTACGCATATTTTTTTGTTTGTTTTTACTTAAATCAACTTTCAGTAAATATTTGTTTTATTGATACGCATATGTAAATACATATATAGAAAAAAAAACAAATTTTTACATAACAAAAACAATTAAATTTGATTTGTTTTGATAAAATGTAAATTTTTGATCCAAATTAGTTCCGCTAAAAATTGCATTTTAAAATTTTTCATTAATATTTTAGATATTTTACATTATTAGTATATTTTTCTGTCTGAATACAAAAAAATTGGCTTAATCTCGATAAACTTATTTGTATTTCTCATGTAAAACAAAATAAAAAATAAATCAATATGTAAAAGCTTTATGAAAATGATGTACATACGTATATATCTAAGGAAGCTTAATTTTCATTTATATTCAATATTGTTTGGAATTATAGTTTAGTGCGGAGCAGTGTAAACATATCAAAATAATTAACAAAAAAATAATAATAAAATAAAATAACAAAAAAAGAAAAATACAAGATTAAATTTTCATAAAATTTTTTTTTAGTTAAAATTAAAAAAAATAAATTTTTATTAGAAAAAAAACTGTATTTTTTTGATTAGATAAAACTAAAAATAAGAGAAATGCAAAATTTACTTTTAGAAAAATATTTTTTTTGTTTCAAATTTGTAAAAATTAAAACACAAATAAAAAATTACATTTATATCAAAAGAAAAATATTTAATATTTTTTTATTTTTCTTTAAAAAAAATGTCTAATAAAAGAAATAAAAATAAGAAACAAATATATTTTTTCAGTATTTTAAGTTTTAACAAGTAGTTTTTATATTTTATTTTTTATAAGGTTTGCGTGGCCACGAGTTTCTTTTAAAAAAAAAATTAAAAAAAAAAACATTTTTTTTCAGTAATTTTAACAATTTTATTTCAAATTTTTCTTTAAAAAAATTTCGAAAAATAAGAAAAAAATATATTTTTTCAGTATTTTAATTTTAACAATTTTATTTTATTATTTCTTTTCATTAAAAAATTATTTTTTCAAACGAAAATTATAATATTTTTGTTTTTTTTTGTAAAAAAATATTTTAAGGACGTAATGTAGAGAAAGCGAAAGCAATAGAAAATGATTGAGTAAAAAAATATTTATATACATTTTGAAATTTAAATTTAGTAAGTATGATATTAACTAAAAAAGTTTTATAATTCGTTTTTATAATAAAACCATTGTAACAACAAAAACTTATTAATAAAAAAATAAGAAATAAAAGATAAAATATAAAAGAAAACGTTAATTATCAAAAAAACTTTATTAGAGGATAACATTTTTAATTATTTATTTATTATATAATTATTTTATTACAAATGATTATTGTTTTTTTGTATATAGATATTATTTTAAGTATTAAATGTAGTAAAAGCAAAGAATTTTAATAGTTATTTTACATATTTATTTCTTATTTAGAATTGACAACAATTTTTCAAACATAAAAACATTAGAAACCCTTTAAATTTATTATAAATATACATATATATATATTTTTTTTTATTAAAAATTGTAAATTGTTTATTTTCTATATTAAAGTTATGCGCTTTTCCAAACTTGCATAAAATTTAGGCACACCCGAACATCATTTGTGACTTAAGCAGTTAAATATTTCGTTTAAGTTTATTTACAAAAACAAACTTTATTTACAAATTCTCTACGTATACATACACTTTAACAGTAATTAATATTTTTACATACATGCTTAAACTTAATTATGTAAATATATATATTTGTTCTTAGCGTTTACATACATTTCGAAAATATTGTTGTATTATTTTATTATTAATATTATTTTAATATATTTATTTTTTAATAATGTTTTTAAGGAGAGAATGACTACTGACGCTTTTACTTTCTAACACGTAAAAAACTCGCTCACTTTCAGTTACTTTGCTGTTAGTTTTTAAGGTAGTATAAGTGAATATGTGCTTGCTGTGGGTATTCACGATGAACAATTTAATAAACAAAAAATAAAAGAGCACAGTTATTTCATGCATTTTCTTTTTGTTTTCCAGCTTTGCTTTCAATTGATTTTTTTTTTTTAATTTTATTTAAGCTCTTTATTTTTTCATTGTATTGCGCTCAATATGAATACCCTGATAATAATTTTAAATAAATAACTTTCCTTTTATCTTTCTAAAATTGTACTTATTTGCATACTATTCATTGTTTATTTCATAAATAACTCGCTGCTTCCAGGTTTACGCATTTCGCTTGAGGTATTGCTTGTGCTACTTGAATACCCCCAACGCACCGACTACATCGATAGCAATGTACACAAGCGCATGTACACATATCGATGAACACAACCGTTAACGGTTGGAAATCGCCATAATTATTTGTATTGTTTTGCTCTTGACTAAATTATTTGTGGTTGCAGTGGACTGTTTGCTAGACTGCGCATGCGCGACTCTACAATAAACGCTTTCAAGTTGCAGCGGCAGTCCAACGCGTGGCATTTGGTTTACTATTTAACCCAATCAACTGCTGTGCTGCACATAAATATCTACATTCATATATTTAGCTTTGAAATTACACCGCCAACAACATCCAATCCGCACGCACCACGGCGCACCTCAATTGTTGGGGTCCTTATTGTAGTCCACATACACGCGCACCACTTCGCCCGAGTACTTGCGCTGCGATGGCATGAAGTAGAAGTCGGGTGTGTCGGCGCCGCCGCTCGAACTCATGCGCGGATCTTCGCGTGTACGCGAACCGTCGCGGTAGTGGCGACCGTTGCGCTCGTCGCGCGCTGCATGCGCCGCCGTTGTTGTGGGTCGATGGCCGCGGCGCTCTTGCGTGTAGTAGCCGGATGGCTGCATATTGGCGTGCTGCTGTTGTTGCGCCTGTTGACGCGGCAGCGAGTAAGCGCGCTCGGCGTATGAGCTGCGCGAGTAGCCACGTTCATTGCTGCGTTCGCGTTCGTAACGATCGTAATGACCGTTCTCATTGGCTGCGGACGCGGCGGTGGCGGCGGCGATATTGCCGGTGCTGCGTTGCGCCCGTCCATTGCTGCGGTAGTCGTGCGTGCCGTTCTCGTAGTGATTGCGACTGCGCGAGCGGTGATCACCGTTAGCGCCGTGTCCGTTGGCGCCTTCGTAGTAGAGTTGCGATTTGCTAGTGGGTGAGTGGGACATGGGCAGCGCGGTTTGTGGTTGATTGTTTGAGTTGGAGGCGCGGTGGCGGGACTTCTCTTTGCCCGAGGCGCCAACTGTGGTGGATGTGGTGAGAGTTTTCTCTTCCGTCTCTCCGTAAGGGTCGAAGGCGTAGTTGGTGTTCGAGGCGAACTCCTTCCAGGGCGAGTTTTGTATGAGTTTATCCTGGAAAAGTTTGTTGGAAAAAAGTGTGCATTATTATTTATTGCTATTTTTGTTTGTGTGTGTTGCGCATAAACCAGCCAGCATAATGCGTTTGTTCGTTTAGTTTTCAAATATTTATATTATTTATTTCATTTAGACACTGGACATGTAGAGACGGACACTGACAAACGAGTCACAACGGCTTCGGTTAGAAACGGTTTATATTACATTGCCACAATATGGCAACTATGCGCGAATACAGTTATATTCGTTGCTTTTAAGCGTTTAAATGTATGCGCATACAGACATACATACAAATATACAAAATTTCGCTATTTACATGAGGGTTTATTTACTAAAAATCTTCACCCCAAGTAACCAGTCATACATTTTGATTGATGCTATTTTGTTACATACATACATACGCTAATATAGTATACAAAGAAAACAAGTCCAAGAAAATAATTAGAACAAATGATTATAAGACTATTCTTCGTTTGCTTTATAGCGCTGAGTGCTCTGTTAACTGTCATGTTTAAGTATCTATTCCGCTTTAGTGGATATCGCAATGTTCTCAGAGTGTTCTGTCTACCTAGAAAATCCACTGTAAGAACAGAGACGGCGAGGGCGATTTAACCTACAAATGAATTTCGAAAAATTTGTAAAAACATGAAAACACGTTAACTTCTCATATATACTATAGTTGTTCGATATCTGCGGTACAGACAAATAAGGAGCATAAAACTTCAGATCGATATCTCAAGGAGGGACTCGTTTGCGTATATACAGACAGCAGTACATGTCTAAATCGACTCAGCTCGTCAAAGTGATCCTTTATATATTTACTTTATAGGGTCTCCGATGTTTCCTTTCGGTGTTACAAACATAGTGACAAACTTAATATACCCTGTTCAGATTACTTTTGACTCTGCACGCTTTAACACGTGTTGCTTCTTCCTTCTTTAACCCATCTGATCTTATGGGTCCTGGAAACAAAGTAGACCCCCTAGGCGGTAATAACCTCCACAGTCAACTTAAATTTCTGCCGAATTGACTATTTCAAGTTCTGAAACAAATAGAAGGCCTACGTCGTCAAATTTGGCGGTTTCGATAGATGGAACAGAACAGTTGGTCAAGTTTGACCAATTTAGCAGAGTTGTGATGGCGGAGTTGTGAGTTGGTGTTTTGTTATAGTGCAATTTGGCGTCGAATCAGCCAATTATTTGGCATAGTTGAGCACTCTCCATTTTAATCCTTTATTAATCCATTTAGATCATACCTTGTGATTATTAGAAAACACTGATCAGCACCTTTACGCGCGATAGGTCAGTCCTCCCATCTTCGGAGTAGGTATCCAGTGTTTCGACTGTTACTTGCTCTTGTACCAAATCATTCATATTTTGTCGACGGTCACAAATGACGCAGAAAGTACTTCGACCTTCGTTTGTATAGCTTCAAACACTGTTACAAAGTAAGGTCATGGTTGTGTGGAGTAAGCAAAGGAGGGATCCAACAGTCCGACAGTATTCTTATGCCCAACATTTCGTGCAGGATATGATCCAAGTCATCCCTTTTGACTACTATCTCAGATGACGTGCAAATCTCGTTGAAACTCTTTAAACCAATTTTGTATAGTTTGATTAGAAGAGTCATCCAAAAATCTTTGATTTCACTGCGAGATTATTCTTCCAAAAACATGAATCTATGACAATGTATTACTCGATGGTATATTTTTCTTGGATCAGACGATGAGACTATGCACTTAGAACATATAAGCTTCAACTTCAAAAGGATACAGTCTTTTCTGCAGGTCACTCTGGGTTAAATAGATAACTAACCTTTTCGCGAAAACACCACTATTTTGCTGCTTATAAATTTACTATTTAGATTTTAAAGGTTTACACTCTATGCTTTGTCGAAGTAGGTTGTACCAGTTACAAGTTGTACAAGTTACGGCAAATGAAAGTCAATTTATGGTCGGGTACGTCGGATATTTAAAAGAAATTGTGGGATCGCTAGAGGTTAAGTAACCTTTGTCCCTTAACCTAATAATAGCGATGTATACTACAATTTATAAAAATGTATTACCATCAATATGACTATAAGAATAAAAAAGTATTAGTGGTCGACAATGGACAATATCATTAAGGATACGAAAAAGTAGTTTATCTTATGAATAATGTATCGACTATTTGGGTTTTTTTACTTGGATATGACTAAAGTAAGAAATCTACAACTAATTTGTTAATGTAGTATAATTGAATAATGTCAATAGTAGTAAATGCCGATAAGACGGATATAGTACTCTTTACAACATGCAAACCCCCGAAACTCAAAGGGGTTGAGTTGAAATCGAATAACATACATGGCTAATGGAAAGCGCGCCAGAATCGACTGCTCAAAAATAACTTGGAGCTGGATATCAGTCGACCCTTCAAGCTTCTGGGATACAGCAGTATCATCCAAGCGGAAGTTTTTCCGATCAGGAAAGCGGTTGAGATAGCTGATAACGCGGTATCACATCAAGCTGATAGATATATACTTCAACAGCCAGGCAGCAATTAAGGCAATAATCCCAAACCGTATTGCGTTAGAGAATATCCTAAGAAGCAGAAATACAAAAAATGTAGTGGCTGGCGGAAAGCGACTGCATGTTTACTGGGTTTGAGACCACAAAGAATTTTTGGGAACAGCTGATGAGATTGCCAAAAGTCCCTTCCGACTGGCTACCGAACCAGTACAGGAAATACGTAAGTCGTTAAAAATGATACATAATGAAAATTCCGAATTGGCTGACAGACGGATCAGGGCGGGGTAGCATGACCTATTGACAGGTCACAACTTACTGTCATCACATGCCAGTCTGATGGGCATAAGTAATGACGATACAAGCAGAATGCGCGAGCATGAGAGATAAGTTTTTTTCTTCTGTCCAGCCTTATTTAGAACTGGTTGTAGATATCTAGGAGCTTCGCAGTTCAAGAGACTAGATGAACTATGAAAATTGCCCGATGACGTCCAGTATGTTGTAGATCTTTGTATGGCATGACAGTTGACTGGATGCTTATAACTGAATCATCAGCATATGGATTGAATGAACACATATGCTTACTTTGACAGTTGGTTTGACAGCTATCCCTCTAGGAAATTTATAGCTCAACAGAAGAAGAACTCTTAGTGTATTAATTAAATTACTTACAAAAATAACATAAGCTTTACAGTAGTCAACAATTATATAGAAATACTTAACTGAGTAAGTAAATATATTTATATATAGGGCTTATATACAGTTATACATATGTATATAAGGAAGAGTAAATTCAAGTTACTTGAAATGCGTAAACAAAATAGCAAAACACAAAATGCTGACTGGCTTATTGACACTAGACACACACACATACATACATACAAATATTTAAAAATGTCATATGAGAAATTATATGAAAAGGAATGAGATTTTAGTGAAAGTTAATTAAAAAATCGTAGGAAAGAAGAAGAATATTGATGGAGAGGTTAGGAAGTTAATTTTTAACAGAAAAATTTTCAAATGCAAACAAATAAGAATTTTTAAAGCATGCGAGAATATTGAAAAATTAAAAATAATTTTTAAGAAGTTACAAAAATTTTGTATAAAAAACAGAGAGGTTAACTGTAAGAAGGAGAAATTTTGTTTGAAAAAAGGTTATCTATGAGCAATTAGACAGTTAGGGAAAGTTAGTGCCGTGCGGTTAGAAAAAATGTGGATTTGCTTTTTGAAATACTCTAATTACCAATGCAACGTGTGAGCTTAAAACGGTGGGAATGCATTCACTATAATTGCGCTAGAATTGTAGTCAAATCCTCAAGTGCACGATTAGCCATTCTCTCAATAATACAAGCTGGCTAAAGCACACTATTTGTCAGGTATTTCGTTTGAGTTCAATTTTACAGCCAAATATAATTTTTTAAACGCAAATATGTATATACATAATATTTATATACTTATGTATATATGTATGTATATAAATGCATGTTGTTTTACAAATTTATTTTAATTTTGGTATTTTATTTTATAGATTTTGATTTGGTGATTTTTAGCGCCTCGCGGCATGAGTTCAGAGTTCGCTAGAAGGTTGGTAGTAGCGCTGGTGCAGCCGTTGCTGGTATATCCGCCATTCGTCGGGTATTACGTAAACAAGCTTTAAATATGTTCATACAATGAAGTCGATATTAATAACGGGTGGGGTAAAATGCTTTGAATTTTAAATATTTTTTCTTTTGTTTTTGTTTATTATGCACAAATGCACTTGTATGCATGTGGTGTTTATATGTATGTAATGCGTTTGGTATCTTGTATTAGGAAAATTTGGTTGGTATACATGAAAATATGTCAGTATGCTGTATGTGCGTTTACACAAAACGAGAGTTTTAACACACTTGGATTGTTTGAAATTTAAAAAATTGACAAAAACTCGAGATTTATACTTAAAATATGCTTAATTATGAACAAATTACACGAGAACTCACCTTTTGTGCTTTGTTTTTGCGCGATGTCTTGCAGATGGTGCAAATCGCTTGTACCAAGGCAATAAACACCAAAGCGGCGATTAGGCCGAGCACTATGTACAAGCGCACTTCGGAGAGCTCAAAGAATGAGAGCAGCGTGTCCTCGCTTTTGTCGGCGACTTTGTCTAAAAGGAAGCAATTAAATATATTATAAAGCCATTCAAATAATTAAATAAAGAATACATTATAAAGACATAAGAAGTGAATTAATTTATTAACTTAAAATCATTAATGTTAAATAATTAGTTCATTGCTTTTATCGGCGATTTTGTTTAAAAAATGGAGGAAAACATAATTTAAAGACTTAAAAAATTAATAAATTAAATAATTAAAATTAATTAATAATTAATTAAAAAAAAATATACATTAATTAAATGCTTTTGTTGACAAAAAGAATGAAAAAAGTTGTTTAAAGGCATAACATGTTAATTAATTGAGTAATTTTAAATAATTAATTAATTAATTGCTTTCATGGCTATTTTTTCATATGGAAAGTGAAAAAATAGATTCAGATTACATAAAAATTAGTTAGTTAAAGTTAAAGATTTTTTTATTTTTATTTTAATTAAATGATTAATAAAATTAGAAATTTTTTAATTTAAATTTATAAAATTGTTTTTATGTATTTATTTAGAATTTGCATTATAAAGACATAAAAAGTGAATTAATTGAAAATTGTTTACAAAATTAATTTATTATTTTGATAAAAAAATACTTTTATTAATTAATCTCTTTTGTTGACAAAAAGAATGGAGAGAAGTGTATTATAAAGGCATAACAAGTGAATTAATAAAAACAATTAAAATATTTAATTTTTTAATTTGATTAAATAATTGCTTTCATCGGTGTTTTTTTCAAAACGAAAGTGAAAAATTTACTATAGGCAAATACACAAAAAATTTAATTAATTAACTTTATAACTATATTACTATAGGCAAATACACAAAAAAATTAATTAATTAACTTTATAATATTTCTTTCAATTTTAATTAAATACAGTAAATTTATTAATTAATTGAATTTCTGTAATTTATTTTAATTAAATTCTAATAAAGGAATCAAAGTAATTTATTTAATAATTTGTAATTTATTTATTAAATTGTAAGAAAAATTTAAATAATTATTTACTAATTTGAGTAATTTATCACTTTTATCGGCTATTTTTTTAAAAAGAAAGTGAAAAATATATTATAGCATCCATAAAATATTAGTAAATTAACAATATAATGTCTTTAAATTAATCGAATATCTTTAAATTATTTGAATTAAATTCCAATGGTTTTTTTTTTATAAAATTGCCTTTTTATTTTCTTTTTCCGTTTTTATTTAATCTGTTATGTTCTCTTGCATTTAAATTTCTTCAAACTCAAATTATTAAAATGTCACGTATACGCCCTGTTGACTACTTACATTCTAACGCCTTGAAGTCCAAAAATTGTGGATCTACGGTAAGTGAGCCCACTTTACCGGTGGCAATTTTATCCTGCAACGCCGCTTTTACGATGTCACCGCTTTTAGCAGCTTCGCTATTATCCGCGCCAACGGTGTTTGTTGCCAAAGCATGTCCTTTCTCATAATCGGCTCGATCGAACATCGCCTGCAATTTGGCCACCATTGTTGTGCCTTGTCTGTTTGAGTGAAATTGAAGCAATTCGCATATTAAAAATATTTTAAAATTTGACAACTTTTGATCTAAGATATACATATATTCATTTCAGAAAAAAGGGGAAACCCTTTACAAACAGAAACAAATTTTAATTAATCAACATATCTCGATCTGAAGGCATAAATAACAAGGAAATATAACATTCCCTCGGATAACGCTGAAAAAAAAACATTCCGAATTATAGCGATAGCTAACCGTACACTGCTGCAACAACAATTATCTACTTAGAGAGCGTTCTTTTGCTCTTATATGAGCGATATAAATAAATACTTTGATAAGATACAAAATCTGGTTTTGGAGACATATCTTCATTTATCAATCTGTTTCAAAGGTCTAATAGTGCTATCTTTACTCAAATCAAAGTAACCAAATTGACTTTTCATCCGGTAAGGGTTGCTTATTCCATCGGAACAAATCATACAGCTTCTTGTGAACAAAGGTACTTAGAAATCTACGAAAGAGACAATTGAGCCTTTCATTCTATACTGTTTGATTCCTATATTTTTCGACGATTGATTCCATATTCTTCTTCTTCCCTACAGACGTAGACACCGCTTACGCGGTTATAGCCGAGTTAAAAACAACGCGCCAGTCTTTTCTTCTTCTCCAGCAATAGGTTGAAGAAATCACACGATAGGGAGTTTCCGTATCTGAAACCTCGCTTCGTATCGAACGACTCGGAGAGGTCCTTCCCGATTCTGAGAGAGCCATTGGTATTGCTCAACGTCAGCTTACATAGCCATATTTGCTTTTCGAGGATACCAAGTTCATACATTGCGACACAGAGGCAGTTCCTTTTCATGCACCTTGTCTGTTCTTCGCCGCCGTATTTGAATAGCTCGACCAGTAATCCATCGACCCTGCCGCTTTGTTGTTCTTCAGGCAAGTAATTGCTTTTCGAACCTCTTCATAGTCAGGTAATAGAACATCTATTCCATCGTCATCGTTCAACAGGCTGGAGAAGTGTTCCCTCCATAACTTCATTATGCTTTGATAATCAGTCACTAGATCACCACTTTGGGCTCTACAAGAATATGCTCCGGTCTTGAAACCTTCCGTTAATCACCGCATCTTTTCGTAGAATTTTCCAGTATTACCCCTGTCAGCTAGCTTCTCAAGCTAAAGCATTAAGTCTATACCGTTTAATATAACTCCGATCATTCGGCACTAAAAATATTCAAAAGTTTATCTTCCAGAGTAGAGATCAAACTTATTATCATGAAGCTGCATTTTTATGCCTCAAAAGTACATGAGCTTCCGTTTTCCCGCCTTTTTCAGCTTTCTTATCTATTGGAGATGCTGAACACATTCTCCCTAATACAAAATATTTAGATCCAACAGTGCTGTCGTAGGATAAGCCAACACGAAACATAATGGACATCATCTTTGTAACATCTTATTAGCCAGATAACACTGTACTCTAAACATTGTTTCGGATTCTTGCAACTTATTCCTAACAAATTTATACAAGTACATTCCCGATTATTGCAGTTTGTAGTCTTGAATTAAAAATAGTAACCATCTTATGATTGTAGAAAAACTTTTTCAGTCGAAATTCCCACCATTTAACGAATTGGAATGTTTTTGTTTAATTTTGTATTTTTCCTATATAATCAGTGGAGATGTAATAAAGGTTTACTATTTGCACTAAGTTCTTATATTGTGACCGTGACTCATGATCCATTTTGGTCTAATAATGAAAATAATTGAATAATACTCTCGAAGGACACACCCACCCTGGGGATAGAGAGTGAGTGACAGAAAAAAAAGAGGGAACCGAGTATTCGGACGACTAATACAATGTGACGCCGCTTACAAGTATACCCAATATAATTTCTTGAAAAAAAAAAATTAATGTGATTTTTGAAATAATATTGGCTTCCTACTTGGTGCACTTTTCTAAACCAAATTCAGATATAATAATAATACTTCACTTGCTAAATGCAATACTTTAGGTAGGCCAAAAATCGTATAAACGATTGATTGAAAAGTTAAACATTACTTACTTTTCAAAGCCGACAATTTCCGTCTTATAGTAACCTGGTATACTATTTAGCACACCATTAAAAGAGTCTGAAATAGTAGCGGCCAAGTTATTGAACTCTACTGTACCAGGTTGTGGTGCCTCGAAAGATTCAGCAAGTTTCATGAGTTTTACGCCGACAGCATATACAAGGCGATCAGGAGCTGGTGTTGCTGTGTTCATAATACTCTCCAGTTCTTTGAAAATCAAAAAATAATTTATAAATAATATAATAAGTGATTAAGTTTAGGGAAAATACCTTTGCCGCAGGACTTAATGCAGACACGTGTAGACGAAATGGTCGGCGTACGTTCGTGCTTGGCCATTTTCTTGTTTACAGCATGGAATGCTCCACCGAGCACAGGGAAGAATAAATACAGGCAGTGATCATCGGTGAACGATAAGTCCTGCAATAACGAATAAATAAATATATTTTAGATTCGAAAAAATTGACTTGACACCCGTCGCGCTTACCTGCTCATCATTGCTAACACGCTTACGATCGAATTCCAAAATAGTCACGCCGTACTCAATGCGCCCGGACGGTGTGCCGATAATATCTTGTCGTACATCCAGTTTTGGGGCACCGTAACCATTAATCCATGTATCCATTAAGAAGGGACGTCCATTGCGATCCACCCAACCGATAATGGCATCGGTTTGCGACATTTTCTCATCATCGCTAAAGCCAATGCCGGTCCAAGTCTTTGTGTTCGAAGTCTCGATGTGCCAACGCATCACATCACCGCGTCCCACCGTTTCCCATTGAGCATAATATTCGCAAGTGTGATTTTCAGGCGAACAATTGCTTGGATATTTCCAATGTCCCATGCAATCGTTGTCCAACAAATTGGTGGAGGCCTCCGTTACGCCATCAATAGTGGCAGCTTTCTCTTTTTCTATAATTAACGAAATCAATGCTTAAATTGACAAAGTTAAACAACATTTGGACTCACCGAAGAAATTCAGCTGTGTGACGCCACGTTGCATTTTGTGTCCGTGATACTTGAGCTCGTCAGGTTGATAGAAGTCTTTCACGGACGCAGCTTCTGTTTCGATACCTGAAGCTGGTACGTGCACATATTGACCGGGTTCTTGGCCCTTTGCCCAGATGACATGTGTCAAAGCGTCGTCCAAAGTATGATCTGTTGGCTCTGTGGCTACGAGTTTCTTGCGGAAGATTATTGTGGTTACACCATTTTCTTCAAAACCCGTGCCGAGTGAAAGATCGGATTTGCCGCCGTAAAATTCGTCCTTGCGTGGTGTGGAACGATCACGTGTATAGTAATCGCCAACCCTGCTGGCCATGCCGCGTGCCGAGCCAATAACTATATCTGTACAATCCATAGGATTGAAATCGAATTTCGGTGTATATGGATTCAGTCTCAGTTTAGGTTCTGCATAAGAAATAGAGAAAAAATGTGAACTAATTTGTGCTTTGTAAAATGTAGGAAAGAACAAATAAAATTATGCACTAGTTTAAAGTGCTTGGTGCGTGAATGGTGCTGGGTGTAGTGGATACAGGAAATTATTATGTAAGTGAGTAGTACGGATATATTTACCACTTTTGGTAATAGCTTGTTTGGTATGTGGTTCCGATTCAGCTGATGGCTCGGGTTTTGGTTCTGGCTCCGATTTCGGTTCCGGTTCTGCGGACGGCTCCGGTTCAGCAGATGGTTCAGGTATTGAGAATGGTGCTGGTTTAGCTGACGGCTCAGGTTCGGCGCTTGGCTCTGGCTCTGATTTTGGTTCCGGTTCTGCTTTTGGCTCTGGTTCTGCGCTAGGTTCCGGCTCTGACTTCGGTTCTGGCTCAGCGTTGGGTTCAGGCTCTGCCTTTGGCTCGGGTTCTGCTTTTGGTTCGGGCTCCGCTTTTGGCTCAGGTTCTGCGCTGGGCTCGGGTTCAGCAGAAGGTTCGGGTTCAGCAGAAGGCTCAGGTTCAGCCGAAGGCTCCGGTTCCGCTTTCGGTTCTGGTGCAGCTGTTGGTTCGGGTTCAGATTTTGGTACGTTTTCAGTGCTCGTTTCTAATATGTTATTAGTATGGCAAAGGGAGTAAAATATTTTGGAAGTATTTGAAGTGCGATTAATACGAGTGACAAGTGTTTAAATAAATACAGATATTAGTGTTATATACTAGTTTACACATGTGAGGTGTGCTGCTATTTTATTATATTTATAATTAAATATACTATACTTTTTACATACCTGGAGCTTGACGTCGTCTGCGCCCTGCAGAGGAACTCACGCGATATGACACACTTGTCGCAACCGATGTAACGCCCTCCATACTCTGTAGTTGATCATCCTCATGCTTAGCCACGCGTTTGGATTTCGTGGATGCAGCTGGCTCTGGTTCGGCGCTTGGCTCCGGTTCAGCAGTAGGTTCCGGTGCCGGTTCCGCGACAGGTTCGGGTTCAGATTTTGGTTCTGGCGTCGACGTAGGCTCAGGTTCCGCTGATGGCTCTGGTTCTGCTTTAGGTTCAGGTTCCGCTGACGGTTCTGGTTCGGCAGATGGTTCAGGCTCCGCTTTCGGTTCCGGTTCTGCTGATGGCTCTGGTTCTGCTTTGGGTTCGGGTTCAGCGCTCGGTTCGGGTTCTGGTTCAGCACTTGGTTCGCTTGTGGTCAACGTGGTTTTCAAATCTCCAATGTCACGTATGAGCGGGAAATTTTTGCACTCGGCGTTAAGTGAATTGGGACGCCAACCCAAACCTACCCAAGAAGTGCCATTTACTTTGAGTACAACCTCAATTTCCTTATGCTCTTCTAACAAACGCCAATACATTTGATAATCTGGCGATAATTGTTTCATTGAATAGGCCGACATATCTAAATCAGTAGTCCTAAAGGGTGATTTCTTATTACAGCCGATGCCATGCCAACCAAAATTACAATAACACTGTTTACGTGGCAGTGATGTACCGGCAAGATCGATACATTTGCCTTGATTACCACAGTCCTGATTGCTGGTGCACTCATCTTTGTATTGACACTGCGGGCCATAAAAGTTCTTGTCACATTTACAACGTGAAGGGAAATATTTGCCATTGCCCGAACAAGTCTCACGAAAGTCTTTGCGATTCTTTATATCAACATCGGCGCAAGACCAAAAACGATAACCATCCGACCATTCATCAGCTTGACGCAATAGGCGCAGTGTGCAGTTCAAGCACTCAAAATCTTTGGGTATGCTCACCTGAAAGGACTGGGCCCTATGTGCAGGTGGATACAATTAAATATAAAGTCAATATAAATAGCTGAGTTTGATGTTCTTGAAGTACTTACGTAACGTCGGTGCGCACGAATTCGCCACCATTGACGTGCGGTGTTAGGTCCAGCACTGGGCGGTCGAGTGCGTCGAGTAATTGCAGCCGGAAGCCGCCCTAAAATTATAAGAGAATGTAAAGTTATTTTAGTAATGAAAATTTAATGTTTGATAAATTAAAATATCCAAGCAAAGATGCCAACTAAAATATTTTTATACCCAAACACAGTAGCTTACTAAAGAGTATAATAATTTCTGACTTTAAATGTACGCAGTGTGTGACATAAAGAACTTGATATAGTAGATATATTTAAATATTTTATACAGTATATTGGTATAATAGCAATTAAAGTAAGTTAGTTTCGTCTCATTCGTCATATCTACAAACCAAAATGTTCAGTAATATCGACTGCTCACGACTAATTTAATGCGACTAGCGAGAGATGATACCTATAGTGGGATACATATCGATAATATCTTAAGTATGTTGCCATTTATATTTTGAGATTCGAGAACAAAAACAAATATTAATCATCCAAAATCGGTTTACAGTTTTTCAAAATATCCTCAAATAAGATCTATAAATTTTCGCATGCGTTTGAACCAACTGTCGAATCACTTTTGTCACTCTGATTGAGATATCTCCAAAACATGCTTTTTGACAACATCAACCACCTCTTCAAATGTCGGAAAACGTTGACCTCTTAGTTTATTTTTAAGAACGGGAATAGAAAAAAACATTCGGTGCCAAATCAGGATTATGCGATGGGTGACTCATCAAATTGATGTTTTGAGTGCTCAAAAATGCAGTTTTTCAGGCGATGGGTGAGAGTTTGCATTGTCGTGGTAAATACGAACTTCGGCAGTTGGCTTTCGTGATTTCTTGAAAGGCAACTGCCAAACAGATGATTGTATAACACTCAGATTATATTGCTCTGTGTGGTTTCAGTGTTATGGTTGCGATATGGCCAATATTTCCAAAAAACAGGCAACCATTTGCTTGGAAGCTTCTTCGTTGCCTGCTGCCATTGATAAACCTTGAGGTTGAGCTTCATCCTCAAAAATTTAATCAAGTTCATCTATGCGCTCTTGATGAGCTAATACACGTCGAAAGTTTTAAAAAGTAATCGTCCGAAAATGTTCCAGATCAAATTCCATTTTTTGGTCGAGGAGAATATTTTAAGTTACTGTAAAAAAGTTACTCAAAAATATGTCAAACTTTACGGTAAAATTGTGAGTTATATAAAAGGCAACCGACGTATTTCATTGCGTAACGTTGCGTAGAGAACAGAAAAACTTTGAATACCATAAATACCGTATCTGTATATACAAGGTGCGTTCCAAAGTTAACGGAACTTAAAAAAAAACAAGAAAAAATTGTTTTTTTGGCAAAATCAATTTCTTTTATTCAAGATAGTCTCCTTCTGCTTCAATACAGCTTTTTGCACGGTCCAAAAGCATGTCGAACGAGTGTTTAGCTCGTTGGCCGATATGGCCGCCAGTATGCCGGTGCAAGCCTTTTGAGTGGCCTCTACGTCTTCATAACGCTTTCCTTTCATAGAAAAATACATTTTTCTGAAAAGGAAGTAGTCGCACGTGCCATATCAGGTAAATACGGGGAGTGGTTAATGGTTAAAATGTGATTTTTGGCGATAAATCGATGTTTTGGAGATGTTCAATTCAATTTCCATCAATTTCAATAATCATTTCGACTGATTTTTGATGAATTCACGCACAGTTTGGATGAATTTTCCGGTGATCACGGATTTTGATTGGTCCACATGTTGATCGTGATTTATGTCCTCACGACCACTTTGAAAACGTTGAAACCACTCACGCTCTCTACTACGGGATAGGCAATCATCGCCATAAACTTGTTTCATTAATTGAAACGTTTCGGTAAAAGTGTTACCAATTATAAAACAAAACAAAATGTTGGCTCTTTGTTTGAAGCTCATTTTCGCACCGATAACACAAACATACTGACACTTAAAACACAATAACTTCACTTCCAATCAATGAAATGTTATGAAATTCTCACTGGACAATCGATAAAGATAGCAGATTCAAACGTACCAGTCGACATATAGATGGCGCCACCAGGGGGAACACACCTTGTATAGCGGGTTTTGCAATAAGAGCGCTACAAAAGTTTTTTTTATAATAAAAAAAAACAGTTTGAGATATGAATGAAATTTTCTATTCCTGTGAAAGAACATTCGATGCCATTATGTATGGAACTCGATTTCTTTTGCATGGCCACCACGGGTATGCTGGCAGAAGTCCAGACGCTGAACCCAATTTTCGACGATTTTCAGGCATAAATCGGCCGATACTGCTACAATTTCACGTTCGATATTCGTACGAAGTTCATCAACCTGCGCTGGCTTGTTGGCATAGACCATAGACTTGACGTAGCCCCACAGAAAATAGTCTAACGGCGTTAAATCGCACAACCGAGGCGGCCAATTGGTCTGGGCCATTTCGTGAGATAACAAGTTCACCAAACTTGGTTTTCAATAAATCAATTGTGACATTCGCCGTGTGGCTTGAGGCGCTATCCAATTGGAAACACATATTGTCCAAGTTCATATCTTTTAATTCGGTCCAAAAATATTCGGTTATCATTGCCGGTATTGATCATCACAGAAGAAGTGTGGCAGTAGTATGATTTTTTCGGGATACAATGGTGACGCATGGAGTACGTGTGGATTTCTGCCTAACCAATAACGCATATTTTTTTATTTACGAAGTCATTAAGACTGAAATGAGCTTCATCGCTCAAAATGATTTTTCGATGAAAATCCGGATCATTTTCAAGTTCTTGGTAAGCCTAATTCACAAACATACGACGATTCTGGTAGTCAAGCGGTTTCAGTTCTTACATCAATTTGGTCTTACTCGTATAAGAATGTAGTCTAAAAGCTTTTCTCAAAATAAGCCACAATGACGTCACAGAGATGCCCAACGCTTGAGAACGACGTGTGAGAGACTGATTTGGGTCTTGCTCAATTGATGCGCTAGCGGTAGCAATATTCTCGCAACGGGCACTTCTTTGTTTACTGGCACGGGAACATTTTGTACTGTGCCTGTGGATTCATATTCAAGATGCTGCTCATTTGTCGCAGTTGCTCATATCGTACGACTATTACGTATAGCTGCCATAAAAACTAAACGACCAAAAATAAAATTCTTGTAAGTTTATTACTTGAATAGATATCTTAACGAAGTTTCACATCGTTTATTCTTCCAGCCAACGGCACAAGCTCTGAATGAATTATTCAGTTCCAACCGCTATGGTATATACAAGGTGGCGCCCGGTTACTCCGGGGTCTGCCACGCCTGGCAGCATCTCGTGTTGTGCCAGTCTCTTCGAGGCGAGCGGCTAAAAGTAGCGTACCATTGTTTATTTACGTGTATTTCGCATGGGTTTACTACACAAATGTCGAGACAGAACTGACATTAGAGGTCAATTGCAAAATTTATAGCATCTTCTGATAGGAGGATTACTTTTGCGCCACCGATCAAAACCAAGTTCTTGGAAACCTTTTTATTTGTGAAGGGTATTATATGCGATGTAACCGAAATTAACGCTTTTCATGTTTTAATGGAAATAATTTCGAAGGAATTTTCATGTAAAAATTTTAGAGGGTTGCCACCTATTTGGAACATGTTTTTTTGTCCCGCATGTAGCAAAAACTCTTAAAAAGCGCTTAAAATATTAAACTAATTTTCAATTAAGTCATAATTATTTTTTTTCCTTAATAATATACAACCCCGTTCCGCTCCAACTTAGCTCTGCCTTACTTGTATGTACTTCGTTTACTCATTCTTCAGTATTTTTAAATTGCTGCGCTGCAAAAGTGCAACCATCTCCCAGATAAAAGTATTTCAGCGGCACCTTCATCATGACTGGGTAAATAGGGTCCTAACGTGCTAAGAACATATTAAGCACAAACCCACCTCAGGCATACGAGCGTGTCGTGGCGATATAATTTTTGTGTAATAATTATTATTTTGTTTTCAGAATTTTATTTTTAGTTTTTGCTTAATTTTTTTTTGTTTTGCAAGTGCTTATCGCGAGCAAAAGTCACAAACGCAAAGTGTTTAAGCGTCTGTCAGGCTCCACTGAAGTTCTAAGTAGCGCTCAGTCGAGCAGCTATTTATGGTGAATACTAGCATACTGGTGTATATATGTACATGTATATGTACATTTGTGTATATACTCAGCTACTTCCAAACGGTTCGACACTTTTATGACTACAGTCTGAATCGGAAGATGTTTGTATGGTATGTGTGTTCGTGTACGTGTGTTGTTACAAAAAGTCAGTCAACGTAAACACGTCTGCCGCCACTGAATTGTTCTTGAAATGCAGTTATTATTCTTTCAAACAATATATGAGAATTTTAACACACTTCGTCGTATAATTGCATTATTATATATGTAAAATAATTATATGTGTGTGAGTTTTTGCGATAAGTAGCTGCTGGAGCCTATACAATCACCCGCACACACGCGGAGTCTACAGTTTTTAATTATTGGGCAAGCAAAAATTATCTGAGAGCAATACATATAGTATAAGTATATGTAAATACACATATGTATGTATATATTGTAAGTATGTTTGTATGCCGATATATAACGATATTAAGTTCATCTACGACTCTATTCATTGTGTGTAACGCTTATTAAATAATAATATCTTTTATGTATGTATGTATGTTGGAATGTACGCATAGCATAAAGTGGCAGTAAACAGTAAATTTTAATGAATGAGAACTAAAACAGCGTCACCTGAAGGCGAAAAATTGCCGCAACACTAGGTTGATGGTTACCTAATTAGAAGATTACGGAAAAATAATGGAAAAAAGGAAAAACAAAGTGATAAAGCAAAAAGTACAAAATAAAAAAAATAAAAGCGATAGAAAATCTTTCATAGTATTGTAACGCACCAAATACTTCTTCAGCTGTAGTTTCTTCCAGTAGTTTGTCATACACTTATTATAACCTTCGGCTGACTATAAAAAACATTTAATACAAATTTTTATTATCGCCTTCAAAAGATACTTCCGAGCCAATCCAGAGAGTTTGTCATACACTTATTATAACCTTCGGCTGAGATATTCTACAGTGCCTTCCGCGATGTTTTTTCGGGGTGCCATTCATTAGATTGTTAAACTTTGAACACCATATTCATAAACCCACTTCTCGTCTACAGTAATGTAGCGTTTGATAAGTGTAGGATCCTAACTACGTTGTCAGGCGTCTCTTTTGCGACCTTTACTAGACGTCGTTTGTGTAAAAGATTCTGATGTTTTGGTACGCGGGTAGCTTTAACCCCTTTCGTAACCGAAACATTTACCAATATGGTTGAGTCGATCCATATGAGAACCTTTGCTATCTCTCTGATGTCAACACGACGATTTTTTTTATTTTAATATTTTCCATTGACTCTTAGGTGGCAAGTTAACGATGACCGCACGACCTGCACCGAATGTTTCATGTCACTCACATTTTATATTCGTGAGAAAGTAGATATACAAGTATACCATGCGCCAAATCTTCGTCGAAGAAGAGCTGCTTTTGACAGCACGAAAAGGAGCTGCCTTTATGCCGCTGTGTATGAATTTGGTATCCCCACAAAACTAGTATGACTGTGTAAACCTACGTTGAGCAATATCAAAAGCTCCGTCAGGATCGGGAAGGACTTCTTCGAGTCGTTATATACCAAACTATTTCAGACAAGGAGTTAGGATAGGAGAGTTCCTATCGTGCAACTTCTTCAATCTACTGCTGAAAAGAATAATTCGAGTTGCAGAGCTAAATAGAAATGTTACAATCTTCTATATAAGTGTACAGCTACTGGTGTACACCGATGGCATCGATATCATTGGCCATAACAACCGCGCCGTTAGTTCGGCTCTCTCCAGGTTGGTTAAAAAAGCGAAGCAAATGGGTCTGGTAGTAAACAAAGGCAATACGAAATAAGTCTTGTCGTCAAACAAACAGTCGTTGCATTCTTGACTTGACTTCCACGTCACTCTACAATCATAACTTCGAAGTCGTAGATAATTTCGTCTATCTTGCAACCAGCATTAACACCAACAACAACGTCAGCCTTGAAATACAACGTAGAATAACTCTTGCCAACAGGTGTTACTTTGCAATGAGTAGGCAATTGAGAAGTAAATTCCTCTCTCAACGAACAAAAACCAAATTCTACAAGTCACTCATCATCCCCGTCCTGATGTATGTATAGTGTGGAGGCATGAACGATGACAACATCTAAAGAATCGGCGTTACGAGTTTTCGTGAGAAGAGTTCTGCGGCGGTTTTTTGATAGTTTGCGCATTGGTAAAGGCGAATACCTCAGTCGATGGAACGATGAGCTGTACGAGATATACGACGGCATTGACAGAGTTCAGCGAATTAAAAGACAAAGGTTACGCTGGTCGTCCGAATGGATGCAAACACTCCAGCTATGAGAATATTCGACGTAGTATTCGCTGGTGGCAGCAGAGGGACAGGAATACCTCCACTCCGTTGGAAAGACCAGTTGGAGAGGAACCTGACTACACTTAAAATCTCCAATGGAAGCCAAACAGCGAAAAGGAAGAAAAACTGGCGTGCATGTTGGGTCTACCCCAATAAAGAAGAAGAAGAAAAGGTAGAAAATTATTGCCTTTCCGAATGATTAATACCTTATATGAAATAATCGACACATCTAACTTTATCATTCTGTTGTTTACAAACTTATAGCAAAGATTATAACACGATTTTCCAGAGTCATTTAAATAAGCAGATATTCCTAAGATCTCCGATTAGTAACATCTGCTAATAAAGAAATTTCAAAAGGAACTAAGATGAAGTAAAAATTTCAAGAATGTCGAGCCTTAGAGCTTTTCTAAAAATTTTAGAGTTGCCTAAAAGTTCACTGCGTTCGCTTAACGCTCCCACGTAATGATTTATATTTTGCATAAAGCTCAATCTTTTCAATTCTAAAATTCCCATTATATTGGCAATGAATTCGACAATTTTTCATATCAGCATGACTGCGTTGAGAGCGAGTGACTTAACAAGTTAAGTGAGAAAACTGAACTCATTTAACAAAGCACTTCATTTTACCTGACGGAGTTTCATCTTATTTTTTTTGACAGCATATTTTTTAATCATAGAAATAGTTGTCGTTTTCATTTAATCTAACGAAACGAATAATCCATATTTTCTGAAATTTTTATGTCGCTATTAATTGCAAAGTCAGTTAGATCTGTTTTGTAATGACCTCCCGCCTTTCTGTACTGAAATCAAAGTATCCTGCTAATATCTTGGTATAGGGTTATTTGAAAAGCAATGAATACGCCAGCAATATTTGCATCATTCACGATCCCGAGACTAACATTTGTGCTACGGCTCGAGTAACGGAGGGGGATTTGTTCTCGGGAAATAGTCAAAATTATATGCATGAAATGAAATAAAAGTATCTCAAATTTGAAAATTGTTAAATTTTTTGCTCAAAAACAACACCAAGTTATTAGTTATATCATATCATAAATTCTTATATCACATCTCCATTATATTATGGAAATTATTTATCATTTAAATACCATCTGTTGTCTTATTGGTATTATTTAGTTCACATCAAGTATTTTCATACAATAAATGCGTGATATATAGTATATATATGTATGTATAATATAAGCACTTAAATGTCTGAATTTGAAAATTTGATAAAGCTTTCTTTATCAGCAAAATTCTTCCAACTCTTATCGAACTAACGGTTGGCATATATTGTACCCCTATTGGGTGCAACACTCTTATAAGCTGTCAGATAAGCATTTTTCCTAAATAGTTGTGAAAATGAAGTGACATCTTGAAGAGAGCAAATTTGATTTTGTCAATTAAGCGATTACAGTGCAGTGCAATATATACTATATATGTACATATGTATTATATATTATACATACTATATATTGATTAAAAATCTAAAATACAAATCTTTCCTCGGCACTCTGGCGCTGCATATTACAAATAAACCCTGACATTAAATTGATTTTATTATTTTGATATAAATTATATAAAAATATGAACCATACACGATTTATATCCGATATTTTGTCAAAAAATATGTATGAATCAAACCAGAGCAGAGAGTTAGCGAGTTAAATTCATCACAAAAGAGTAGCCTCAAACGCCACAAATGTAGTCTAATCGTTAGCTTTATTGATTTTAATAGTTTATACGAGACTTTTTATACCAGTTCTCTGTTCGATTCGCCGCTCTACTGAGAGAGATATTGGGGACTTTTGACTGGAATTTTTGGACTAATTTTATGGCATAGCACATTCATATTTTTTATAACTACTACCGCTTCCTTAGCGCAATAGGAAATGTGTTACAGAATCGCATATAAACATATGTATGTATGGAATCTATGCCATAGATATAGACGTACAGGTATATCTACACTATCAAAGTAATTTTTACAATTTACACCTTAGCGTTATAAACAATATTGTTGTTGTTTTCGCACATGCTGCTCGGTTGAAATTATAATCACATATAATGTAACACTATAAGTTGAGTCGATATACATATGTATGCTTTTTTTTTGAGACTATGTATAGTACAGCTGGTTAAACAAATGGAAGTTGCGTAGTTAATAAAAGCGTTGACAAAACTATTTCGCAGAATATGTGGTGAAATTGTTATATTATAATGGGCGGATATTACTTAGTAAGCTCATACGTGATTTACAATCCTGAAATGGACAGCAGTTTTGTAATAATGCCATCAAACACCCGTGTTTCGGGCATTTGGGCCCATTTGGGTCACATGGTGTGACGAGAGATAGCACATTTTCCAATTCCAGTTCTTATCAGTTCTTTAGAGGGCATTACTTTATTATATTACTGACACTCATTCAAACATAAAATTTAATTTATAAGTTAGTTTTCATCCGGGCCACTATGATCTGAAATTTTGTTTTGCAGGTTGTACTGTTGCTTAGGACAATAATCCATGGCAAATATCGTGAACATATTTGGTGAAATAAAAAACTTCTCCATACATAGATTAGAGTTTGATCGATCAGTTTGGAAGGCTCCTATATGCTATAGTGAGCCGATATCGCCGGTTCCGGAAAAAGAGCGGCTTCTTGAAATAGGACTTTTGTAAACAGTCAGGCGGACATACATAGCTAAATCAACTCAGATAGCAAATAAGTAAATTTGATCTTTTTTTATTATGTATGTACATATGTATACGTTAGGTTAGTTTAGTAGGCCAATGAGCCACGCATAGATTAGTTTTGGTCCTTTGCTTTGGACCCCAGATGAATACTGCGTAGTCTTAACAATGCGGCACAAGTGCACAAGAGTTGCTCCATTGTTTTCCTGGTGCTTTGCTCTAGACATTTCCGGCAATCTTCTCGATCTGTCACCCTCGTTCTGGAGGCATGTGTCGCCACTAGTCAGTGACCAGTTAGTATTCCGACCATGTTCCTACTCTTTCTTTTATGGAGTGCCAATAGCAATTTTGGGTACTTCCGATTTACCATTTTGCACATAATTTTTGTAGTTTAACTCCCAGGTAGCACGTTCCATTGGGTTTTAATTTTCTTTACCATGCTTCTGTTCAGATCGTCGTATAGACAATGCATGGGTTTCCTAATGTTGATCACGTTTTCGTTTGTGCCGTAAACCAATCTTGGCAATCTCGTGCACTATTTTATTGCCATCGTTACCTTTAAGGCCTGGAACTCAGTAGAAGTGAAGTTGCTTGCTTCTGGCAACACTTTCCACTACTGCCCTGCTTCCCAAGACACTGCTGGGCGATATGCGATATGATTGCCTTGATTGCTGCTTGGCGGTCTACGAAGATGTTGACTTTGTCAGCAGGTGCATTATAGTCCAGCTCTGTGGCTTACGCAATAACAAATATCTCAGCTTGAAATATAATGCAGCGGCCCGGCAACTTAATAATAAAGTCTGCCTTATGCCTAACTTTGGACAGTATATTCCCGCACCAACTCAATTCTCCATTTTCGAGCCATCCGTATAGCTGTTTAGAGTGTTGCGCGCAACTAGCATACCTTTACGTCTACCATCTCTTTCTATGTTTATTTCGAATCTTCTTTCGTAGTAGAAAAGTGGGATCACTTTATATACATATGTATGTATAAGTATATAATTGATTTAGGAATAGACACGGCTTATGCACTTTCAGTATTACACTTCATAAGAAATAAATAAATACGAAATTGAGATAATTCATTTCACAAACAATCACATTTATCGTGCTAATGACATACTGAAAAATAACGCGACATATTTTAGGTAAACACATTGTGATACCTGGGAGATATGCCACACCTGCACCCCCCATCGAGTATGCGAGATGCCCACTTGACGCGATCTTGAGAATATTTTGATCGTGATAATTTTTGCTTCCTCTTCATCATTTCACCACTCAAATTGTCAATATTTTGCGTTTATATATTTGTGTTCTCGACTTATTGATCAGTAGTCTTTGGTGGATTTTAGAGTGTTAAAGTTGTCGCGCTTTTCTTCAAGGCACCTTACCTAGACATTTATACAAGATGTTCGCGTTCGGAAATAAAAATACTATATACTGTGTCCTTTTGTTCATTTTACTCTTGACGCATGCAACGGCCGATGAACACTCGGTTAATCCAGCAGTGCCACGGACGTGTTACAGTTGTGAAGGCATCAATTGCTTGCGAGTCTCACAATTGAATGCTACGAGCGATTGCTTGGATTTGTTGGATTATTGTGTGACAGTTTTTAGAGGATGTAAGTGTATTGATCATTGAGGGTATTTAGTGTAAAAATTAAAAAAAAAAAATGTACTATATAGGTGCCTGAAATCAAAAGTAAATTCCAAGCATTGCGTTTGATCCATTCTATATGAACTGCTGTCGTAAGGATTTAAAGAATCAGAGACGCTTTAAAAGGCATATTAAACTCCGCACAAAAAATCGTTAAAGCAATAAATAGTTTGGATTTTCCTATAACATTTTCGTACAAGAATCAATGGCAAGCTCACGTGTTACTGTTAATGGGACTTCTTCCCTCAAAAAAACGCAAAAGCTCCATTGATTACTACGTTTAGTTAAAGTTTAATCCAAGCTGCTTATTTGTGCCTCTTTTAAATTAGTTCCAAATTGAAAAACTCAAGGATTCCGAGAAAGTTAAAATGCATAACTTCATAAAGGAAGCTGGAGTAAGCAATAAAATTATTACCGAAATTCATGAGAAGTCCTACGAATACTTATCGAAAATGTCGAAAGTGTTATATTTTTATTAATTTCAAAATTATTTAAAATTAGTGTTAATGTGATAGATATAGTGCTATACCTGTTATTATTATTTTCAAAACGTGTTGAAGAAAAGCACACAAGTAGGAGTTTAAGGTTTAAGATTTTGCTAAACAAATTGTTGAGATTTCAGCATAAGTATGCATTTAAAACGTTGAACACTCGCACGTTGAACAAAACTCAAACTGTAAAAATATCTCATTTGTCCGTACAAATTCCTGATATAAAAGTACTATTACAGTTATAATATAGTATGACATTTTATGAGAGCGAGTAAAAAATGCTCTGTATTGATTCACTAAACATATGAATGGTATTGAGTTATAAGCTTGAAGTGTTTTGTTAGACTTAAGCCATGCACATTTGAGAACTCCGACTAAATAACATATACAGGAGTAGTCTTTACGAAGAAAGTTTTTCAAGGGAAAAGAACTCAAAGACTTGATAAATCCATATTGTCCTCATAGTATTTATCATAAAACCCTCAGAGATCGTCATAGTGCCTTAATAATTTGACCAAAATTTTGGCGCAGATATCAGCGTACCCAGAAAACATTATCAAATTCATGTCGCGTCGCAAAAAAAAAGTATGACAACATTAAATCTCGAACAACCCTTATCGCAAGATTTCGTTGTCACAATTTAATTTATTCTGCCGATGATCAATCAGCAGACCTTAGATCATCTTTTCATATATCTAACCAGGGCTATTTTTATTAAGAAAATCATGAATTATAGCTATGGGGGCTTTCATATAAATGGGAAAAGCTTGTTATCTTGGATCGAAAACTTAATGTGTCAAAAGAACAAGAAGGTTTTGTCAATTTGAAAAGTACTTTAAGAGCAGGCCTTTGTGGGTATATGTAAATACTCAAAATGTTCTAAGGATCTAAAACATTAATAAAAGGAAGATCGGTATTCTTATTTTAGTATTTTCGCCCGCTTCAATTTTAAACCGTGAACATTTTCTAGTGAATATTTTTATAACTTTCGACGTGGTTTAACTCAGCAACTGTGCTTCGATGGACTTAATTCCCACACAATTTGTCAATAAAGGCGTAGGCGCCCGAAAGTAAAGATCAACCGAATGCAATGTTTCAAGATAAGCCGAATCCAACAAAAGTTGTTCGCGCACGAGGATATTTTAAGCTTCAAGTTTTTTAGAACACCTGGATATATCGCAATCATACCACCAGACCAACGCAGAATATTAAATTCTGTTCTTGCTAGGGATCGAATGACTTCTTTTTACTCTCGTACGTAATGATGAGTCGTTTAATGCGTTGAAAAGGCATGTTTTAGAGAGAGCTTAATGGAGAATATTGTGAATTTTTTTATAAAACCGTTATTTACTACAAGATGCAAATTTGAATTCCCGATTTCGTCGAATAATGAATATTGAATTCTTACGCAACATTTTAAAAAGTTTTTACCAGCATCTAAAAGTTTTTTGTCGGGTTTGATCTCTGCAAGTTGCAAAACCATAAAATATTCCGTTACACACGAACTGAGCCATTCCTTACTTTAAGTTAAGCATATTTTCTCCAAAAGCTGATACTTAAACTAATAGATTTTTCTCTCCTTATTTCTAATAGTCACAGTAATAGCTCGCGGTTGCTATGCCGACTTGGAAATGAACTTGCGTGATAAATGTGACTTGGACAACCATCCCGAGTGTGTAAAATGCTTCGGCAATCGTTGCAATGACAAGGGACGCGCCGATTTCCAATGCATCGAGTGCAAGTCGAGTGAGGTAAGTGGCAAGACATATTTCTAGAATATTATTTCAAATTTAAAAACGTTCCTCTTATTAACTGGCAGGATAAAAGATGCGCCTCCGACACCAGCGCCCTGACTGCCGTGCAATGTCCAGTGCCCACCGCACAGAACTCTTACTGTTATGTCCGCGAGTCCAAGGAGGAAGGCACTACACGTGGCTGTTTTGTGCATCAGCAAGAACAAGAAGAGTGCCTCAGTGATGCACAGTGTTCCATGTGTTTGAGCGACGACGCGGTGGCTTGCAACGCATACAATGTATCCACAGGAGCTAAATCAGGCAGCAGCAGTGGACTTAGCAAAGTCAGTGCCACATCTACCGTTTCTTTTCTGCTGTTCGCTTTTATTGTGCGTTCAATATAAATATGTGATTGTGTCTTTTTTTACTAGAAACTAAGTATTCGATAAAAGTATTCAACACCGAGTTCTCGCGATAAGAGGGTGTTGTTAAATTTATTACCTGTTAATCTTCATATTCTACGAATAAAGTAATTGTAATGACTAGACTTAGTAAGGTATGAACTAAAAGTTCATTACCAAACAAATTTTTTGTATGTACATACATAAGGTACAGGGTGGCTATAAAAGAACGAATGTGTATTTTGAACACATAGCAACATTTGATAATGAAGCTCTTTAATATTAATAATATGAAGCTCTTTTAACCAAATCAGATCTTTCGGTTAGACTTGAGTTCAAGTACCAGTCTGAATATACATTTTAACAATGAGTGACCGCGAGAGTAAGTTAGACGAGCTTTTAAGGTCAAGAGAGCTCTGTTTATAAGTACTAAATTCTAGAAACGTTTTGATTGGCAAATTACATGTTCACCGAAGTGTTCTCTCAATAAATCCATTGACTGATGACGGAGGATGGAGTCATGTGTAGAAGTTCACGCAAGTGAGGAAAGTTCTCTGATCGCCATTCACTTGGGAGTGGCCAGAAACGATTCTTTTACACATGGCTCAAGCAGCTCACTACTTCCGGTCTTTGACCAAGTATCCTCTGGGTAGCCTAAGAACATCCGTTCGAAGGTGAGCTAATGTGAAGGCGAAACATTCCCTACATAGGGTTGTGCGCTGGGCTTGGGACCCGCCACGTAAAAAACAATACCAATGAAAAAGAAAACACAGCCTCGGATGAGAGACCCCCCTTTTGATGACGACCATGGCAAACGGAATAAGGACTACGATTTGAGGGCATGCACCTGGAATGTCCGGACCCTTAATTGGGAAGGTGCCGCTGCCCAGCTGGTTGATGTCCTCGCAAAAATAAAGGCTGACATCACCGCCGTCCAAGAAATGCGATGGACGGGACAAGGACAGAGACGAGTAGGTTCTTGTGACATTTACTACAGTGGCCATATAAAGGAGCGCAAGTTTGGTGTTGGATTTGTGGTGGGAGAGAGACTCCGTCGCCGAGTACTATCATTCACTCCGGTGAATGAACGTCTAGCCACAATCCGCATCAAAGCGAGGTTCTTCAACATATCGCTGATTTGCGCCCACGCCCCGACGGATGAGAAGGACGATGTGACCAAAGATGCCTTCTATGAGCGCTTGGAGCGCGCTTATGAGAGCTGCCCCCGCCACGATGTCAAAATCGTGCTTGGCGACTTTAACGCCAGGGTGGGCAAAGAAGGTATATTTGGCACTACGGTCGGTAAATTCAGCCTCCACGACGAAACATCCCCAAATGGGTTGAGGCTGATTGACTTCGCCGGGGCCCGAAATATGGTTATCTGTAGTACTAGATTCCAGCATAAGAAGATTCATCAAGCTACCTGGCTGTCTCCGGTTCGAAAAACTACCAACCAGATCGATCATGTTGTGATAGATGGAAGACACGTCTCCAGTGTTTTAGATGTGCGTGCGCTCCGAGGTCGTAACATCGAATGGGGCCCGAAATATGGTTATCTGTAGTACTGATTCCAGCATAAGAAGATTCATCAAGCTACCTCTGTCTCCGGATCGAAAAAACGCACCAACAAACATCGATCATGTTCGACGTCGAGAAGCTGCAATCACAACAGACAGCCGAACGATTTTCTACTCGGACTTGGACCACTATGCTCTCTGAGAGCACTAGTCAACAACTCGGTATAAGGGAACTGTGGGACGTCATTTCAAACTCCTTACGTACAGCTGCAACCGAAACCATTGGTTTTCGGAAAGTGCAAAAGAACAGCTGGTACGACGAAGAGTGCTGTCGCAGCGGAGAGAAAACAGGCTGCCTACCTCGCAACGTTACGATCGACCACTACACGTGCGGGATGGGATTTCAAATTGAAGAGGGAAGCGAAACCATTTTTTCGAAAGATTTGCAGAAGAAAGAGAGCTGAAATGTGTGAGTACGAAGAGCTTGATAAGCTGGCCGACAGGGGTAATGCTCGAAAATTCTACGAAAAAATGCGGCGGCTTACAGAAGGTTTCAAGACCGGAGCATACTCTTGTAGAACCCCAAAGGTGATCTAGTCACTGATGCCCAGAGCATAGTTAAATTATGGAGGGAACATTTCTCCAGCCTGCTGAATGGCAGTGAACGCACAACACCAGGAGAAGGAGAACCCGATTCCCAATCGATGACGATGGAGCAGACGTTCCATTACCCGACCATGAAGAAGTTCGAATAGCAATTGCCCGCCTCAAGAACAACAAAGCGGCAGGGGCCGACGGACTACCGGCCGAGCTATTCAAACACGGCGGCGAAGAACTGATACATGCATCAGCTTCTTTGTAAAAATATGGTCGGACGAAAGCATGCCCAACGATTGGAATTTAATATAATCCATAAAAAAGGAGACCCCACAATCTGCGCCAACTACCGTGGGATTAGCCTCCTCAACATCGCATATAAGGTTCTATCGAGCGTATTGTGTGAAAGATTAAAGCCCACCGTCAACAAACTGATTGGACCTTATCAGTGTGGCTTCAGACCTGGAAAATCAACAACCGACCAGATATTCACCATGCGCCAAATCTTGGAAAAGACCCGTGAAAGGAGAATCGACACACACCACCTCTTCGTCGATTTCAAAGCTGCTTTCGACAGCACGAAAAGGAGCTGCCTTTATGCCGCGATGTCTGAATTTGGTATCCCCGCAAAACTAATACGGCTGTTTAAACTGACGTTGAACAACACGAAAAGCTCCGTCAGGATCGGGAAGGACCTCTCCGAGCCGTTCGATACCAAACAAGGTTTCAGACAAGGCGACTCCCTATCGTGCGACTTCTTCAACCTGCTCCTGGAGAAAATTGTTCGAGCTGCAGAACTAAACAGAGAAGGTACCATCTTCTATAAGAGTGTACAGCTGCTGGCGTATGCCGACGATATTGATATCATCGGCCTCAACACCCGCGCCGTTAGTTCTGCTTTCTCTAGGCTGGACAAGGAAGCACAGAAAATGGGTCTGGTAGTGAACGAGGGAGGGGTAGGAACTAAATATCTCCTGTCATCAAACAAACAGTCGTCGCACTCGCGACTTGGCTCTCACGTCACTGTTGACAGTCATAACTTTGAAGTTGTAGATAATTTCGTCTATTTAGGAACCAGCATTAACACCACTAATAATGTCAGCCTGGAAATCCAACGCAGGATTGCTCTTGCCAACAGGTGCTACTTCGGACTGAGTAGGCAATTGAAAAGTAAAGTCCTCTCTCGACGAACAAAAGCTAAACTCTATAAGTCGCTCATAATTCCCGTCCTGCTATATGGTGCAGAGGCTTGGGCGATGACAGCAACTGATGAGTCGACGTTACGAGTTTTCGAGAGAAAAATTCTGCGAAAGATTTATGGTCCGATGGAACGATGAGCTGTACGAGATATATGATGACATTGACATAGTTCAGCGAATTAAAAGACAGCGGCTACGCTGGCTAGGTCAAGTTGTCCGGATGGATGAAAACACTCCAGCTCTGAAAGTATTCGAAGCAATACCCGCCGGGGGAAGCAGAGGAAGAGGAAGACCCTCCACTCCGTTGGAAGGACCAAGTGGAGAAGGACCTGGCTTCGCTTGGAATATCCAACTGGCGCCACGCAGCGAAAAGAAGAAACGACTGGCGCGCTGTTGTTAACTCGGCTATAATCGCGTAAGCGGTGTCTACGCCAATTAAGAAGAAGAAGATGCGATGTGTGGGGAATGAGATTAGTCAGATGCCATTTCAGGCATCAAATAGTAGGTTATCATGGCGCGAGAACGGTCGCCATTGACGGTTACGTTCTCACCGACGTCGTTTTTGAAGAAATATGGACCGATGGTTCCACCGGCCTACAAACTACACCAAACCGTTGTTTTTTCTGAATTGAATGGCGACTCTTGAATATCATTAAATTGCTCTTTGTCTCAAATAGGGCAAGTTTGCTTTTTTACATACCCTTAGGCCAGAAATGGGCTCCTTCGTTGAACAATATTCGGCTCGAAAAAGTAAAATCTTCTTCAAACTTTTCAGAAGCCCATAGAGCAAAGTTGCTGCGAACGCGGTCTTCGTATACACTCTCAGCTACGGCTGCTATATTTTCTTCACTGCGTGCTGGATGTGGTCTATTCGGTCGAATATTATACATACAATTATACAATAAAGGAGATGCTAGGCCAATTGTGTTGCCCATAAGTTGAGCGAAACACATTCTTTACACATAACATGACAGCTTGACACGACTCTCGCGTGAACTGTCAAAAAAGACTATTGAAAAAAAATACCTCTACTTGATTCACCCGTTATTTCATTCCTAGTTTTAATTTTTTTTAATAAAAAGGCTTTGTATTTAAACTTTCGACAGTAATTATAGTTGTCTCGGATTCGCCAAACGTAAATCTCTATAGTATCGAACGAAGTATAAAAGATGTTCTAACAAACGGGCAGCACTTGTGGTGCAATTCTGTCTTCGGACGCAATAGTTTTATGTTATGATACTTTCTTAGTTGAGAGTTTATTTTTTTCGCGTTAAACCATTTTTTTCGTATTAACCATTCACAATAGAAAAAGTGAGCTGAAATATGCAGAACTAAACTTGACAGCATTGAAGAAGTTATTTGTTGTTGTAAATTTTTTGACAAGAGCGCAGAAAAATTTCCATTGGAAGACAACTTGTCATTTGTGCCATTCACAATGGTAAAACTGGTCTAAAAACCATAAAACAAAACTTGGAAGCATTGAAGAAAGCGTTTATACGACTTCAATAAAGGATCTATATATTCTTTTAAATCGCATTCAACTCGATAATTTTATTCTTGCTTTCGCAAATAAAATTTTTCAAATGAGAGCAAGCAGACATATGTCGAATCAAAGACAGCTACTGAATCAGCTCGAAAACTGAAGGCATCGCAATTAGTAATTGAGCAGTTTTTCGACCGCCAGTGCCATATTCTGATTTGATATGCTCAAATCATCTTTAAGTGGGTTTTACTTAAGTATGTAAATTTTTGATTGCCGCTTTGAAGAAAGATTACAATACACTAAAAAGATATAACTGAAATATTTTAGAACTTGAACATTTAATAATAAGAGAAGAAATATTTTTTTTAATTTCAAAGTTTCACTTTGTATAATTTTGAAATTTAATCTAAACTAACACTTTCATGGTTACTCGAATCTAATGGTGGTTATGTCATTATTATATTCGCGCTGTAGCTGATTTGAAGTAACCCCAAAAGTGCTAAATATATGTTGGTACACACGAGTATAATCTAGTGGGATTTCCCAGATTAACAGTTATTATCAAGGCATTAGCAAAAATGCCCGCGAAGCTCAATAGTGTGTTGCTAGTTCATATTCTCACGTTTGCTGATAAAATGTCATTCGCTTGGAATCCCAAACACCAAAAATTACCGTTATGATACATTGCCAATTAGTTTTATGGCTTTCTATAAACATATACCCATCATATTATAAGTACTTGGAAATTTATGACAATAATCATATACATACATATATGAAGCACTTTCAAACAGAAGAAAAATGATAAGTAAGGGTTTGACTGCAAAATCGTTGTTTTATCTTACATAGTATAGAAATTAATCGAAGATAAGTAAAGAAATGGAAGAACCAGAAACTATAATAATCTATAATCTACTTTAGGTAGAATTCATTTTTCAAGTGTGCCATATATATATGAGAATACAGGCATACAAATTAGAGCGGACCGGTTAACAGGGAACAAAACAAAACGGAAAATCGAGAATGTGGGAAAAAATCGACCCGGTCTAATATACATTTTCTATAAAATTATATTCGGAACTTCAAATAGTGTTGAAATAGTGAATAGAGTAAGTAGAGGTACTTTTTACAAAAGCCTTTTTTTGAGAGATCACCCTTGAGTCGTATCAAGCTGTCAAGTAATTTTGTTCAATATTGTTTGGTATTTCATCATGAAAGGAATTACACCTAAACAACGTTTACAAAACGTTCAACTTTATTAAACTCACGACTTGGCACATTTACGTCGAGGTCTTAAATTGAAAGCGCACAAAATTCAGCTTTTGCAAGAACTGAAGCCGATCGACCTTCCCAAACGACACCGCTTCGTTCTATGGAAGATCCCACATTTTTGAGCCAAATTTTGTTCAGCGATGAGGACCATTTCTGGCTCAATGGTTACTAAAACCTGAAGAACTTCTAGAGCCATTTCATCCAAAAAAAAAATCAATGGGTTGGTGTGGTTTGATGCCGCTGAGAACGTAACCGTCAATGGTGACCGTTATCGCACCTTGATAACCGACTATTTGCCTCAAATTAAACCTCGAGATCTCGGTGACATTTGGCGAAAAGACGGCGCCATTTCCCACACATCGCATCAATCAATGGATTTATTGAGAGAACACTTCGGTGAGCAGATAATTTCACGTTTTGGGCCGGTCGATTGGCCACCAAAATCGTGTGATATCACACCGTTAGACTACTTTTTGTGGAAATATGTAAAGTCTAAAGTCTATGCGGGCAATCCTGCTTCGATGATAATAAACATTCCCCATTAAATTTGAAGTTTCTATGTTTTTTCTTTAAAAAAGTACGGAAATTCATAATGGATCACCCTTTACTTATATATAAAGATGTTCAGTTTAGATCTCTTCAAACTAATGCGAAAAGAATGTGTGAATTCCCAACACAGAGGAGACTTGGCTCTTATTTTCTTCCCCCCAGTTGTCAACTAAGGTGGCAAAGATAGTTCGTATAACTTATCGTTTCATCTTATGGAATATTTGCTGAAAACCACTCGAGAAAGCCACATATCTAATCGTAGGATTTGAACCACGTGATGAGACACTTAACGTGTCAAGATCATCGAACAGTCCTTGAAAAATCCCTAAATGTATGTATATGTTTATTTTAAAGATAGTCAGATATTTCCCGCAGACCTAAAGTAAATTTGAAATCGTGTAAATTTTGACAGGAATGAGGTCGGATGATGAACGTTCAATTGATTGGAATTCAGAGTCCTTTGCAGAAAACTAATAAAATATTTTTTGGCGGGTATTTTCACAATTTGTGAATGTAAAGTAACCTTTCAAGGTAGGTACTTAATTTACTCACTGAAATCTGATTATTTTTCAACGTCAAATAAGTATTTGCACTTCACTTGAAGAGCAGCACAAAAACTTCAAATGAACCGCAATTCAAAGCTTAGTGAAGATTAACGTTGATTATAATGGCATTTTAAGCTTATCATGTTCAAACTTAATTCGTCGGAACACAAATACTTCAACTCATTCATTACTTATTGTCGACGGTATTATGAGGCATTTTATATTCGGTCGGAAATTGTTGTCTGCAGTTAGTACTCTCTCAAACAATAGCTTAAGGTCAAAATATTTGATCTTCTTGGCTATTGGAAAACTAGCTGAAAACTGGGCGATGATTTATGCAACAGTATGCCTCAGAGTTAAAATAGTTTTCCTTTAAAGTTTTATTTTATGAAATGGAAAAGGACAAAACTATAGAGTTCTAAGTACTTCTCATTTAGGGGTTTTATGCAGATCATATTCTGCTGTTTAAAACAACATTGAACATATAGAATTGGGAAGCAACTATCCGAGTACTTTTAAACTAAAGGAAGCTTCGGATAGTGCAGAGCTGGGAGGTTCTAAGAGGTGCGTCGGAGGTTATTGGTGCAGAAGTCACAGGACCACGCACCAAACTCTCCATAGCTATGGGACGTTTTCCGAGCATTTTTAGGCAGAAGTTTTTGCCATAAGTCAGTGCATAAAGATAAACCTCCAACGCAACTATCACAACGAACTTATAACCATAAGCGACACTTAAAGCAATCTCTGCCAATGAGAACAAATCGCTACCGGTGGAGGAGTGTAGAGAATGGCTGAATAGCCTAGCGGAACGTAGCTAAGTGCCTCATCTGGGTTCCCAGTCACAAACGTATAACGTTTGGTGTGTTTTACGTGGGTATCTGCTGACGACAGGCTTACTCCACGGCGCTCAAAACTACAGCGGATCAAATCAATGCGTTGATCAGCGCAGCATTTTCAGTTCACCAATTGGCAGTGTGGAATGGACACACTAACCACCTTGGTCGGGTTCAAGGCCCATCTAAAACCTCTGCCGTGCTTTGGGTCCGGCACCCGGTTGCAATGCAACTCTTGAATGCACTCCGCAATTAAATGCGACCAATTTTCTGACCCCGCACCCTGACCAATTTTCTGATGCAAAAATGCATTCAGAGTCCCCGTAAGCAGGAAACCCAGACTCAGACAAAATCTGAACATATAGCCGGGAATGTACTGCCTGACGAGCTCGCCCACTCCGCAGAATCCACTAACATGGTAGAACCTGAACCCTTCATCGCGGTGGGTCGCCATGCCAAAAAGGAGCTGTTCTGCAAGGAAGAAGGGGGAGGCAGAGAGAGGTATTGGCAACAACTCCAAGGCATGCGCCATCCCAAGTTGCTAATGGGGGGTTACAATCTCAGCTAGTCCCGTGGGACAAATTTAGACTTCTTGTCGCATTTTTTACTGTCCACTGCAAGATGATGAAGCATTTATAAAACAAGGGTGTAGCTGCGACAGGGAGCCTGAAAACCTAGAACACCTACTGATTGATTGCATAGCAGTCTGCAGATACAGGTTGAAGGCCCTTGGATCCATGTTTCAAATAGGAATCACATCGCTTCTCTAGCACCCAGTAGAATATTAAACTTTATCAATATGCTATGACTAGGTGAGTCTTTGCGATTTAAGAGAGGGCACAATAGACCTAAGTTCGCAGTGTTTTCCTCGTCAATTTATCTAATCTAATCTAATGGGCCCAAAATGAAATGGTCCTGATTCCGTTTTGCGGCCCCAATTATGGTCTAAACTTGCACCTCCCAGCTGTTATTAATTCGAGCCAGCCGCGGCAGTCACTTACCGGAAACCATTATGAATATTGGCAATCAAAGGAATTATGTTTTTGTATTTTTTTAATATTAAATGCTGATCCATTTCGAGGTTCCCTACTTTTTTAAAGAAGCAACTTAGAAAATCCAAATTTATTGCGCCATGTTTATTATCATTCTAAAGAACATTCTTTGGTATTTATTTTTTGAATTTTATCTCTTTCTAATAGTGGTCGTGGCTACGTTTCAGCTGATCCATCCGTTGTGTGGGAATTGTCGCCGTCTTGTTGAAACCAGATATTGGCGAGATCACGAGCTTCAATTTCATGCATCAAATAGTCGGTTATCATGGCGCGTTAGGGGACCATTACGTTATCACTGGCAACATTTTGAGGAAATATGGATGGATGATTTCACCGGCACACGAAACACACCAAACCGTTGTTTTTTTGGATGAAATGGCATCTCTTGAATTTCTTCAGGTTGCTGTTCATCCCAAACGCTGCAATTTCGCTTCTTTACATACCCATTGAGCCAGAAATGGGCCTCATCACGCTGAACAAAATTTTGCTCGAAAACGTCGGATCTTCTTGGAACTTTTCAAGTGCCCATAGAGTGAAGTGTTGTCGCTTGGGAAGGTCGGATAGGGATCCAATAATGAATGCTGGATCTTAAGATGGATGATGGTGTTGCGAATAGTACGCTCAGTAGGCCAATTACGTTGACCATAAGTTGACCGAAGCGTGCGAGACACATTCTTCACAGAACGTGAATTTTCGAAGTGAAGTTGAACGATGTGTAAACGTTGTTCAGGCATTTCCATGACGAAACGCCAAACAATATCTCTTACGATGCACGTCATTATAAGTTTTCACTTAAGGAGTTATCAAGCGGTATAATAAGTCAATATAGATAAATATCTTCCTCAAAAACTATTCCATAATATTTGGTGTTTACAATTAATATTTATGCAATCGCAGTAAGCTGTATGCATGCAGATACTTACATTTTACCGGTTGCTGTTAGTAACTATCAGCGAAGCTTATGGAAGAGTTTCCCTTTATCAGTGGCAGCAATAAATATAACACTTAAAAACAAGCAATTTATTTGACTTGCAATTGAGATCACACGGTTTTGCTGGATACTCTCGTATACGGCCAATTAGATGTTAGGTATAACCAAATAATTCCAACAAATATAATTAAGAAATTAATCAGCAATAAATAAATAAAGTGCAATAAAATTAAATCAAGTGTCATACTTGAGAAATTATCAACAAAGTGTTGGAAATTTTCAAAGAGGAAGCGCAAAAGTTGAAGTCTATAAAAGAAACTGAGGAAATATTTTCAACTGACTAACCGAACGAAATGTGTCGCTTGGAACAACTCGCGCTTGCAGCACTGCTTGCAGCTGTGCTCTTGATACACAACGCGGCAGCCAACCAGCAGGCAAGGACCTGCTATGCCTGTGAAGGCATTAACTGTCAAAGAACGTCACTTGCCCAAGAGCAGAAGTGTTTGAATGCCTTGGACTATTGTGTGACTGTCTTTGATAAGTGTGAGTAGAAAACAAAAAATGCATAAAAATATCAGAAATATCTAATGAATATAAATTTTATGTTCCTCAATTAATCATTGACTTTGTTACCTCGGTTTTCAGTTACCGTTGTGGTAAAGGGCTGCTCACTAGAGGTGCCCAGTGATTTGCGCCGCCGCTGTGATGCCAACACTGTCGAATGCCATAAATGCAACACTGATCGCTGCAACAATTTGGGTCAACCGAATTATCTGTGCTTGCAGTGTGACTCCAGCAAGGTATTCATACAAATATTTCAACACTGACAATTGCGCAAAAATAATGGTAATTCCATATATTGCTGCATTTCTAGGATGCCAATTGTGCTAGCGCTGCCAGCACTGTAACACCAACACGCTGCCCCTCCCCGACTGCCCAGAACTCCTATTGCTATGTGAAATACGACGGCGGTGTCACCACACGTGGCTGTGCCACAACTCTGGCGGACCAACGCAGCTGTTACGCGAGTGCCAATTGCATGCTCTGCTCACCCGGCGAACTGAAGAGCTGTAATAATGTGGACTTCAAACCCGGTACACGGGCTCTGCGGCTTTAGAAAGTAATTCATATGTGTATATTTGAGTGGTTAAGTAAAATTGTAAAATCTTAGCGGTTTTGATGTTCAACTTGTTTTTGTTTTATATTTAATAAATAAATTGTTAAATGTGTGGTTGCATTTGTCGAAAATATTTTGGAATTATTTGTTGTGGTATGACTTTTTTATAACTGGAGAATGAAAGTTGTTACGCTAGCGCAGGCTTTTGGCTTTTCTTTATTGTGTTTTTACTACGTACATAACTCCGAACCCGCAGAAAAAATCTCAACAGGCATATGGGTGAACTTTTAGTTCACGTTTACAAACGACAGAAAGAGTTCGAACTTTTCGCTATTACTTTTAAGACCGGAAGTTGTGAAGATTTTCAGGCAAACACACGCGTTCAAAACACTGCAAGTGTTCAAATGACATAAAATGTTGATCTGGACTTTTCTGATATTGGGATCTGCTAAAGAACCTACAGGTTTTTTGAGAAGTACGTAATAACATAAATAGTTTCCAAAGATCACGAAATATTTTTAAATTCTATAATGTATGTAGATTCGGTGCTATCCTATGAAGTAAGATGCATTTAAATTTATAATTTCCATCTTCTAAATTAAATCTCTATTCCTTGAAGTTACCTGTACATAGACGGCATCATAAACTCAAGAGTATTTTTTAGTTATCTTCATATACACTCTGCTGCTATATTTTCTTTACTGCGTGCTGGATGTGGTCTATTCGGTTGAATATTTTGCTATAATGAATCCTGGGTCTCAAGACCAGACAATACTGAACAGAAATAACATGACAGCTTGACGCGATTCTCGCGTAATCTGTCAAAAAAAGGCTATTGAAAAAATTCCTCTACTTGGATTAAATGGTAACTTTTTGCTACATTCAAATCAAAAACAGCAAGGATTATAATCCTTATTCCACCGCTCCAACGACTTTTGGTTCTATGTAACTTGAACGGACATAGATTTATATCCGGCCAAAGCATGTAAATTCAGTAGCACTCCATAAAATTATTATTGTTATTTCCACCAAAACAATATATGGTTATGGGCAGTGTTTAAATCTTTTCAAAATTATCACACTTCTTGGATATCCATTGATTCCACGAAGCAAATACAATGCCTTAAATGCTTTAAATTACTTTGGAATAGTTTATGAGAGCACTCAGTGACTAACTATTATAAAAAACCTCCTTCATGTTAAAAATACTTTAGATGGACCACAAGTCATACCTGTGGAGCCGTGGTGAGCAGTATTACGAATAGACGAAAGCCAGTCTTAGTCTAGCTTAGAGAAGTTAAAATCATTCTCAAATAAAAGTTGATTTTATGGGTCGGTTTGTATGGCAACTAAGTATATGTTATAGTAGTCCAAACTCAACAATTTGTTTAAAGATTGTGACTTTAAACGGACTTAAATAGCAATCCATGCCAAATTGTGAAGATAACTTGTTAAATAAAAAAGTTTTCCGTACAAGAAATTGAGTACGATCGTTCAGTTTGTATGAGAGCTGTATGCTATAATGGTACAATTAGAACTGTTCCTTCAAATGAGCAAGCATAGCGAGAAAAAGACGTGCGTAAAATTTCAGATAGATATCTTTAAAACTGTGGCACTAGTTCGCGTATATACAAACAGACGGATAGACAAATGTGACTCAGCTCGTCAAGATTATCATTTATATAAATATATATTTTATAAGGTCGTTTACTTCTGGATATTACAAACTTCGTGGCAAATTAAATGTATCCTGTTCAGGGTGTAATAAGGAAATAGAGGTAGCTCCACAACAACCGCGAGGTTAGTTCTGGATAAAGAAGCGTACGGGTCTGATAGTGAACGAGGCCAAGACGAAATATCTCTTGTCATCAAACACGCCTCACGACTTGGCTCCCACGTCACTGTTGACAGTCATAACTTCGAAGTCGGAGACAATTTCGTCTATCATGGAACCAACATCTGATGAGTTGACGAGTTTTCGAGAGAAAGGTTCTGCAGAAGATTTATGAACCTTTGTGTATTTTGCACAGAGTTCAACGAATTAAAAGACAACGGCCACGCTGGCTAGGTCATGTCGTCCGAATGGAGGAAAACACTCCACTTGAACTCTTTTAAGAATTTAACTTGATACTGTATTATATTAAAACAAAGATAAGCAAATTCGCACTGCCGTAGATCCAGCCACACTCCAGAACGATTAATAAATCGATAAGAAGAAGAAGTTGGCACAGAGTATTAGTCTGTTATTACGAGCTTTTCGATTACAAAGTAAAAATTGTGAAAAATACCAGAGTAATTCCCTCGGCTTTTAATCGAATTAAATTCAGGAACACCGAATGGATTTGGTGCTTTTATTGTTAAGACTATATTTTATAGGAAGTACCTGCATACGTATTACAAATGTAATCAGTTTTTAAGTGCGTGATATTACATATGTAGAAGCCTACGTACCCCACGTCAATTTGTACAACTGAAGACCACTTCATATTTATCTACGAGTACTATTATCTAATAAAACATACAGAGATAGGTGTAAACACTTTACTATTCCAAACAAAAATATTATTTAAAGTCTAAATGGGAGAATCAACAAAATTACAAGTACGGGCATATGATGCATGATGCATGAATTCCCATAACAACAACAAGCCCAGCAATATCTATAAATATAAGTTGCGATTTAATGCAACGGGTTATTTGACTGATGTAACAGTACCAGTAGAGGCTTAAGAAAATGTTGGAGCTCAATAAAAGGACACACAAAGTGCTGACGTATGCGTTGGTGGCCTTGGTGCTGCTGCAAGTGCTGTTCAAGCCCACCGAAGCGGCGACAAAGTGTCACAAATGCACCGGGATTAATTGTCAACGCACGACTTACGCAGCCACGGAGGATTGCACAGACGCGCTGGACAGTTGTGTCACCGTTTTTCAAGAATGTACGCGACCTTTAAAATAAAAATTTCGAGTATACTTTATAAAATAAATTCTCCATTTATCCATTGTGAATATTCGCAGCTATGGTCCTAGCACAAGGCTGCCTTGGTCAATTAGCCGTAGAGTTACGTAAGAAATGTGAAATGCCAAGCACTGAGCAGACCGATGGAGCCGAAATGACCGATGTTGATGCCACCGTGCCCGCTGTTAATAGAAACTGTCATCAGTGTAGTGAGGATTTGTGTAATAATCTTAGCGCTGAGGGTACCGACTGCTTACAGTGTGATTCAAATGAGGTAAGATCTTAAACTTGCATAATAAATATGATATTTTAATGAATAATGCCACAGGAAGCCAAATGTGCGAGTGATACTGAAAGTCTGCAACCACAAAGATGTCCTATTTCAAAGGCCGTAAATACATATTGTTATGCCAAAATCGAGGCAAGCCGTGCAACACGTGGTTGTGCCACAGATTTGGCGCAGCAAAAAGAATGTCTGAGCAATAGTGGCTGTAGTCTCTGCTCACCTAGCGATATTAATGGCTGCAATCGTGATCCTAAGGTAGCAACAAATGATACAACTTCGAGTACAGGTGACTTCGACACGAGCTCAGGAGGCTCAGGTACTAGTAATGACGGTTCGAGCTCTAGTGGCTCAGATGGTAGCTCCAGTTCAGGTATAAGTGGTGGTGACTCGAACTCTGGAAGCTCAGGTACTGGTGGTAGCGGTTCGAGCTCTGGTGGTTCCAGCGGTGGCTCAGATAGTGGAACAAGTTCTGGTACGGGAAATGGAGGTTCGAGTTCTGGAGCTGGCAATGGCGGCTCAGATAGTGGAGCAGGTTCAGGCTCAGGTACAGGTGGCGGTGGCTCCAGCTCTGGAAGTTCAGGTACTAGTAATGGCGGTTCGAGTTCCGGTGGCTCCAGTTCAGGTACAAGTGGTGGTGACTCGAACTCTGGAAGCTCAGGTACTGGTGGTAGCGGTTCGAGCTCTGGTGGTTCCAGCGGTGGCTCAGATAGTGGTACAAGTTCTGGTACGGGAGATGGAGGTTCGAGTTCTGGAAGTGGCAGCAGTGGCTCGGGTTCCGATGCAGGCACAGGTGGCAGTGACTCGAGCTCTGGAAGTGGTTCAGGTTCTGGGTCAGACACTGAAAATAGTGGTGCCTCCGGTTTATCAAATAAGTTCTTTGTCGCAGTGATTTTGATTGCATTACCAAAATTTATATAATTTAAACAAGAACAGTATTTAAATTAAAGTCGTAATAAGATATTTGACTATAATGGTTGTAAAAAATGTTCTTTTAACTTTATGAGAAACGTTTTCCTAACAAGGAAGCTTAATCGAAGAGATTTAAAAATTATAACTAAGAAAATCTTAACCAGTAGCAACTGAAATCGGGCGAGCCCTCAACGAATCGAATTATCTGATTAGGCTATCAGTTTTAATTATCATGTTTTTCTGTATAGAACCGTACGAAGCTTTTAACACTTTGCTGGAGTGTGAAATTTCCCCCGATTTGTGGTGTAATGATAAGCAAAAACAAATCTATAGATTGAGAGATATTTTGCTTGCTTTAAATGAAAGATAACATTATGGAAAAACTACATGAAATTTCCGGAAAGAAAAAAACCCAAGTCAAGGCTATTAAAAAGTAATGTTAAGACATTGTAGTAACGCACATTATTGGTTATCTCTTTATTAAACCAATCGTGGAAAATATTTAGCTCGAAACTCCCTATCTGAAGAGGAAGCACTCATCTGATATCGCCTAAATTTTTCTACTAAACTATTAAATTTTACTAGGGAGGGTTAACTAGAAGCTGTATTCTCCGTCAACAAACTAATAGGACCAAATATTGTCAAATACTGGAAAAGACCCATCCATCTCTTCGTCGATTTTAAAGCTGCTTTTGACAGCATGGAAAGGAGCTGCCTTTATGCCGCGATGTCTGAATTTGGTATCTTCGCAAAACTAATTCAGCTGTGTAAACTGACGCTGAGCATAACCAAAAGCTCTGTCAGGATCGGGAAGGATCTCTCCAAGCCGTTCGATACAGAAGTTTCAGACAAAGCGGCTCCCTTTCGTGCGACTTCTTCAATCTACTCTTGGAGAAAATAATTTGAGGTGGAGAACTGAATAGAGAAGGTACCATCTTCTATAAGAGTGTACAGCTGCTGCCGCACACCGAGGATATTGATATCATTGGTCTCAACAACCGCGCCGTTAGCTCTGCGTTTTCCAAAATGGATAAGGAAGCAAAGAAAATGGGTCTGGTAGTGAACGAGGGCAAGACAAAATATGTCCTGTCATCAAACAATCAGACGTCGCACTCTCGACTAGCCTCCTATGCTACTATTGGCACAAACATCCCATAGGTGCACAAAGTCAGAATACCCAAGTGACACCTGTTGGACTGGGGTAAATATTTAATATTTTTTTTTTGTTCAGATTAGATATGTACTAGCAATCTAAAGTCCAAATACAAACAGATATATATAGTACATGTGTCACCGTGACAGTTTCACAAATATCTGATACAGACCCTTATCACCAACAGTTTTGTGTCATACAAAGTCATTACATATTTGTGCTCGTAATATAGAAACCACAATAATAATCTGGGTAAACTTAATTTGTATCATTAAAGTGACAACGAAGCTTCATAAAAGCACCTGTTCATACTAAAATTATCAATTAAATGATAACTTTTAAGGGCGTCAATAGCATTTTTGTTCCACATTGCTGATGATACCCTCCACTGATTAATTCGTTTTATAAAAATTTATTAGAATAGGTACTTATCTACATCGGTAGAAATAACGGTAGACTTAATTTCCGCCAGAACTGATAACGGAGCAAACAAGTCTGCAGTAAAGTGGGGTAGTGACTAAGAGTGTCTGCTGCTTAACTCACCGTGTATGCTAATTGAAAAAGTCATTATTTATGTTATCTGGTCACAAACAAAATTAGCTCAGTCCTGGATGAACTTAACTGCCTCGAAAGCATTTGTTGCATATCTCTGTTTATCGCTATCGATGACGTATGTATAATGACCTATCGCAAATATAGTGATATAGCATTGCATCATCTTCGGAACATGTCCTGCCCTAACCCTATTATTTCATATCAGTTGGTTGGCTGAAATCTCAGGGTTAAGAACTTTGGTATTATTATACTCTTTTAACACAGTGCCACAGAGTATAATAATTTTTTTTTGAACCTTTTAGTGTGCCAGCTTATGACCTAAAATTATCCATATCCAATCAAAACTGTTCAATCTCCAGATACAGAATACATAAATATGGTTCCTAACCCTTAATCCCACATATATTGATGATGGTATGAGAGGTATGGGCGAACCCATCCATTGAAATAATGTTTTTGTTGGTTGGTATGACTGTCAGTGACATCTGTGCCAAACGTCACGTCAAAATAATCATTAGTGTTTGGTATACGCATGTCTTTCTGATGTACATAAAGTGCATTTGGCGATTTTAAGATGAGTGAGATTATTCAACAAAGAAGTTGCATTAAATTTTGTGTGCGGAATCAAATTCCTGGTGTGGAAACATTCAGAATGTAAAAAAAAGGCATTCAGTGATAATTTTTTTTCGCGAGCAAGTGTTTTTGATTTGTACAAATTATTCAAATTGGGTCGAGAACGCGTTTACGACGAACCACGTACAGAACGGCTATAAACCTCAACAGATGATTAACACGTCAATAAAATAACGGAATTAGTGCTTGGGAATCGACAATTAAAAGTTAGCCCTCTTATTGGCATCGTTGGAATACCAGAAAGATCAATGAAAACCGTTTCGAAGGATCATATGGGCCTAACAAAAGTAAAATCATGATTGGTTCCGAAATCACTCAATGTTTTCGAAAAGCAATGCTTTTCGACTAGCAGGATGTCATGTGGCAAAGGTGAGCTGAAGCCGAAAAAACAGGTCAAAAATTAAGGTTATGTTGACGGTTTTCTTCAATTATCGATGTGTGGTGCATACCAAACTCTTTCCGAATGAGCAAATTGTCTACAAGGAATACTATTTGAGTGTTATGCGTCGTTTGCGCGAAGCTATTCGTAAAAAGAGGTTGGAATTATGTGCCGACAACTCTTGGTATTTGCACGACGATAATGCACCGTCGCATACTGCTTTGCTTCTTCGTGAGTTGTTCGCCAAATTTTCAACCAATATCGTGCCGCAACCACCGTATTCGTCTGATTTAGCTTCGTGTGACTTCTGGCTATTCAGCAAACTAAAACGACCGCTCCGGGGAAACCGTTTTCGGTCAATTGACGACATTAAACGTGAATCGCTACGCGTATTGATGTATATTCCGAAAAGTGACTTTAACAACTGTTTCGAGGATTGGAGAAAATGTTGGCACAAGTGTATTTGGGCCGAAGGGCATTACTTTGAGGGGACGACAAAGACTTTGGAGAATAAATTAGGTCTTTTAAAATTATGAACAAAGCCTTACTATTTTTTGCCCATTGTACTATTTCTGTTAACAACAATACGCCTAATATAAGAATTTCACGATTTCATCGCACATAAAATGTTGAATTCTTTCGAACAACTTTAAAATAAAGTTTTTCCAAGATCTGAAGTTACTTCCTCGGCTTTGGTCTTTGGAAGTTGTGGGACTATGAAATGTTCCGTTACACACACACCTGACCCTTCCTTACTTGTTTGGTTTATTTTTTATTCAGTTGCAGTATTTTTTGATGTATCTCCTAATAACATTAACCTAGAATGCTTTTTTTGGTTCTTCTAGACTTCAATTCTTTTAAACAGATTATTGATTCAAACTGCAATTTTTCACCAACGACTCTGGTGCGGACCAACACATCTTAACCTACTTTACCTGCGGTGCATTAAAAAGCAATCGTTCTCTCACCACTCTTGTTGTGGCGGCAGAAAGCTTCTCCGAAATAATTTGGAGGAATGGTGCCGAGTTGACAGTACTTAAAAAAATACGGGTTAGTTGCGGTTACTTAGACCTCACAATAGGGGGAACGTTATTACAGATGTACATATATAAAACTAGTTCTTAAAGTAAAAAACAAACATAGTTCAAGTATTGCCAACACTAAAGTGACGACATGAAAAATATTATTTGTTTTTTTTGCAATTTTGCAGCTATGAAATTCAGATTACAAGCTATTTATCTTAGCCGTATCTTACATAACCTAAATTCTATATTTAGGATCTGACACTTCAAAGATGTAATTTTCTACATTAGTTAGCCAATTAAATTAATCTTTTTCATGTCGTCACTTTAGTGTTGGCAATACTTAAACTATGCTCTATTGCTCAAAAGCTTTAATTAAAATATGGAAACATTATCTAGTCAAATTCAAAGCAAAAAAGTATTTAGATAACTCATTAAAGAAGTATAAAATATTTTGTTACGTCAGAACATTTATTTTATGGCAATTGCTTTTTCGATTCGCTACTTAAATTCGCAAAATATTGGCAATTCTAAGACAGTTGTGTTAATATTTGTTAGCTCATTTTTACATTAATTACAAAGTAATTTTTCATAATAAAATTTTTTTGAATTTTAATGGTGTTATTGAATTATAATCGATTGTTGTGCTAATTTAACTTTGAGTCTTCTATTCGATTGGCTTATCTTTTCTAGTGAATTCATCTGCAATATAATAAATATATACTTTTAATAGGCCCAATATTAATCAGAATTACATTTAATCAAGGTGATTTATTAATGATAACTAAGGGAAAATCTGAAAAAATTTATGGTCTGAAAGCTATTGAAAGAAATCGGGAAATACTTAAAGAAAAGAAATAAAATACAAATTAAGCCTTAAAAACTTGAGTCAGAAAATTATAATTTTCCATAAAATATTTATTCAATTATGGTAATACACAAAATAAAATATAATCATATCAGTGTTAAACTCTAAATCTCGATAGAGGCTCACATTTGAAAGTAGTTCTTAAAGAAGATTTACCAAATGTTTTAAATGAATAATAAAAAATTAATTAAATAAACGAAACAAGTAAGGAAGTGCTACGTTTGAATGAAACTGAATATTTTATACTCTTGAGTCTTTATATTAGATATTAGGGAGGCTCAGTCAAGTATTGGCCCGATTTAATCCATTTTTAACATACAGACATACCATTGACAGAGAAGGATTATCCCTGAATTTCGATTACATCTCACACATTGACCGATATTTTCGGTCAAAAGTCTACTATAGGCACTGGTGTGCAAATATTTTTTTTTGTTTTCCGATTTTATTCATTTTCACACTGTCGGTAGAAGTTCTTTTAATACTAGGGCTTAGCAAATTTGGTTGTTGTAGGTTTATTGGCTTAGTAGATATATACATTAAACTTATTAAAGACAGGGGCCACGCCCAATTTTTATAAATTTTTTGGTACTTTATTGGTTATCGGCTAATGGTGCTTTGTGGGCATTGCAGTGGTCCGATTACGCCCATCTACGAACTCGTAAATTTTTTTTGTACTAAGAAACCCGCATATCAAATGTAAATTTGTACTCAAGTTACAGTTTGCACAGACGGACGGACAGACAGACGTCATCCTGATAATTTATTATATATATATATTACCCTATATCTCTCTCGATTAGTCTTAGGCGATATGTAATGTAGGAACAGGTTGCAAAAGTATAAACATGACGGAAGTTTAATATTTTTGCCCAAGACATTTTTGAGATGGGTTATCTCCTGTTAAAATTTTTAACCAAAACAAGAAAAATTAGACAACTATGGCTTTATGGATGTTACATGGTTGCCATAATTGGGTGTTAGTCGCTTTGTTCAAGTAATAAATATGATAACGCGTGATCCAAGTAGAGTCACTTTTTCAATAGCCTATTTTTGACAGATCAATTATTTTTGTTCAGTATTGTTTGGCATTTCATCATGGAAAGACTTATGCCTGAACAGCGTTTACTAATCGTTCAACTTTATTAATTCACGTTCTGTAAAGAATGTGTTTCGTGCGCTTTGTTTAACTTACGGTCAATATAAGCGGCCTACACCATAATCCATTTTGAGAACCAGTGAAGAAAATATAGCAGCCGTAGCTGAAAGTGTACACGTGGACCGTGGAGAGTCGATTCGGCGGTGTTCGCAGTAACTCGAACTGACTTATGGAACGACTTGGCGCATTTTACGTCGAGATCTTCAATTGAAAGCGTACAAAATACAGCTTGGCAAGAACTGAAGCCGCTCGACCTTCCCAAGCGATATTGCTTTGCTGTGTGGGCTCTTGAAAAGTTCCAAGAAGATTCGACGTTTTTGAGCCAATTTTAAAGTCTTTTCTATTTACTGGCGCAGAAACCGCGGTTATACCCAAGTTAACAAGAGCGCGACAATCATTTCTTCTTTTCGCTATGTGGGTTTTCGTCCTTTGGACGATATGACCAGCCAGCGTAGCCTCTTCTTCTTCTTCTTCTTACACCACTTTGGACGACACCGCTTACGCTATAGCCGAGTTAACAACAGCGCGCCAGTCGTTCCTTTTTTTTGCTACGTGCCGCCAATTCGATATTCCGAGCGAAGCCAGGTCCTTCTCCACTTGGTGCTTCCAACGGAGTGGAGATCTTCCTCCTCCTCTGCTTCCCCCGGCGGTTACAGCGTCGAATACTTTCAGAGCTGGAGTGTTTTCGTCCATCCGGACAACATGACCTAGCCAGCGTAGCCGCTGTCTTTTAATTCGCTGAACTATAACAATGTCGTCGTATATCTCGTACAGCTCACCGTTCCATCGAATGCGATATTCGCAGTGGCCAACGCGCAAAGGACCATAAATCTTTCGCAGAACTTTTCCTTCGAAAACTCGCAACGTCGACTCATCAGATGTTGTCATCATCCATGCCTCTGCACCATATAACAGGACGGGAATAATGAGTGATTTATAGAGTTTGGTTTTTGTTCGTCGAGAGAGCACTTTTACTTTTCAATTGCCTACTCGGTCCGAAGTAGCACCTGTTGGCAAGAGCAATACTGCGTTGGATTTCCAGGCTGACATTGTTGGTGGTGTTAATACTGGTTCCTAAATATACGAAATTATCTACAACTTCAAAGTTGTGTCTGTCAACAGTGACGTGAGAGCCAAGTCGCGAGTGCGACAACTTTTTGTTTGATGACAGGAGATATTTCGTTTTGCCCTCGTTCACTGCCAGACCCATTTTCTGTGCTTCCTTGTCCAGCCTGGAGAAAGCAGAACTAACGGCGTGGGTGTTGAGGCCGATAATATCAATATCATCGGCATACGCCAGCAGCTGTACACTCTTATAAAAGATGGTACCTTCTCTGTTTAGTTCTGGAGCTCGAATAATTTTCTCCCGAAGTAGGCTGAAGAAGTCACACGAAAGAGAGTCGCCTTGTCTGAAACCTCATTTGGTATTGAACGGTTCGGAGAGGTCCTTCCCGATCCTGACGGAGCTTGGTGAAGAAATGGCGTTATGGCGTCATGATAACCGACTATTCGCTTGAAAATGAAGTTCGTGATCTCGGCGATATTTTGGTTCCCACACATCGCATCAATCAATGGATCTATTGAGAGAACACTTCGGTGAGCAGATAATTTCACGTTTTCGGCCCGTCGATTGGACACCAAGATCGTGTGATAGCATTTAGACTTTTTGCCGTGGGAATATGTAAAGACTAAAGTCTATTCGGACAATCCCGCTTCGATTCAGGCCTTGGAACAAAACCTCACGGATATCATTCACAAGTTACGAGACGAAATTTTCGAACGAGTCATCAAAAATTGGACTCAATGGATGTACCATTTGCGACGTAACCGCGGCGAAGATTTGAAAGAGATAATCTTCAAAAAATAAGTACCAAAGAATATTCTTTCGAATGATGTTAAACATTCCATATTAAATTTGAGGTTACGGTGTTCTTTTTTTAAAAAGGTAGGCCTTAATAAGAATACACTAAAATATGGATACTTAAGTGAATAACAAAGTGGTGGAGAAATTTTAAGCTTATACTATTCATTTAATCAAGTTAATAAAATGAAAGGAATTTTGGTATTAAATTACAGAGGTTTGAAAAGGTTTTCAGTGGCAGATGATATAAAGCATGGAAGTGGGATGGATACGCTCCGTAAAAAGAATTAAAAATAGTAGTTAAAACAAAAAATGGATGTACAATCTGTCACAAAAGAAACAGAACTTAACTGTTTGTGGTGGCGCGGTGATATGAAATAAAAAGTTTGATCTCTTGTTGACATTTCGTAAAAATTTTAAGACAATTGGATAACTCAATCGATGTTATCGATCAAAAAATACAGCATTTTGGTCATCCAAAATGCATTTTGATATTAAATTTTGTAAACTTGAAAACATGATATTAAACATTCCATATTAAATTTGAAGTTACGGTGTTCTTTTTTTACAAAGGTAGGCCCTAATAAGAATACACTAAAATATGGATACTTAACTGAAAGTGGTGGAGAAATTTTAAGCTTATACTATTCATTTAATTAAGTTAATAAAATGAAAGAAATTTTGATATTAAATTACAGAGGTTTGAAAAGGTTTTCAGTGGCAGATGATATAAAGCATGGAAGTGGGATGGATACGCTCCGTAAAAAGAAATGAAAATAGTAGTTAAAACAAAAAAATTTGTATGTATGTAAATATAGAGAGCGAGAGCGATGGCTGAGAAAATCTGAGTACCACTTTAATATAAAACGAGTTCGCACCAAAATGGGATTAAAACAACTGAAAAGGTTTAGAAGAACTATCAAATATATTTTGGGGGAAAAAATATGACATAAATGAAATATACCACAGAAATCTGTACATGTATGCATCAATACCATAAAGTTAAAGTTTGCGGATAAAACTTCTGGAGCAGCCAAGGACAGACAGATAATACAAGTACATGTATGTGTATTTTATGGCAAAACTATGAATGGCAGATGTACTAAGGTACAATTGTACCTACACGCATATTAAAAAAAACCTGCCGATGCCGAAGTGTTCGTTTTGGTCTATGAAAGTTTTACAGCAATTCTAATCTCGAAAACAATAAGTGCCAATAGTGCTGATAAGTGTATAATACAAATTCAGATTACGATTAGCGAACGATAAATGTCATATACACTATGACACACGTCCACAAACTTTGGCCTTTCTAGTGCAAGAACTAATAGCTAATCTATATTGCAATGCTTGTTATTTTTATTGTTAGTTGCTGTGTATATTGGTGGTTTTTGTTTTTGGCTATAATAATTTAGTACAATTGTTATTGATAACATGGCTCATAAATATTGTATTATATTTCCTTGTGACGCTAAGAAGTTATGAAATGATTGTAAAATACGCACACATTTGGTATCGCGATCAGTTGATAACACCACCGGCTAATTCAATGCGAATCTATAAAAGCCACTGACCAACGAATGGCCAAATTAGTTGGCCGTAAATTTTCGGACGTCTCTTAACGTGGAACGTGAATTGGGCAAAATGTTGCCCCGAAACAAAAAAATTGGACTCCTTTTATTAGGTTTAGTGTTCTACTTAGTCAGCAGTGAAATTGGTAGGACACTACAAATTTAAATTTGAATAATAGTGAAAGAAAGTTATTAAATGTGCATAATAATTATTATATACTATACAATAATTTATACATATTATATGTAAATATATTATAACAGTACATGAAAAGAATATCGACGTGAGGTGCCACGTGTAAAAGTGCGTTGAAAGTTTCTGTGGAATATTGCGAAATTCATAACTATAAAATTAACGGATAATCATTAATTACATAACGGTTCTCCAACCCAATGGATTTCATGTTGCAACGTTTAATTTTTCGTTAAATAATTTATGCGTTTATGAGCAGAGCAAAGACAAAGCAACTATAAATTTAAATAAGCCATACGTTGCTGAGTATAAAGTGATAAAAATACGGTGTGGAAATCCAAATTAATAAAAAAATATGGCAGATAAGCAGCTAAGTTAAGATAATGCTATAAAAACCCGCAAATGAATTAGGAAGTTTTATTAAAGGTGTTCTTTAATCACGTATAACCGAAGGTTAATTACTAAACGCGAAGCAAGTATTGGCGCTAAAACTGAATATGGAAGTGAATATGTTCACAGCTTTTCTGGTTACCAAAAATACACACCTATATTTTCTTGCTTTACTTGTGGGTCGTTCACTAAATAATTACGTCTGCTGACAGCAGCTGATCTTAATGATTTTTTCTCATGATGATGTGTGTCTACTTTATTTATAAGCCAAGTTTACGATTATAGCCGAGTTTACAACAGCGCACCATTCGTTCTTCCCTTTCGCTGTTTGGCGCCATTTGGATATTTTAAGTGTAGACAGGTCCTCTCAGAGCTGGAGAGTTTTTATCCTTTCGGACGACATAGCGAGCGTAGCTGCTGTCTCTTAATTCACTGAACTATGTCTCAATGTCGTCGTATATCTCGTACAGCTCATCATTCCATCGACTGCGGTATTCGCCGTTGCCAATGCGCAAATGACCATAAAACTTCAGCCGAACCTTTCCTCTCGAAAACTCGTGACGCCGTCTCATCAGATGTTGTCATCGTTCATTCCTCTGCACCATATAGCAGGACGGGGATGAGGAATGACTTGTAGAGTTTGATCTTTGTTTGTTGAGAGAGGACTTTACTTCTCAATTGCCTACTCAGTACGAAGTAGCACCTGTTGGCGTTGTTACGTTGGTGTTGGTGTTAATGCTGGTTTTAAGATGGACGAAAGTATCTAAGACTTCTAGGTTAGTTCTTGTAGAAGATTTTACTTTTTCCATTTAGCTCAACGGCTTGTATTATTTTATTCAGGAGTATTTTGAAGAAGTTGAACGATAGGGAGTCGCCTTTTCCGAAACCACGTTTAGTATTGAACGGCTTGTATAGGTCACTTTACTGTTATATATTTGAACAGCTGATGCAGTAAGGCTCGTTTGAAAAAAAATGTCCCTCCCACTTTTGGTATAAATCTATTTTTTTACGTAAAATTATATGACCTATCACTTAGAGTTGAAGCCAAATGTAGGTAGAATATTAATTAAGCCCTTCCGGTTAACATGGACCCTAAATTTGGGATTTGAATCCACATATTTTTTGGAGAAAAATAATCAAACCATTTGGAAATAAATTTCACATGCTCGATTTTAGTGAGACTGGATTCGGCTTCGAGCAATCTGATAGAATTTGAAGCATTTTAGTTTAATAGAAGAAGAAAAATATTAATTCTTTTGAAGACTACTCTATCAGCTTATTTGAAAGAAAAAATTATGACGAAAATATTTTTGTTTCCTGAAAACACTATTTTATACCAAAGGCATACCCCGCTCACATGGGAGTGGTAACGAGTCGAATCACTATTGTGATCCTGCACTCTAGTTCGCGACCAATGCCTGCTAAGATCAACGACCAGTTCCTTGACTACGAGATCCTTCTGATCTAGAGTAGAATGTTGGAGATCTACTGAACGGCTTATCCTTGGCAAAGTACATCTTGCCACAATCAAGGAACTTCTTAATGAACACAATCAAATAGGCATTCACGCTGTAAGGCTAAAAACCCATTCGGACGTAAAGTCATAGTTTTATGGAAGAAGCTGAGTCTAAGACATTTTCTTCTCCATTAAAACATCTCGGCAGCCATACCTTCATCGAACCAGGCGTTATAAGAATCCCTAGTGAGATGCCTATTAGGATCGATCCATTTAACCTAACCCATCCCACACACAGTCTAGACAGATAATGATTTAGCTCGCTTGAATATGTAGTAGCTTTCGTCGTTTTCTGTTTACTTTCCTTTTGTATCATTTTCCAAATAAAATAGAAGTCAAGCAACAATGCGACTGTTTATTCTGATATCAACGCATTACTTAAATTATTATTATTTCAAATATAATAAGTATCTCAACATGAAAAATCACTATATTTGTATCTACTAAATCTGTATCAGCAATAATGTCAACAGTAGGATTTTTGGAAAATATTTTTACAAGTTGAGCGTTGTTTTGACACTCCCTTATTAGATTAAATGGATTTTTCCCAGATTTGCTATTTTAGGCAATTTCACTATTATCCAGTGGTTGTAAAACTTCATTTGCATAAATTTGGCCGAAAAGCGCACAGAAGATTTTGATATGGTGATATGGTGACTTTTGCCAGATCAATACGGTTCAGATCAGACTTCATACTTTTAGACATCCAGTTGAAATAACAGAAATACAAATATGACACCTATGCAGATTTGTGATAGGTTCAGGGCGTTTTGCTGATAGCTGATAAACAACTATAAAAGTTTTTTGTCTGACTTCAGGAAGCACTGTACGTAACAGTCTAAGTATGATCCTCCGCCAAGCTGAGGGATTAGCCATATAACCTAATCTAAGCTAAGACGTGCCTATATCATTAAAACAGAGATTTTAAACATATTATGAGGCGTTGAAATTGAAAGCTGTATCTAAAAATTTACTTATAAGAGATAGAAACTAAGGTCTATACGTCAAAGGAAGGATGATTTTGAAAGGAACAAATTGCTTAAAATCCTAAAACGATTTTAATTTGTATAAAGATATATACATATTTTCTTTAAATTATTATTATCTTTTTTTAGGATGGTAGTCTTAGTATGTTAGTAATAATCAGCTGAGAAACTTCTAGATGGTTTGAAGTAAGCAAAAATTAGTACTGATGTTAAAGCAGGTGTACTGATCGGTAATAATCTATTTAAGCGTATTAGTGTTGGTGAAACAAAGAGAAATGGCCGTGAAGTCTTTGAATCTTATTTGATCAGCAGAAAATCTTCCATTTCACAATGTACTTGCGGCTTTAAAATAATCATATAAGAACAATGTATCACATAGATATTGAGAGATATTGACTCATAATGCCTTCTAATTGATTTATAGTCGAAAATATAATCTTTCACTGCCTATTTCTTGTCAAAAAACTACCATAGGCTTTATTTTATAACTAACATTTTTTCCAAGAAGCGTAAACTAATCTGAATGCCGACTACTTATGCGTCTAATCTTATCATAATAGAAACCGTTGACAACAGTACTCGTGCGTAATTTGAATAAATTGTCACAAACTGTAAATTCATTAACATTTAGATAAACTCAATGGTGCCATATATTGGTCACTAAAACTAAGCTCTTTTTATTTTTTATATATTTTTAAAATTTTTTTAACTGTGGCGCGCTTCCCTATTTCCCAACCCTTCAGCGACACACGTATACCTGGAAGTCCACTAAGTATCGAATTGCTCGCACTATGCAACGGTTGTCGAAAAAAAGTAAAAAAACGCAAAAATACTGTTTCCATAAGCAAATATATAAAGTCGCAATAAAACGCTTAGTTTAATTGCGCCATAAATGTTTATAACGGTCGTAAATAAAAGTTTACCTGAAAAAGTAAGCAGTTGCCCTTTACTTTTTTTGGAGCTAAATATTTTTATAATTAGCAAAAATAAATTTTTTCGATAGCGAAATCTTTATAGACTTATTTGACTGCGATCTATTAGACATACTTTTTTCTCATATTTCATTGTAGATAAGTGACATAAACGCGTTCCGGCCGGCATAGATACCTCAATAGTATTAAAATTTCAATTCTTTTGACAAAAAGAAAAATCAAAATAAAAAATAGACATGAGCACATTATGTTTAAACTGCTATAAAAGTAAATATTTGTAAGTGAATGCTGCTGCCGGTGGGGCGTATGAGCAACCAGCAGCGAGTTTTCTATGGGCGATATTACAAAGTGTGGAAACAAAGTGTTTTTTTTTTTACAAAAAAAACTGATGAAATTAATCAAATCTATTAATTTTTACGAAAATAAGCAAATTAAGATTTCCGTTTTGAAATTTGATTTTTGATCTTTTGAATTTTTATGACTTTTATTGATTTTATTTTGACTTTTATTGACATTTTTATGACTTTTTTGAGTCTGATTTTGTATTAAATAGAACCAATCCTTTTTCAATATTGTTATGACAGCTCTTTCTGAAAATTTTTTTTTTTGAAATCCCCCTCTCGAAAATTTACTTTTTTCTCCTTAAGGGATGTTAGATTGCTGTTCAAAGCTCCACTTTTAAAGAAAAAACTGCATTGAGTAAAGCCAGTTAAAGAGAAATCATCTGATTTCAATATTTTCGAAACTGTTCACATTGAGTAAACAAATAGTTGCTATTGTAATATCTTGAAATAATTACGGACTTAAACCTTTCGAACCTATTGGGAAACATACATCACGATACAATTTTTCTCACAATAAATGGAGACTACACATTGTATTTATTTAAATATATGTATATGCTATTTAGAGATTCAGATAACGGTTAAAAATAATTATTTCGTACAATTAGACAATTCAGTTATTTTCTGAAAGTGGCAAAGTTGCGTTTAGTGTTTTTTGGTGGGATACATGCATTGGGACAGAAAAAGACCCGGAAATTGTAAAAAAAAAAACGAAAAATATTTAATCATTCATCAATCATTTACCCGGGGAACTTAATTGCAATTTCGTGGTGTTCTTTTGTCTCAATGTATTTATTTTAAATATCTCCCATCTGCCTTTAAGAGATTCGTATATGTTTCGTTAGGTTTATTTATTTAATTTTGTGATTGCCGCGAATGTTCTGCTGAGGCTTTGCGGTTCAAAAGGGTTATTTCCCTCAGGTACTCCTGAAGAATACCTGAAGGTACGCAGGCAGAATTCAGACTTATCTCCTATCATCGTTACTATATTGAAAAAATATACCGGCAGGTAGTGTGGCTGATTTTTTAAATTATGGTATACATTTTTCCTTAAATCAAGAAGTAAATATTATATATTATAAAATAGATAGAGAGACAGACTTTGTCGATTTGCAACCTTCAAAATTTTTGCGTATGGATGCAGTTCTAATGCACAACGTGTTTCAAAGAAGCATTTCGAAATATTATTGGTCACATGTAGTTTTAGCTTAAAGAATTTTTTCCCTCTACTGTAAAGTTTTATTAAATAAATTGCGAAAAGCTCTCTTGAAAACGAAAAATATTGCTTGAAGTTGAAAATTTTCAAAAACAGTGAATACTCAACCTTAAATTAGAACATAATGTTAAAATTCAAGCTAAAATTGAAATAAAAAGGCTTAAATTTCTATTCAAAGAAAATGTAATTTTATATGAACTTTAAAAATAAAAGAAAAATATTATATAAGACATGACTAATTCACCACTAGTAAAATTACTTTATAGCGTTGCAATCTTATTTGAAATAACACCAAGAAAAATAATTAACTTCCGTAGCAACGAATCTATAAAAGCAAAAGATTTCTTTCAAGAACTTCGAACGATCAGTTTGCATTGGATTTATATGCCAAAATGACACGATCTGAACAATTCCTTCAGAGATTTCACCGTTACCTAGGACAATAATAAATTTGGTGAAGACATCTCTTTAAATGAGAAAATTTTCCATGCAAGCAATTAATTCCGATCGTCTAGTTTATATGGTAGCTATATGCTGTACAAATGAGCAGCCTCTTGGGGCGAAAAAAACGTGTTCAAAATTTTTGATTGATAAATCGGCTAAATGAATGACAATGAAAAATTAGCAATAAAAAATACTTAAATGCACTTCGAAAAATAAAACACTTATGTATGCAATTAAAATTAAATATCTTTGATTATTGATATTATAATTTAATTTACTGAACTATCAAATTAATCATTAAATTATTAACTAATATTTATGAATCTTGCAGTTGTTGTCTCTGCTCTTCAATGCAGTCATTGTGAAGGCGACGATTGTGACGATCCAATCGTAAGAGATTGCACCAATGAGACTGATCAGTGTTATATACGGCTCGATGACAACCTCAACTTCGTTGGCATGGGTTGCGCCTCGACTTTGGGGAATGAAACAGAAATTGCCAACTTAATCAGAAATAAAGAGCTTTATGTATGTTCGACAGCAAATTGCAATGATTTTGAAAATTTACCACCAATAAATGATTGCACCGCATGCGACTCGTCGACAGATGTGAGGTGTGCTATTCAACCAGCTACTGCAGGTACAACAAGACGTTGCGCTACTGTGCCTTTTACGCAGTGCTATGAACGCGTCAATATCGCAAACGGTGGCACGACGGAGCGTGGTTGTCTCATCGAACTGGAAGGTGATGATTTCTACAACTGCCTTAGCGGAGAGGGTGAGAATTGCAAAGTGTGCACGGGGAGTGGTTGCAATACAGAGGTGAGTGTGAACGATGATATGGACAATATTGCGTCTGACATATTTAAGAAGATTCATTTAAAAGAAGCTAAAATAATTTATTTGTTTTTATGAGATTTAAGGTTTGCAAGAATATATTTTATTTGTAAACTATCAAAGTTATTTATAAATGTATGATCACTGCATTAATAGGTGTGTGACTTTGCTATATTCTGTACCTGAAATTAACAATCAGCCTAGATGTAGGCCACATGTAATACTTTACAATTCCAAGTCATGAAAATATACATAGCATACATTTAAGGGTAAATAGAACTGATGGAACTGATTCGTTTATTGGACGAATTTTCCGTTGTTTATGAAAAAAAGAATTGCCATATTCTTTTAAAATTTGGTCTCATTATTAAGTTTCTGACATTTAATTCCATGTCAACCCAAAATGACTGAGAACTTTACAACATTGCATAGCACGGTTAGGGCAACTAAAATACATCCATAAACTAGCTTCTCTCTGACTCTAAACAAGCTAACTTTCATGGATTTCTATAATATTTTCATTTACAACATTTTTTGTAGATCGTGCCAGCCAATCGTCAACAATGTCAACGCTGTGACTCCGATGCGGATAGCACTTGCAGCAGCTTGCCATCGGCGCTCTCCACTTGCCCCACATATGACGTAAACGATACATGCGTCTCTGTCTACGAGTCGGGTGTGACACGACGAGGCTGCGCTAGTGAGTTCACTTGCGATGCAACCGCTAGAAATTGTGAAATTTGCAATGCAAATGGCTGCAATACGGCAAATGTAAAGAAGCGTGCCGAGGAATTGTACGGTATTTTCCAAGACTTGCCATTGAATTGTTATACCTGCGAGGATGAAGATTGCGAGACGAGCAGAGGATTATTGCGCAAATGTCAGGGTGATTTGTATCAAGATTGTTTGACGGTCTTCGACGCCACCGGGAAGGTATTGGAACGCGGTTGTGAAGCAAGCATTAGTGCCGAGCATCAGTCCCATTGCGCCACAAATCCGTCACTGTGTTTCAATTGCAAATCGAACGGTTGCAACAACCAAACCGAAGTGAAAACGAAAGAACAGTGTCTGTACTGCGATTCAGCCGTGAATGCCGATTGTGCAACGAATATTGAAGCGATCACCAGCACACGCGAATGCGTAGACGGCTGCGTGACGGCGTTGTATGAGCGCGAATCAAACCCGAATGTGTTCGATTTGGCGCGCACTTGCTTCGAGGATGTCGAGTTCGATGATCGCGAGACATGCACCACGGCGAATAACTGTGTTCAATGCACCGGCGAGAAATGTAATACAGCGCTGGTGCCGGCCGAAGGACGTCTCTCTTGTTTGCACTGCAACGGCGATGATTGTGACAGTCCGGTGGCGAGTGCTTGTAGCACTTATTCCGCGAGCGATCAGTGCTATATATTCTTTGATAATGTAACATACAGCGCTGTGCGCATGGGCTGCAAGAGCAGTTTGCCAGCTGGCGCGATTTACGAGGATATCATGCATTACTTCCTTTGCGATGGTGACGATTGCAATGATTACGACAATTTACCGGAAGCTCATATATGTTATGTTTGTGATTCGGCGACGGATGTGAATTGTGCCATTAGCCCTTCAGCCATTACAAATCAAGTGAGATGTCAAATTCATCCGCATACTGACTGCTTCACGCGCATAAGCGATGGTAAGGAAATATAATGTTTCATTGACTAAGTTAAGTTGTAAAGACGAGCTGTCATATTTGCGTGACAGCTCTAATAAGGCCGTGTCAGAATGCGAACGTGTACGTTAAAGACGGATAAGTATGCGAATGAAGTGGCGTACGTATTGCAAGTAAAAAAAATCAGCTGTTCATCATAACCGTTAACGGTTAATGTAAAAGTTTAGAGCTCAGTTGTCAGTTGCATACTTCACCGCTACGGAATCAACGTACCTACTCTGACGTGGCCTATACTCCACCGAAGTTAGTCTCTGTCTCTCTATCTCTCTCCTTATTTTTGTTTGTACCTCGACCTCTCTATCTCTTGAAAACCTTACGTTATTTGAAATTGGTTCAAACCCGCTTTAACCTGCCGGTTTTAAACTGGCACTGTACGAACAACCCAACCCCTTTTTGAGCTGCACTGTAGTTCCTTCATATAATTTTAATTTAACTTTACAATATTTCTTTCACACAGATGGTCACACTGTACGCGGCTGTATTAGCACGCTAAATAGTACGGAGTTCCTCAGCTGCCATGAGGGCACACCCGGCGAATACTGCAGAATCTGCGCGCAAAGCAACTGCAATGTGAACATCTATCCCAGTAATCGTCAACGTTGCTACCGTTGCAATTCCTTAGACGATCCCGAATGCGCCAATAATCCCGGCAATAGTACTTATTCTGCCTGTCCGTTATATGACAGTGATGATGTTTGCGTGAGCAAATTGATCGATGGCACTGTGCATCGCGGTTGTGGCACCGAACTACAATGCGATGGTGGTACGAACTCGAAGACTTGTCGTACGTGTGAGGACTCGTATTGTAACGATTATGTCTTCACGGAGTACCCGATTGGCGATCCAGGTATTTTCCAGGAATTGCCACTAAACTGTTACAATTGCAATGGCACCGAGGAGTGCAGCGGCAGTTTGGGAAATGTGCGAAAATGCTTAGATAATAATTATCAAACCTGTACGTCGGTATTTAATGCAACCAATGGCGAAGTTATTGGACGCGGCTGCAGCGATACCTGGGCGGAGACGTGTGCCGATGATGATCACCAGTGTTATGATTGCAAATCGAATGGTTGTAATGTGGCCAAGTCGACAGATGACTACATCGAATGCATATTTTGTGATGCGCAATTCGATGAGAACTGCCTGACCGATGTCAGTAAAATCGTACAGAGTCGCGCCTGTTATAAGAGTTGCGTAACGACTTTGTATAATCGCACCAACGATGACACGCCGGTGCGTGAGCTTATACGTACCTGTCTCGATGATATGGATTTGGACGATCGTGAAATCTGTGCCGATGGTAAAGATGCCAATTGCAAAGCATGCGACGAAGAGTATTGTAATGATGCCATTGTTGGTGAGCGCATTTCGTGTTATCAATGTGTGGGCGATGAGTGCCAAAGTCCTGTAGCAAAAACTTGTCGCGCTGTAACCGAAGGCGATCAATGTTTCGTAGAATACGATGAGACCAGATCGATTGTGGAAATGGGTTGCAAGAGCAAGTACGATCCGGCTGAGGTTAAGGAGCTTATTATAGCCAAACGTCTGTGGCTGTGCGATGGTGAAAATTGTAATACTGTCGATGCCACGCCAGTAAGTCAAACTTGTGCCATTTGCAATTCGATAACCGATGCGGACTGTGCGATTGCGCCGCAAAATGTCACTTCGCAAACAACTTGCGCCAGATCACCTTATACGCAGTGTTATTCGCGTGTATTGAGTGGTAAGTAGCGACAGTTAAGCATTGCTTAAGGCTGTAACGGTACTTTATAAATCTCATACTTTTTTGTTTTCTTTAAGACGGTCATACGGAACGTGGTTGCTTGTCCAGCATTGAGGGTGAAGATTTCTACGATTGTTTGCTGGGCGCAAACACAACGAACTGCTTAGCTTGTGTTGGTAGCGGATGCAATTCAGCGGTAAGTTTTCATTAGAAAAAATGTGTTAGTTGTTGTGTCAAAGTGAACTTTTACTCAAAGGCATGTTTAGTACAGAAATTGTTCAGCTAGCGCTCAGAGGTAAGCTCTAGTTGGCTCGTTCAGAGATCTAACAGTCGGTTTGTCTGTTTCTACTTTTCTCTCCGCTGATTAAGCGATATACTATTGGTGTCAAGACATCGTGGAATTACTGAAAAATTGATAAGACCGCGAAACCGATGAGGTCTTAGATTCCCATGTATGTTTTTTTGGTCTTAAAGAGGTTAACGTTTGACCGTCAAACTTGTTGTCTTCAAATACTTATGTTCGTACTAAATACACTTTAGCTTCAATTTATTTCATTTTTCAGTTTAGTAACTTCGGAAATACGCGACTATCGCTTTTAAAATCACCAGCTCATAAATACATATGTATGTATGTATATTTACACTCTCATATGTGACATCTGCTATTTTAGATCTATCCCGCAAATCGTTTGTCCTGCCATCAATGTAGTTCCGAGGGTTCTTCGCAATGTGAGAGCAAACCAGATGACGCCTACTTGTGCTTGAAATACAGCGAATCCCAACAATGTGTCAGTACTATTGATAGCTTCGGCTACACTGTACGTGGTTGCAGCTTGGAAGTCACATGCGGTTCTGATGTATGCGAGAGTTGCAGCGGAGACGATTGCAATGTGAGCAATATCAAGCGAAAACTCAGCGGTCGACCTGGTCAGTGGCAAGAACTACCGCTGACTTGTAAGGTTTGTGAGGGCAAAAGTGATTGCGCTGGCACACCAACGGAACTCGTTTGCACAGGCACCAATGATTATTGTATGACAGTATTCGACGAAGATGACAGTGTGTTGGCGCGTGGTTGCAGCAGCGGTATTGAAGCTGCGCATGGTGCATATTGTGATGTCAATGCAGATAAATGTCAAAATTGTAACTCGAACAACTGTAATACGGTCAGCGCTTTGACGGACTACATTGATTGTATTTACTGTGATTCGGCCACCAATACCAACTGTGTTTCACACCCTGCGAATGTAAGTGAATGGCGCAAGTGCAATACGTATTGCATGACAGCATTGCGCCCTAGAAAAGCATCTCCCGAGATATTTGATTTGTCTCGTAGCTGTTTGGACGATAAGGAAGCAGCCGATCAGTTGATCTGCCGTGAAGGTAGCAGCGACTGTGTGGCATGCCAAGGCGCTGCCTGTAATACAGCAGTATTGCCAGCTAACCGACGCTCCTGCTACACATGCGAGGGTGAGGAATGCATTACCCCCGAAACCGCCGCATGTACGGCATACACGGAGAATGAGCAATGCTATGTTTTGTTCGACGATCTAAGTGATGTGCAGCGCATGGGTTGTGTCAGCGATTTGGACAGTGCATATATAGCACAAAATGAGCATTTGTTGTTGCGCTGCAGTGATGGCGATAACTGCAATTCGTTTGAGAGCTTCCCCAAACCGATCACTTGTTACCAGTGCGACTCGGCTGATGATGAGTCCTGCGCAAGCGAGCCATCGGCAATACAGACATTGGCAACATGTGCCGCCTTGCCAAATGTAGACTGCTACACGCGCGTAATCGCAGGTAGGTGTCTAACAGTTGAGCATTAAGCCAACGATATCTTTGGAAAAAATATATATTTTCCTTTTAATATCTTACAGACGGTAGCACCCAACGCGGTTGCGTGAGCACTCTTGCTAAGACCGAGCTACTCAGTTGTCTGAGCGGTGACGCTAGCCTTTGTCAGACTTGTAATAATAGTCTCTGCAATAAAGAGGTAAGCGTGACTGATCTTAAAGACTGCTATATGTCTCTTTTGAATAGAAATAAATTTGGATTTCTTGAAAGTATGTGCTCCGCAAGCCCACGAACAACTTTCACTATACGAACAATATTTCTTTACTTTAAAAGCAAGTTCTAATTTTGTTTTTTTTTTTCGAATCCATAGGTGTTCCCACAAGATCGTCGCAGTTGTCAACGCTGCAATTCCAAAGACGATCCCACATGTCAAAGCTCTCCCAACGCCGCTTCAGTATGTCCATACTATGACGAAGATGAATTCTGTGCCACTAAATTGGTTAACGGCTATATCTACCGCGGTTGCAGCTCTGAGTTCCAATGTGACACCACAAACAAACTATATTGCCGTCATTGCAATTCCGACAATTGCAACACTGTGGACTTGACCAATTTGGGTAGCTTGGATATCGGTGAGCCGGGTAAATGGCAAGATCTGCCCTTAACTTGCTACGATTGCGAAGGGGACGATTGCAGCAACTCGGCCGGTACACTGCATGAATGCGAAAACAATAACTTGCAAACTTGTCAAACTGTCTTTGGTGCTGATGGTGCAGTGGTGCGACGCGGTTGTAGTGACGATGTCTTGGCCACACATGAGGAATACTGTGAAGATAATGCTGGCCAATGTCTCGGCTGCAAATCAAATAATTGTAATAATGCCACCAGTCTGGATCAATATGTCGATTGCTACGCATGCGACTCGGCGACTGACGCACAATGTGCTTTAGACTTCGTTGCTGCAATCAGCACACAGCGCCAATGTCAAGGTCATTGCGCTGTGGCATTGTATCCACGTAGTAGCTCCGAAAACCCATCTTACGAACTGGCACGCACATGCTTGGACGATTTGGAGCTTGACGATCGTGAGAAATGTTTGGCGGGTGAGCATGAGTTCTGCGTAGCATGCGAGGGTGCGCTATGCAACACTGCCTCTTTGCCGGCAAACAGACATAAGTGCTACACTTGTGTGGATAATGAGTGCATTGACTATAAGGTGGCCGAATGTAGCGCCTACCAACCGAATGATCAATGTTACATTAGCTTCGATGCGGAGAACAGCATCCTTGGCATGGGTTGTCGCAGTGACTTGGAGTCGGATATCATAACGGCACTCATTAAACAGAAGGTACTGTTATTGTGTGATGGTGAGGCATGCAATAGTGTGGAATCGGTACCAACAGCCAAAACTTGCTCAGTGTGCGATTCCGAGAGCGATGAACGCTGTGCGACCAACCCCAACCTGGTGGCCGATACGGAACGCTGTACGAATCTGCCGTACACGAACTGCTACACTCGCGTAAAGGAGAGTAAGTATAAACATATAAAATATTAAACATTATTATGTATCAACTACTGAAACTGTGTCCCATATTATGTAATATTTTCCTTTCCCATCACCCATAGATGGACATACTGCACGTGGTTGTCTTTCAAACTTGTCTGAGGACATCTTCTATAACTGTCTCTACGACAACAGCACCCTCTGTGAAGCTTGCATCGGTGACAAATGCAATGGTTTGGATGTTTATCCCACAGACCGTTGGCAGTGCCAACAATGTAGCTCCGAAACAGATCCACTTTGCACCAGCACACCAAACAGCAACAAGATCTGCCCGATCTACGCTGAAAATGATAGTTGTGTCACGAATTTGCGCGATGGTATCACAACACGTGGCTGCGCATCCAGCATGAGCTGCGACGATGAAAGTGACAGGAAAACTTGCCGTATTTGCACCACCAGCGGTTGTAACACGGTGGACTTGGAGAAATCACTTGAACAAGGCGAACCCGGCAAATGGCAGGACGTACCGATTACATGCCGCACTTGTGAAGGCGAAGAGGATTGCGAGAGCCTAGGCATCTATCGTGTTTGCACCAGCAATTTATACCAAAGCTGTATGACAGTCTTCAATACAGACGGTAAGGTGATACAACGTGGCTGCAGTGATGCTGTCGAGGAAAACAATAGCGCGCTTTGCTCGGAGTACCCAGAAAATTGTTTGCGCTGCAACTCGAATGGCTGCAATAACTCAACACGTTTGGCCGATTACATTGACTGTATTTACTGCGACACCGAGAGCAATGCTAACTGTTTGAACAACGTTAGTGAGGTGACGCAGACACGTAAGTGTAATACATATTGTACGACAGCGCTCTACCCCAAATATGACGAAGTCAACCCCGCCTATGCATTGGCACGCACATGCTTCGACGATTTGGAGTATGATGATCGTGTAGCCTGCGCGGCCGGTCAAAAAGAACATTGCCAAGTGTGCGCTGAAGCCAAGTGTAACACGCAGTCAGTGCCGGAGACACGACTAAGCTGTAATGTGTGTAAGGGTGATGATTGTCAAGATCCACAGCCGCAGTCATGCGCCGCATATCGCGAGGGTGACCAATGTTACATACAATTCGATGAGGAGCGCAGCATTGTCGGCTTCGGTTGCCGCAGTGAGTTCACCAATGCTGAAGCTGATTATCTGCTACAAAATCAGCGACTTTTCTACTGCGATGGTGATAATTGCAACACCTTCGATGCGTTACCAGAAGCACAGTACTGTAAGCTCTGTAACTCACGTACTGATTTGAATTGTGCCACAAATCCCAACAGCGTCACAGCTACTACGCGTTGCGCCTACTTGCCATACACAGAGTGTTACACACGCATACTGGACGGTGGCGTCACCGAGCGTGGCTGCCTGTCAAGCTTGTACGATGACGACTTCAGTAGCTGCTTAAACGGCACCGCGCCATATTGTCAGGCCTGCAAGGGCGACTCCTGCAACAATGAATTGTATCCGGAAGATCGACTTTCTTGCCACATTTGCGATTCCCTCACAGATTCGACTTGCACAAATAATCCAAATAGTGTGAGCGTTTGTCCGTTGCACGTCGCCGGCGATACCTGTGTCACAGCTTACAGTGATGATGTGACCTATCGTGGCTGCAGCTCGAGCGTGCGCTGTGACGCCTCCCAGCCAAGATCTTGTTGGCCATGTGAGGGCGCTGCTTGCAATACCATCAATTTGTCACGTAGGCAAGATGATAACTATGGCAAATGGCAAGATCTGCCATTGAGTTGTCTTACATGCAACGGTACGTCGTGTGCTGCTGTCAATGATGTAGAGTCCGTAACTTGTGCGAACAATAATGAACAGGACTGCGTTACGGTGTTCCAAAGTGGTACGGTTATCAGACGTGGCTGTGCCGATGCTGTTGAAGAAGAATACGGCGACTACTGTGACGCTAATCCGGCCGATTGTTTGAACTGCAAGTCCAATTCATGCAACAATGCAACAGCGCTGACACAATACAACGAGTGCATCTACTGTGACACACAGAAGAATCTGTCGTGTTTGTGGAGCCCAGAAAGCGCAACGCACAAAACGCGTCAATGTCAAGGTGGTTGCATGACTGCGCTGTATCCCTCGGATAGTAGCAGTGATCCCGGTTACGAACTGATACGCACTTGCTTGGATGACAAAGAGGCCGCTGATCGCGCAAACTGTAACGATGACCAGTGCCAGAGTTGCGTGGGTAGCAAGTGCAATTCTGGCACCGTGCCGGCCGAGCGTCTGAGCTGTTATCAGTGTGCAGGTGATGACTGTGACGAACCCGAGCTGAAATTATGTCCTCTCTACAAGAGCGAAGACAAGTGCTTCACTTGGTTCGATGAGACTAACAGTGTTAGTCAAATGGGTTGTGTGAGCTCGTTCCACGATCAAGAAATAAGCACGATTATAAGCACGAAGCGCGTGCTTGTGTGCGAGGGTGACGCTTGCAATTCGTTGAACGATTTACCGAGACCACAGCAGTGCGCCGTTTGTGATTCGGCAACGGATTACACTTGCGCTACGAACGCGCAGGAGATCAGCACATTCAACACCTGCAACGTATATCCGTACACCAACTGCTACACCAAATTGATCAGCACGGGTAAGTACAAGCCTAGCTGTAGCATGGTAGTAGTTTGCGTTCTAAAAGTACTTTCTTTTCCTCAGATGGTTCGACAACACGTGGGTGCTTGAGTGATCTGCCGGCCACCGAATTCGTCGACTGTGTGTTGGGCAATGATAAGAACTGCAGTATTTGCATTGGAGAGGGTTGCAATCGTGAGGTAAGTGAAATGAGAATGCGTTCTTGTAACTGCTCAGGTGATTTTCTGTAGGAATGAGTCAACACAGGTGTAATTTAGATATGTTGTCTTCACAAGCACGAAGAGCTAAGTAGAGCTAACCTTAATAAATTTCTTCCATCAATATAGGTTTTCCCCGAGGATCGCCAACAGTGTTATACCTGTAATAGCGAAGATGACGATTCCTGCCAATCCAACCCAACACGTCTCTTGCCATGCCCATTCGTTACAGAGACTGAGAAATGCCGCACCGCTGTAAGCAACAACATTACGATGCGTGGCTGCAGCTCAGAGATCTTATGTGATCTTAACGACAGAAACTGCGTCTCATGCAATGGCAGCGCCTGCAACAGTATCGATCTGCTGAACCGTGCCGAAGACGATGGCGTACATGGTTTGTGGCAAGAATTACCACTAAGATGTCACACCTGTGAGGGCGAACACTGCCTACAGTCGCTGGGACCAGCCTACGAATGTACCGGTAATACGGCACAAGATTGTGCGACTGTCTTCACAACGGACGGTGATGTGAAACGTCGTGGCTGTTTCGACGATGTGGAAATCTACGAGCAACGCTATTGCCGCGAGAATCCACATCTATGTTTCAGCTGCAAATCCAACGAATGTAATGATGTTTGGAATACGACCGATTATATCGAATGTAATTTCTGCACTTCCGATACGAATCCATTGTGCTCAACCGATCCACAAAACGCTAACTTCACCAAACGTGCCTGTAACAAGGAATGTATGGTGGCAATTAAAGGCTCACAGGTGATACGATCCTGTTTAGATGACAAGGAGCTGTACCATCGCAACGAGTGCCGTGGCGATAGCGACGAATGCTCGAGCTGTAGCACGCCCAACTGCAATGATTTCGTTTATCCTGAAATTCCTGAAAGCGACTTCAGCTGCCACGTCTGCAATGACGCATCTTGCCTCACTAGTGTCAGCCAACGTTGCGCGAACGCGGTCGCCAATGACTACTGTTTTGCCAAATACGAGAATGGACGTCCGGAACTCTTGGGCTGTGCCAGTTCGCAGAGTCAAAGCAATCTGACGGCTTGGGAAGCGGAAAAGAAATTATACACTTGTACGGAGAAGGACTGTAATGTACTCTCTAATTTGCCAACCACAGGTGTGCAATGTGTGTCATGTAATTCGGAGCTAACGCCCGCATGCGCACAAAACCCAACCGCCGTAACAGCCACCGCCTCATGTCCAGCGCTGCAAACTCAATGTGTCACGAATCTGAATAACGGTATGTAGCATGGACTTTTTTTTCACTAAGTGTGAAATATTTTATAATTTAATATTTTTAACTAACTTTTAGCGGGTCATACATTGCGCGGTTGTCTGAGCGATCTGACGCAAAGTGATCAAGAGGCATGCGCAGTTAACGGCACATGCAGCATATGCATTGGCGACAATTGTAACAATGTGGTGAGTTTCTTTTCTCATGCAACACAACAACAAGCTCATTTAATAATTTTATTTTAAATTTATTATTCATACTTGTTTTCTTTGACTCAGCTCTATCCCAGCAATCGCCTTAGATGCCACATCTGTATCTCCTCGGTCGATGAGAGTTGCTCTAAGGATCCCAATCATCTGCAGGTCTGTCCGATCTACTCGTCCACCGATCAGTGTGTGACCAGACATGATACTTACACGGAGCGCGGTTGCAAATCGCAAATCACTTGTGACGTCAGTGACGGCCAGACATGCAACATTTGCTCCGGTGACGGCTGTAACACAGTCGAGCTGACCGGTGGCGCCACCGTGCTGTCTACAGTCAGCCTATTGACGACATTAGTGCTCGCTATTGTTGCAATGTTAGTGATTACTTAGATTTAGTTAAGCGAAAGGAGTCCAATTTAAAGCGTAAATAGTTAATGAATCAACAAAGATTATTTACTACTTACGTAACAATTTAGCATAAATATAACGGTTTGTATATAATACTTAGCGTAAAGAAAGGAAACAATAATACTTGAAATTGTATTTCTAAAATCATCAAAGTGTTCCGTTAATAGCACTAAGCGTACATATATGTATGTAAATGCATATACATTCAGGTATATGAAAAAGGAATTTAAAGGAGGCATATGTATATAAAATTTATTTTTTGCTTTTGTATAACTGACGTAATATGAATATGAATATGTCTATATATTTCGTATAGATGCGCGCATTCAATATTTGAACACTAATAAATGTACATAGTATACACTTTTATATTGTTATATATATATAAAATTTTTCGCTTACTTTGTACAAGTTAAATGTCTTTAAGTTTTTTATTTAAATTTTTATTTCATTAATTTCATTTTTATAAAAAACTGTACAAAAAACAATTCCTCAAAGTTAAAGTTTGTTGGAGCGATGTCCAACCTGCTTGAAGGATAGCCGAATTAAAAGTCAAAATAAAACTTAATATTCTAAGCAAAATATTTTTTAAAATCCCTAATAAAAAAATGTGTTTGCCAAATTATGTTTCATTAAAAAAACAAAATATTTATTTTGTTAACTTACATAGCATATTTGTATATATGTAGCAATTTCGGCTATCAAAAGTCAAAATAAAACAAAATACATATTTTTTAATAATAAAAAAAATGTTTCATTAAAAAATAAGGAGCCATCGCACCCAACACGTCTCTTGCCACGTCCATACGTTGCAGAGATAGAGAAATGGCGAACTTATCAGCTGATCGAATTCGACTCGGACTGATCCATTTAAAATGCCCACTCATACCGAAATATTTGGAATTCTGTGTTTCCCATAAAATCACGATTTGGAAAGTATACTTTAATACGAAGACAAGTATTTGTCTGGCACAGTGAAGGTCGTGCAATCAGCGCAAACTTGACTCATGCAAGTTATCCATCCATCTTCGTTAATGACAATAGGAAGGAAACAAATATAGAAACAACTAAACAACTCTTTTGGATTGACTCAACACATTTTATATAATGTTGTGGATATGAAGCTAGACTCGTATCAAATGACCTGAATCTTTTGCAGAACTTCGAATTGAGATCGCAAAAGCGATGCTTGACAACGTAGCTGACAACCCTACATTTACGAAATACCTCATTACAGGCGACGAAACGTGGGGTTATGAATATGACATCGAAACTGTTCAATAATATAGCATATGGTGCTCCAAAAATGAGCGCAAACCGAGAAAAATGTAGCTTTCTTAAGGCTCTGAAGGCCAGCCGAAGCTTATAACAAGTGCTTGGAAAATTTGATTAAGCGTTGACGTGCTTGAAAAGATTTGTAGACTTCGTTGAGCAGATAATTTCTTGATTTGGGCTGGTCAATTGGCCACCAAGATCGTGTGTTATCACACCGTTAGACTTTTTCCTGTGAAGATTTGTAAAGTGCAAAGTCTATGCGGACAATCCCACTTCAATTCAGGCCTTGGAGCAAAATATCACGCCTGTCATTCGCCAATTACCAGTCGAAATGATCGAACGATTCATCGAAATGAACGGGTGGACCGTCGGAGACGTAGCCAGGGCCAATATTTTAAAGAGATAATCTTCAAAAAATAAATGCCAAAGAATGATCTTTCGAGGGATAATAAACATTCCCCTTCAATTTGAAGTTTCTGTTTTTTTTTTTTAAGATCACCCTTTATATTTAACGGATCTGTCTGACCTTGTTAAGATTAATCTGATAATTTAAAGAATATAAAATTTAATTGAAGACTCACGTTACACGTTGTTTAGCTGATCTATTTAAAGCATTCTACTTTTATCATCAATATAGCACTAAATAACGAACGGCAATTTTCTCAATGTCTGCTTAGCAGCCATTTATTAGTTAAGTTGGTTAACTTAAACAAGATTCCTTCTTTCGGTAAATAAATTAACTGACAGATGGTTGCTAACCAAACATTGAGAAAACGGCTCTAAGTGGGAAATTATTATTAACCGAATTCTTATATTTTCATTTCAGCTTGAGTATACCTAATTTTAGTATTCGAGAAACCCTCATGTTCTTTCTGTATGATGTACTAAGTCTTTCTACATCCATCATCATTTGCGATTATGGATCTTCAGCCTCACTGGAGCTACATAGCAATGCTTCTTCGGTTTTATTGTTTGTTGCGAAAAAGTGAAATGCATATGTGAAAATGAATATTGCATAGTGTAGTCTGATTTCTGTTTAAAGATTTTTTACAAGTCATAAAACGAAAAAAAACGTGTTTATAAACTTTCTCGAGGAATACCCTCTATATTGGTAAACAAACATATTAAATTCCGCTAAGTGAATGACAAATTTGTACTATGTTCAGTCAAGTCGAACCAAGTCAGAAATGAACCGAATACAACTAAGTCGATAGATGAAATAAAATCTTAATTAATCTTAATTCTTCTAAAACCCACTTGCACACATTTCATAAGGAAAATATTTTATCTTAAATGTTTTTTATTTATTATTTTTACAGATGTAGCGTTTCACATGTTCAAATTTGTACTAAATATAAGCATTTTACTGAAAGATTAATAAGAATAGGAATTTATAACGGAATGAAAAGAAAAAAAATCCAGGTGTCCCACTAACAAATCAACTATCTCCTCAGAAACCACAGGTGTCACAGGTGTGTTAAATTACAGTTAAGAAAAATTATGAACTATAGAAATTGTTCCTTACCTTATGCGGGTATGCTAAGTGCCAAGTGGCATTAAATTTTGAACCGGATAGTATGGAAGTACGTATTGTGCCTGGAATGAAAATAATAAACAATTATTAGCATAAAATAATTTTTTTATTTAGTTTATGATTTATAAAGTAATTGTGTATCCGTTAAGGAGTTAAAAATATTAGTTATTCTAATTTAATTTCCCACCAGATATTTTGGTATCTCTTGATGCTTAGAATTACATTATTAGACATTTTAACCCTCTATTAGAAGATGCAGTCATGTGTAGAAGTTCACTCAAATGAGGAAAGTCCTCAGGATCGGAGAGAACCTCTCCGAGCCGTGCGATATCAAACGAGGTTTCAATAAGTTGTACGAGATATACGACGACATTGATATCTCAGCGAATTAAGAGACGGCGCTATGTCATGTCGTCCGAATGGATGAAAACACTCCAGCTCTGAAAGTATTCTACGAAACAGAGGAGAGGAAGGCTTCCACTCCATTGGAAAGACCAGGTGGAGAAGGACCTGAGTACACCTGGAATCACCAATTGACACCAAATGGCGAAAAGGAAGAAAGGCTCGCGTGCTGTTCTAAACTCGGCTATAACCTCGTTAACGGTGTCAACGCCAACAAAGAAGAATAATAAGGTACATACACATACTTGTATTGAAAATTGCATAAGCTGACTTTCAGCAATTCGATATTGGCATAATTTTTTAGAAGAAAAATTTTAAAATTCCTAGAAATCTCACATGAAATTTAAATAGCGTTGAAGTACTCTGCATAAAAATAAATTGCGATAAGTTTTACAAGCTTCATAAATGTCTCCAGCAATCTTCACAAAAATATATAACCGTTTCATAAAGATCCAAATAATGTAATAAAAAAGCTGATAATAAATTTTGACAAAAAAAAAATCAATAAAATTTCACTAAATTTAATAATGTAATAAATAATAATTAAGAAAGTGCCGATATTAACTGATTCAGCAACTAATTGATTGATTAATTTTGAATGACAAATTCAATGCAAAATTTATGACGAATCAAAGTTGTATCGCAGCTAATTGTTTTTGCCATAATTTATTTATATTTTATTGGCTATAATAAATACAGTAAAAAAGTAGGCGCTATTAACTGATAAGCGATATTCTATCACTTTGTGAGCTTATCAATGGATGTGTCATGTGCGTCTGATATATGTATTTTGATTGAGGTGATGTCTCGCTGTTGTTGTTGCTGTAACGATAGAAATAGTTCCCAAATGTTATTTAGGAACGCTGCCGAATTGACAGTAATTGGCCAGACATAAATCTGAATCAGTTCCTAATTGCCGTGAGATCTGTAGCAAATGGTGATAAATCGGCCTTTTATAAGTGAGAGTAAAAAAATACTCGCTAAAATAAGAAAACTTATCAAAAGAAGCAAAACAAAATCGAGAAAATATTACAGGACTGAGGCTGTTGAGTAGATTATCTCACTTATCTACTGGATTTAACAAAATTTCGTCAAAGTTCCATTCTTGGCACGCAGAAAGCGTTCAAGATTGTAATGAAAATAAAACTGTGGGAATACTTGAAAAATCGTTCCTTGATAGCCGGATCTAAGTAACCGGAACGGAGCGGGATTTTCATCGGACCAAGGGCTATTGACACGGTACCATTCCTCGAAATTACTTCAGGAATGTTTTCTAACGCCAGAAAACGCATGCAATGGTTGCCAATCATAATTTAAACCAATAATGTTGACGTCAAAAAAATATTGTTAAAGAAAGTGCCCCGACGTTTTCGAAAATCCTGATACTTACAAGAATGATCCCGATACCTTCATCACTAAGCCAATTAGCAAAGATATTTATTGCAATTGATTCAATTATGAGGCTGTCTCAAATGCTTATGAAGTAATGTGATGGATAAGTGAAAATTTTATTTTATCAAACCGGTGTATGAACGTATCAGAAATGTCTCAAATGCTTATGAAGTAATGTGAGGGACAAGTGAAAATTTTATTTTATCAAACCGGTGTATGAACGTATCAGAAATAATACCCAAAAAAGTTCAATGCGATTCGTTTCACCAGAACAGGGAAACCGCCGTGAAGAATGTCAGATATGTACATAAATGTCAAACTTACCGACAGAAATCAAAAAGAAGGAGAGGCTTGAGAATGCATAGGATCACACTTATATACTTATGCATATTCACAAATATTTATGTATAAATAAGTAAGTATTATTTTATGATTTGCTGTCAGATGCCAACGGTAATTGAAATCAATTCGCAAAAGCTCAGTTCGATGCAACTCAACGTTCAAAAGTATTAAAATCTTATATCGCATATCCTGCCAGTGATTGGACGCGGCCTTATCCATTATGCAACGCAAATACACACAGCTGCATGTCTACATGTTTACCTACATGCAACAGATACATAAATATGTATGTTTGAAAGGAGATTTGAAATAAAGCAAGCATGAAATGCTCGACAAGTTCATTAGTGCAGACAAAATCTGGAACGAATGTCAGTTAACAATTTCGAATTATGACACCAAAAAGGTGTATAAACAAAGTAGACTATCTATATATGTATATATGTACATAAATATCTAATCAAGAAATTATATTAGTGTAGAAATACATACATATGTATGTGGCAAAATAAATTATAGGTAAATTTGATCGACGCGAAAAGGTTATAATAATCATGGTAAGAAAGAGTGCTCGCACGGAGATGCCGAGTAAAATTATTAAAAATAGAGAAAATGTATAAAAATAAACAAAGTGAGTCAGCGTTTGTTAAATTAAATATTGGAGCTTTACTTTGAGGCTAATAAAATGGCAAACCTTCTTTGGAAATATTTTAACAATCGATTTTCAATTGGGACTATAGATATACGATTCAAGTAACCTTATGAAAGCAAAAAAAAAATTAAATCATTTCGCTTTGAACTATCCCCAAAGAAATATAATCTAAAGTAATGAAAGTAAAGTTTTTTGAACTCTGATTAATTTCAAAAAGAAACGATCGCGTGAGTTTTCTGTGAAATACAAATATGTGATATACTGTGGGTCATATGAGTAGGTATGGACAATGGCATTGAAGCGCTATACGCTTTCGTCTTAACAAATTTACTTGATAAGGTTTGCTTGGAAATAAATAAATTTGTTTTTATTCGTTTTCTATCGTTTTCTATTAATGATGAAACTATATGATAAAAATTCCTTGCTCATAAAGTTTAACGAATTGAAGTCAGAGATCTGCAATGTTTAGAACAAATTACACTGGTAAACACTGTTTTTGTCACATGAACTTTGTTATGATTTTTATTTATGTTGGTGTACCCTCATTAAAAATATATAACAGTTTTGCTTCTATCACATCCAGTTTTCTTGTGACAGCTACATATTCATTTCTGACCTCATATACGTTTCTTTGTTTACATAACTGCATTTAGTCGACTGCGTAACTATTGTGTTTGCTAAATTAAATTTTATTTACATTATTTAGATCGTAAATATGCCACGAAAGTGTTTGAACAACCCGGACAATTTTTGTTATGCGTGTGGAGAATTAACTTTTACATCTCAGCGTCGAAATTTCACATCACTAATTGAACAGTGTTATTTAGACTATTCTGGTTTTCCTGTGAGGAATCAAGACAAATCCTGGGTTCCACATAAATGTTGTGTAACGTGTGAGAGGCTCATTTTTGGTTGGGCTAAACAAGAACCTAGACATTTGTCATTTGCTATACCAATGATTTGGACGGAACCAAAGGATCATGTAAGTGATTGTTATTTTTGTTTAACTCAAACAAAAGGTACGAGTATTACTACCAAATCCAAGCACACTATCCAGTATCTAAACTTGTCTTCGGCCAAGAGACCCATCCTACATAGTGCCGAACTGCCTGGGCCGATGCCTCCAAATCGATCAAAGAATTGAGAATCATGAGAATTCTAGTCCGAAAGATGGAGATGGATTTTTATATCTAAAAGAGAAATTCCTTAAACTCAGCGAGGCGAAAATCAAAGAGGGAATATTTGTAGGCCCACAAATACGGCAATTGATGAAGGATAAGAGCTTTGAAGAAAAACTGAATGATCAAGAAAAACTCGCCTGGAAATATTTTGTGAATGTTGTTCAAAATTTTCTAGGTAACCATTAAGCGGAAAATTACAAAGATTTAATAAATGAACTTATAATATCATTTAAAGGTGGTAATATGTTCTTGAAAATACATATGCTGGACTCTCATTTGGATTTCTTTCCGGCAAATTTGGGTGCTGTGAGTGACGACCAAGGTGAGAGCTTCCATCAAGACATTTCCTTAATGGGGAAGCGTTATCAAGAGAAATGGAGTCCAGGAATGCTAGCAGACTATTGTTGGAGACTTAAAAGGGACCTACCGGAAGCCAAATATTCAAGAAAATCATAAGTATCTATTAGATATAAGGAAATAATTCTGTAAGTGTGGCTGAATTTTGTACTTTTTACGAAAATATATGTTTTGATGTCACAAGAAAACATGATGTGTACATTGTTTTCATTGATATACTTATTATTATTTGGTGGCCCTAGTATATTCAAAATTTGATATAAATTTTCATGTGACAAAAAAAAATTACAATTTGTTGACCAGTGTTATCCGACAACGGCATATTCTCCGTTTTCTCTGCTACTTCATCTGCTGCCAACACCACTGTCCCTACTGCCACTATTGTTGGTCCAAATGCTTCTCCGTCTAACGCTGCTTTTTGTTCTTCTGCTGATAATGTGAGTGTAGATTATCTCGCTCATCGCTCACTCGAAGGTCAGTAGCAAAAACAATCCAATTGTTGCTGCGAAGCCAGATCGTATCAATATCGCTCGGATTCTATGTATTAATTCGAACTCTTCAACTTCAATTAATGCTGGTATTGGTACTTTGAAATCAACGGTGAGCACCAGGAACAAAAAATCTTCAACTGCTTCAACTATTGTTGGTGTTAATAACAATTGCGATCTCGATGTCGTCCTATCCAAGAAATGTATTCATTTGTCTGTTACTGAGGAAGATTATGCTAATGTTGATAAACCACATCTTTCATGTTATAAACTAACTAAAAAGCTGGCGGATTTTGACTAAAGATTTGGGCTAGCATCCATATAAAATTGTTCTCGCTCAAGAATTTAAGCCATTGTCCACCGTAAACGTCGTTAATTTTCTGATTTTCCCTTGGAACAAAATTATCTTCTCCGAAAAGCCTCATTTTCATCTGAGTCGCGCGGTAAATAAAAGGAACTGCTGATTGTGGTGCTAAGAAAATCCACAAATTATTCAAGAACAACTATTACATATATTCACCTAAGTGGACACTTTGGTGTGGTTTTTGGTCTTGTGGAATCAGCGGTCCGTACTTCTTTCGAAATGAAGCTGGTGACAACCTTACTGTCAATGGAGAGCGGTACAGATGGATGATAACCAACTTTTTATACCGCAATTGGAAGAAGTTGATCTTCACAACATTTGATTTGAAACAGACAGGGCTACGTGCAACAACCGAATTATTGTGAGAAAAGTTTGAAGATTCGATTATTTCAAGCAATTGTGACATTGAATGGCCTCCAAGAAGTTGAGATTTAACACCATTAGACTATTTCTTGTGGAGTTATTTGAAGTCATTGGTATTTTGCAATAAACCAGACCCGCTTCAAGTTTTAGAAGTCAATATTGAACGAGCTATTCATTACATACAACTTGATTTAGTGGAAAAAGTATTCAAAAATTGCGTTCATTGAATTCGTTATTGCGAAAGAAGTAGTGGAGGTGATTTGAATAATGCTATATTCGAAGCTTAATTATATTGACTGCACTTCACATTAAATAAAAAATATTGCAATTTCTTCAAAATTTGGTGTGTAAATGTTTTGTTTTTTAAGAAGTCATATCACTCTTATTGTACACTTTTCATAAGTTTACAGGCGAAGGAAAAACTTCTTCTTAATTGATTGATTAATTGAAGGAAAAACAATATAATAGAAACTACTCATATCGAATCAAATTTTGAGTTTTTGTCATAAAATGCTTACAAATTGGTTATCATACACTCATATCAGAACAAAATTATATTTATTATTATATACATATATACTTAGTATATATCTGAGAGCGATTTTCTGTTAAGCATTGTAGATGACGATATATAATTGTTGAGAAAAGTAATCATTACAGACTTTTATGAGGGAGAGAGCGAGGTGTTGTAACAATCGGAAATATCGATTTTCGATAGAAATAAAAAAAATTACTTTTCTCCATAGGAGTTTACCAGCATATATAAATAATAGTAAATGAAAATAATGTATGTTATGAAACGGCATGTACACTCATATACCATACTTATATAAGTAAACAGATGTACCCATATATAAAATTTGTACAAGTATATGCATATTAAGTGCATTGATGCGCCTATGCTTAAGTGCAATGATATCCATCAATAATAAAAAGAGTGAACAGGTTGTTTTAATTCGAATTTTTACATACATATATTTCACATAATATGTGTCTCTCTACATACATGCATGTACAAATATTATATATGTACATAAATAAATATTTTTTGCATCGCAAGTTGTATCCAAACGGTAGTCACAACACTAGCATATTCTCGGCCTAACTATGTGCATTAATATCAACACGTTATGCATTATATCCATACATACAGACATACATACACATATACATGCATATTGGCAGTTAAACGAAGTCAAGTTGGGGCCAACGAAGTTAACGCGGCCAAGCATCTGCTCTTCGGCGTTTTTCATGTTTGATTAATCAAGCGTGTCAAGCGCAGCGGACTCAAAGGCCGTTCATATGGAAATCATAGGCTGGGAGCCGAGTGCTGGTAGCCAACAGGTGACCGTTAGTCGTTCAAGGGGCCGATGTTATATTAAAATACGTGAATATCTATACTATGCGTATATTTGTGGGTACATATTTATATTCATAAGTATGTGTATTGTATAAAGCGCTCTATATTCTGGTTTCTTTATGTAATTTTACAGTAATATGGCATTGTAAGATTATTTACGGTAACTAACATTGAGTGAACTGTACTTGGTGTATAACCAATACAATGAATGGTTTAGTAACTAAGAGGTAATCAAGAATGGGACAATACAAAAGCTACAACTTTTAACGTCATGATCGAAAGCATACGGAGAGGTGGCATAGACAAAGTGACCAAATTGCATAGCGATTAAAAATACTAGAACGTCCGCTCCAATGTCATGGATTGAGCAATCGGATTCACCATCTACTGCTGTTATGCTTTCACTGACATTCAGCAGGCTGGAGAAGTGTTCTCTTCATAATTTCAGAATGCTCTGGACATCAAACACTAGATCACCTCTGGGGGTTTTACAAGAGTAGATTCCGGTCTTGAAACCTTTTGTTATCGCAGCAACTTTTCATAGAATTTTAGCGCATTACCCCTGTCGGCCAGCTTATCAAGCTCTTCGTACTCACGCATTTCAGCTAATTTATTTTTTTGTCAGCAAATACGTCCCGCTTCCTTCCTCAACTCTTGGTATCTATCCTATCCCGCACGTCTTGTGGTCGATTGGAACGTTACGAAGGTCTCTCCACTGCAACATGGCACTTCTCATCGTACCAGCTGTTCTTTTGCATTTTTCGAAAACCAATGGTTTCATTTGCAGCTGTACGTAAGGAGCTTGAAATGCCGTCCCACAGTACCCATATACCGAGTTGCTGATGAGTGCTCTCATAGAGCAGGAGTGCAGGTCGAGTAGAAAATCGTTCGCAGCTTCTTGACATCAAACCTTCCTTGTGTTTGCTGACGTGTTGCTGCACAGAATCGGGCGCGTATGTTGGCTAGAACAAGATAGTGGGCCGAGTGTGTGCTAGAACCTCGGAGCGTACGCATGTCTAAAACACTGGAGACGTGTCTTCCGTCTATCACAACATGATCGATCTGGTTGGAGGCTTTTCGATCCGGAGACAGCCAATGTTGCTTTATGAATTCTTCTATGCTGGAATCTAGTACTACACATAACCATATTTTGCGTCCCGGCGAAGTCGATCAGCCTCAACGCATTTGGGGATATTCCATATTGGAGCCTGAATTTACCGACCTTCTTTACCCACCCTGGCATTAAGGTCGCCAAGCACGATTTTGACATCGTGGCTCTCTTCCGACGCTGTTTTCCTCTTTTCATTGGGGTGTTGCACACAACACTGGGGAGGGATGTTTCACCTTCTCACTTTAGCTCGCCTTCAAACGGATGTTTTTTTGGCTACCCAGAGGATGCTTGATCTAAGACCGAAAGTCGTGAGCCATATGTAAAAGAGCAACTTTGTTTTTTTGAAAATAATTGGATTATCTTTACTTTGTCGTTATATTTCACAATCACACACTTTTTTCAATCCCAAAGTGTAGCTCCATTTCAAATTGATATCATCATACCTTCGAGTGCAAATACAAACCATACCAATAATTAGAGTGCATTCAGTTGGTAGACACGAGCAATCAATTATCTGCTTGTATTTGTGTTGCAAGCAATATAATTTCTTGCGCCTTGCGAAAGTAGTACGAATACGACCACTAATTGTTGACCTTGCCGAGAATGCCAAATGTAATTGAAGAAAACACGAGCGTTCAACATAAATATTCGTGCAACGACAGCTTGTATAAGAGACAACAACAAAAATCGTTACTCAGTATTTATATGGAAAAGTATGTGTGTTGTACCACAAATATTTACCAGATTCAGGTGCTGTTACTGGCTCACCTCAAACCGGTCAAGCGTTGTGGCAACAGCATTCCGAAATAAAACAAAAAAGTTAGTTGGAAAACAGATTTTCAATACTCGTTCCACAAGGCTAAGTGGCTGGTGAAAATTATTTAGATTTGTGTGCCAGTTAAGCGCAGAAACTAAGAGATTTTCATCGGAATAATTGGCCAGCCGTTGGTTTAGAATCATTTTTTCTCTAGAAACCAACGAACAGGTGGCTAGCGAAGTTGGCTGCTAAGGAGCTGGCTTCATTATATTTACCTGTGCATATGTATACGCATATGTACTTGCTGAGTGTGTGTAAATATTGAATTGAATAATGGGAGGAGTATGTAACATATATTTTTTAAACTAAGTGGTTTAATTCATTTACTAGGCTAGCCTACTCTAAGGATGATTAATTTGCTTTGATATAAACTTTGCTAAGCCGCTTCACTTCACATTACACCGATTATAGCGGTCTTGCAATATTCTGATACTGATTTTAAATACTATAAGTGGTACGTTTGGTTTAAAATTTGTTCTGAGTCTCAGCGATTCCGTTCTATTGAGTCCTGATAACAGAAAGAGTAGCTATGGTGAAATATAGCGTATACTTTGGATCCGGAAGCAAATGAAAGCAATTATTCCATCGTTTTCATTGGTTTGACCAACAATCTGTATAGATTTTTCGCATACTCAATTATTCATGAACGATATGTCCAACACAATCCAAATTTACAGAGAAGCCAAGTCCATTTTGGTAATTGAAATCTACAATTTGTAAAGTAAATTTCCGATTGTACTTAAAAACGCAGATTTTAGCATTCATCATTAGCTTCTGTGAATAAACCGCCTTTATTATTTTTACACTTTAGTCGTCGAAATTTCGATCCTTATGATACATATGTACATACAATATGTGAATGCAGAACACCATTCAAGCTTTTGAGATTAATATGGGTGCTGTTAGAAGCGTCACATAAGCACAGCCTTTCAACCATTCGGAAGTATTGGCCATCTGAAACTATAACATTTTTACATCCTGCTGGCAATTTTTGTACTCGGTCCCAAACAAACTGCGACAGTTTGGAGGCCCGAAGGTGCAAAAAAAATTAGTGTTCTGCATCGACCACAAAAAGTTATAGTCAGAAGGTCCAAAATCTGGAATATAAGGCGAGTGTGACATAACTTCCCAGCTGCTGTTTACCAATTAATTAATTTTCAACCGATTTTGCAACATGAGACCGAGTTTTCATGGTGAGAAATTTTTGTCACGTGTCCATAGTAGTATGCTCGACGATTGGAATTTAAGTGTGTTTTGGCCCAATATCTGGAATGAGTGAAAGATTAAAGCCCACCGTCAACAAACTGATTAGACCTTATCAGTGTGGCTTTAGGCCTGGAAAATCAACAACGGACCAGATATTTAGCATGCGCCAAATCTTGGAAAGACCCGTGAAAAAGGGACGAACACACCATTTCTTCGTCGATTTTAAAGCTGCTTTTAACTGCACGAAAAGGATGTCTGCGTGATGTCTGAATTTGGTATGGCCGCAAATCCAATACGACTATGTAAACTGACGTTAAACAACACCGAAAGCTCCGTCAAGATCGGAAAGGACCTCTCCGAGCCGTTCGATACCAAACGAGGTTTCGGACAAGGCGACTCTCTATTGTGCGACTTCTTCAATCTACTGCTGAAGAAAATAATACGAGCTGCAGAGCTGAATAGAGAAGGTACAATCTTCTACAAGAGTGTACAGCTGCTGACGTACGCCGATGACATCGGTATCATTGGCCTCAACAACCGCGGTGTTAGTTCTTTTTTTTCCAGATTGGATGAAGAAGCGAAGCAAACGGGTCAGTGGTTAAAGAGGGCAAGACGAAATATATTCTGTCATCAAACAAACAGACGTCGCACTCGCAACTAGGCACCCACGTCACTGTTGGTCTCCCTTGGAACCTGTATTAACCAGCTTTTTGGAACGTGAAAAGTAGACTTTTTTCACTCCCAAGGACTATCCAATCGAAACATCGCCAAACAAATAAAGCGCAGCTCCAGAACCGTTGATAGATATTTAAAGGATCCAGAGGCATATGGAAAAAAACTTTAAACGAAAAAGGAAGCCCTACAGGAATAATGATTGGCATTAAGTGGCCTTTACTGATGAAAAACGTTTTTATTTAGATGGCCCTGATGTCTTTCAATACTAATATCACGATTTGCGGAAAGATGAGATATATTTAAGTCGCCTCCACAGCCGAGAAGGTGGAGTCATGGTGTGGGGTGCCATCACATATTATGGAACGATTGACTTCGTTTTTATTGCTCAGAAGATGAACGGCGCTCGCTTCAAAACATTATTGGAGTCCGTATTTCCACAATTAAGAGATCTCTTTGGACCAGGTCCTTGGATTTTTCAACCAGACAATGCTCCCATTCATAACGCCCGAGTAGTAAAGTCGTTTATTTCGAGTCAAAACGTTAATGTCATGACCTGGCCACCATATTCTCCAGATCTTAACATAATTGAAAGTGTTTGGGGCTGGCTAACATGGAAGGTACACGAAGGAGGAAGAAATACGAAGATAAAGAAACATTAACTGCAGCTATTAAACGAGCTTGGAGGGAGATTTCCTTAAGCTACATAGATGCCCTGTATCATTCTATGAAGGACCGGATATATGAAGTTATTACTAACAAAGGAGGAAGTACTCATTACTGAAATTATTATTTTTTATTTCTAATAAATCAAATAGTTATACGAACTAAAAATTTAAGTTAAAAAAAATGTCTTTTCTTATAAAAAAATTAAAAGCTTATGTGCGTCTATTCTAATGACGAAGAAAAAGGAAATGTTTGAAAAACACAATTTTGTTAAGTTTGAATAATTATTTGAATATTACATTTAAATTATTATTAATTTATCCATGTTTTTGCATATCAACTTTTTTTCAATCATCATTAAAATATTAAATATTTAAACAACTGTAATGCAAGTAAACGTGCGTCTAACCTATTGACCAGCAGTGTATTTACGAAAATTTGGTATGTAATATTGTTCAAGACAACGGTACAATCTCCGAAAAAATTGTTCAGATCAGACTCCTATAGCATATAGCTGCTATGGAAACAATATGAAAACCTTCTTATATATTTTTATGCTACAAGAAGTGTACATTTTAAGGGTATTCGAGCTTCGGAGCCACCAAAGTTAAAGTTTTGTCTTTTGTTTCTTATATTTACAACTTTTTGTTAATTCAGGTGATATGAATATTAAAATATCTTCACCCCATTAAGTTTCACAATATTTCTAATACATACATACATACTCGTATGTACATATCCAAACTGAAATTTGTACATAAAGTAAAGTCTCAGGCGCATGAGGTAATCACCTTACAAAGTTACATATTTTATGCAAATACAAATTTGTACCAACAACATAAAATGCGCAAATAGGATTTCTTAATAAATTCCATAACGCAAAAATGCATGGCTGCATAATAAATATAATGCACCTACGTATATATACACACATACATACATACATATATGTATTCATAAAGATATGTTTGTGTGTAAAAGTGTGCATGCCAATCTAAGTGCCCACATAATTAATGTAAAACTATTCGCATAAATTTTCAAATGCCGCACAGAAACCACAGCATAAATACCAGTGTGGCAGGCCATACATGCACCCATACATACATAAGTATGTATGTATATAGCGCAGCATAAGCACATGACTGCGTACAAATAACGCCAAGTGGTTTGCCAAGGCAGACGCAGGCGCAGACGCTTGTCGACATTGCGTAATGACCAAATGACACACTGACAAGTGGCCGTTGCGTGCCAAACTTTGTTTGTTTGTATGCGTGTGTGTGTGTGTGTTTGTTTATGATTTGGCTGAACTGGTAAGACGGCGGCCCATCTGAGGCGCTAATTGAACTTATACACACACATGCATACGTATGTGTATACATATACTAAAATATACCCATGTACAAATACGAATAGTTTGTATGTGTGTTATCAATGTGTATGTGTGTATGCGCTAAAATACGAGTTCCACCAGCCGTGTAGCAGCTGCCAAATCGAGCAACGTAAATATTTACTGTAAATAGCAGCAGCAGCCGTGGCAACATAAAAATCGCTGCTGTAAACAACAATGACAACAACAACAACAGTGCAGCATATTCAAAGAAAAATCGAAAGGAGTGCCACTTTCCATTTAATATAGCCGTATATGTCGCGTCGCAGCAAGCCACAAAAACACAGAGGCGCACGCAAACACACAGACACACTTGTTTACTTACACCTGCGACTGTATGTATGTGTCTGTGTGTGTTTGTTGAAGCGCGCTAAAACAAACTTGAACAAAAAACAAGGCTTACATACTACTTGCCACAAAAGGAAATTCATCATCTGCCACATGTGCAGACACTGCCATAAAGCATGGCCACAAACGTACAGCCATACATATAAACATACTTACAAACCTATAAATATACATACATATGTACATACACTTACATTTTGTTGAGACATCATCCAATCGTCATTCATACATCCAGTTATCTGGCGGACTTGCTGAAGGCGAGAGTGAAGGCAAACGTCAACGTAATAAGGCTGCTTGCGGTACAGCCAACAACAGCAGCAGCAGCAACTGCGACAACAACAACACGTTGAACATCAACAGCCATGAGAAGCCTCACAGGCTGAGTTGTCAGTGATTGCAACAAGTACTTCTCGTATAATGTAATCATTAGCATCATCATTATCGGCCTCGGTCGCGCACGTGCGATTATTATCTTCTACATCCAGCAGCCTTCGTGGGCTAATCGCGTTGTTGCCTACATTGCACAGGTGGTGCTACAGTCACATAGGTTGCGGCATTAGCGCGGGTTTTGAGATTGTCGTTAATTGTTTGGTAATAGTAAACTTACGTTGTTCAAGGGACTACTGGTTCCCGATTCATCACCATGTGAATTGTTATTGAACACTTCGCTAATATCGAATGGTTCGGAAAAGTACTTGTAAATCTAGGGAACGCAAGCTTTGAACTCTTCTCAAGTTAGCGAACGGTTAGTGAAATTGTTTTGTAAATCTCGAGAACGCAGGCTTTGGAATATTCTCAAATTAGCGAACTGTTAGAGAAACTGCTTGTAAATCTAGCAGACCCAGACTTTGAACTCCTCTCAAGTTAGCGAGAGGTCCAGGGAACCCAGACTTTGTAACCATATGTATTCTGATGAAAATGGATTACATAAAAACTTTTCCCAGAACATCAAATTGTCCATCAATCAAAAACGAATGGGTATAAGATCAATGTAGTTCCTTAGGTCTATACTTCACACAGAATCTTTCATACTCTGAATATTCGAATCATTTAGGGTACTGTACACATTGTTGAGAGGAATGATGTAAAGGAGAAGGTTAGGTTAGGTTAGTTAGATAAACTAGGACTTCAGAACACGCATGTCCGTTGTAATGCCCAGAACTTCTAAGTATGGATCAATCCAGCCAATTCGCCGAGTTCGTATAAAGTATGATCAACGATACGCTTCAAACTTAGTCTGGCGAAAGCAGGATAGTGGAGGAGAAAGTGTCTAGATGTTTTCACCTCATCTTCTTCGTTGCAAATTTGACAAGTCGCGTTCTCCAAAATTTATAGCCTCATATGAGTGTCCAGTTAGGATATTTATCGTTGCCCTTTGCCAAGAGCTAGAAGATAAACGGACTTTTTGTGTGCCAGTTGATACTTAATTCCCTAAAAGAAGCCACACTTCGTAGAAGTCATCGTTAGTCTTGGTACCCTTGTATTCCCTCCTTGACGGTATCGAAGAATTTTCCTTTACATGAGAGCGACATCTTCTGAGTAGGCTATGACGCGACAGCCTCGCCCCTTGAGTTCTTTCATTAGGTATGTAGTTTACGTAAACTCATAGAGAAAACCGCCAATCTTTTGTGTCAATTGATTATTACTTTACCTTTACGATATATTCAAAAGAATGTTATATACTACAAACATTTTAGAAGAAACGAAATGCAAAAGTTTGAAGACATCTTATGTTCCAATACTAATTCGTATAAGGAAGAGAGAGGTCAGTGTAAATCAATTTAAAAATATTGTTTTTTTTTTTTATTATTAAGGAGTAATGTAGATCGATGTATCCGAGTAAAGTCTTATCGAATATTTAAGACTAAATAAAAGACCATCCCATACATGATAATATCAATAGCCAACCGTCATAAATAGCAACAAATCACATTGTTTTTCCCAATCGTATTTTAGGTTATGATCTTTAACTGAGCCCTCATATCAATGTCATACTTGTACATACTTTGAGATGTAAGAAAACTTTTTTAGTTGAATCCCACGTATCGACAAATCACCTGGAAGCTGTCACAAATTTGCTCGGACATTTTATTTTAATTCCTACTCGTTCTCCTGGATCAAAGGCATGAGACATACATATGTACATAAGTTGTACTTGTACTTATTCTTGCAAAGCGGAAAATTCAATTGGGAAGTATTGAAGAGATTATAACTCGACTTCTTTAAAACAACTTCTAAAACTGCCATCCTGTAAAATTTTAACTATACCGACTGGATAGAGTTCCACTCGAATTATCTATAACTAGAGCAAGGAGAATTTCTAAAAAGACGAAAAACTTTCGAAGAAGGAGCTTACGACTGAGCAATTGCCTGAAATTCACCAGTCCTAACTCAGTTCACTTAATACTCAGACGAGCTCTGCTCCCATTCTACTGTTAGTGGGACTTAGATACATTCCCTCGTAAGGTTATAACCTTGACGAATTTCTGCGATTCCGTTATGACTAAGCACTCAATCCAGTCATATCATGAAGTAACTGGATGTCGTTGACAATATTGTTAGAATATATATAGATAGAAAGGCGATATTTCCGATGTTAACTTTGTTGCCACGGGAACTCATCTTCATATTGCCGTGAACTAAAAAAATTTTCTTATTTTGCAAGAATATTGAACTACTTATGTAGGTTCAGCCTTAATTCAGACCGCTTTCACTTAGCACCCTGCATTTATTCTGCTTACAGGTTTCTTGTCGGGTCAACTCTGCATCCTGGTGTCTACCGCCAATAGGAGGTACCTAACGAACAGTCGGCACCGAAATCAGAATCGATACTCTCATGAATCATTTAGTCGTTTATTTTCAAATCATGATACCCCAACTCTCAACGGTTATCGGCAATGATAAATCGAATATAAATGATTTTGCAGCAAGTCATCATAATGACAGCCTTCAATATTTGCTGTTCATTTTCAGTGACGGGGTGCCAACAGTATTACAATGTTGTTATTGTTGTAGATAAAGCAGTAGTATCGATAATGATCGATTCAACCGCGAAAGTACATTGATGACGTTAATGATGGCTATGAGCCAAAAGGTATACGTTTATTGGACAATTTATTTTTGTTGTTCAGTGTTTCCCGCTGTTATTGCAAGTTTTCACTTGTTTCTCTTTCATTTCTAGTACCCAATATGGCAAGTATGAATACGTATATATGGTACCTATATATGTATTTATTTATGTACTCAGCCATTAGACGCATGTTGCGGACAGTTGCGGTGTAACATTCGATCATTTGCTCATTCATTCAATCAGTGAATTAGTCAGTCAAGCAATCAGACAGTCAGACAACGTAAACCGCAAATCAAAACGCGCTAAATGCTCAACACACGTGTGCGTGTAATTATAAATGCTTCTACATTAACCGCTTGTAAGTGCTACTGGCACACTCGTGTAAGCTTCGGCGCGTATATGCCACTGCTGGCACGAAGCTCTGCGGATGCTTGCATGCAAGCTGTTATGTACATTGGTATGTATGTATCTTTGTAGGTCAGCAACATCGATGATATCGCCAAGTATTCGCCGGTGGTCGACTGCCAAGTCTGCAACCTGCTGCGCCAACGCAGCGATAATGAGCCACTTTTCCTTTCGACACGAGGACACATGCTTTAATATTTTAATTGTAAATCTCCCTGCATTGGCTATTTCTTTAATTGTGTTAATTGCAGAATTTGAAAATAAATTTGAGAAAATTATTAAATTGAGACGATTCTGAACGCAGCTGCAGATAAATTATTTTACTTTATGGCGTCTAATAAGTTCTTTTATTGTTAGGCCAACGACTTTTCAGTACTAAAATTGTACTAAAATTTTTTTTTTAAGGAAACTTTTCCATACAAGGACTTGATTTTGATCGGGCTGTTTACATTTCATCTATATGCTATAGCGGTCTGATCTGCACAAAGTATTTGAAGATTTTGGCAACGCCTTGAAGAATCTATGTCAGCATTCGCAAAGATAGATAGATATCAAATAAGAGTTCTTCAAATAAGGACTAGAGTTGGATCAGTTTATATGGTAGTTATATGCTATAGTGGTCCGATATTGGCGCTTCCGACAAATGAGCAGCTTTTTGGAGACAAAAAAGGTCGTGTGTAAAATTTCAAATATACATACATATATCTCAAAAATTGTGCGACTAGTTCGCGTATTTATAGCGAGACGAACGGCGATATTGCCGATGGCAAGGATAAATCGTCACACTGGCTATTTATATACATATATATGTATGTAGTTTATAGAGTCCCCATCCCATTTCGGGTTTATTTCAATAATTTAATTAAACTGACATATAAAATGAGATTATTTTAGGGTAGAATGGTGTCGCGGTGAAAAGGTGTCGCGGTTTTTCCTTTTCACACTTTCTCCAGTACTGACACTCCTGAGTGCCAATCAAGCACCATCCAATACCTCTGAATTTGATAAAACTCCAAGTTGTTTTATATTGGAGCAGTGGGATGCACCATACGTAATGTTTCAACTTCCTTTCTACATGCTCTGCGGTATCTCGGTTCTGATTTACCAAGTCTCAGAAGTGACAGCTCAACGGTAAGTGTCCTGTGATAGCGATCACGAATTCACATAACATCTGCTTTCCTAAATACACCTATATAGGTAAATTTGTGGCGAATCCTGTACTGGTAGTGTCCGAAGATGTGAGAAATCGTATAATATACCTTGTTACATTTTTAGGAACTAGATAGTACTGGTCAACTTATAAGCAAACATCGCGTATTAAATTCATGATTATGGTCATATAGTAGTACTCCTTTTTTCCTAACTCTTCAATATGACATCTGTCAAATATCATAAAAAACCACACTAATTTAATATAAAACGAGACAACCGTCTAACACACGTTAGAAAGACCGCGTAATATCCGACACGAACGGCACGGAATCATAAATGTGTAATCATATATTACAATTTAAATAAATTGCTAAGAAAAACGACAGAAGTAGTGTTCAATTTCTCAGACTTTCACAGAGTATAAATTCAGAACTCAAAATGACGTTCACCAACTAGGTTGCCTTGCCTTCTAAGCCCATTTTAGGCTCATAATGCAACACTAATCAGTTGGAAAACCAAATATAATTTTAGACACCATGAATTTAATAGACTCGGTTTTCAAAGTTGAGGTTAATTTGAGAAATAGCAGATCAGCTTATTCCACAGATCATTGAGGAGAGTTATATTCAAAGTCAAATATGAATGGACTAGTTGGAAAGGAAGCCATATATTCTTCGGCTAAATGACTAATTGGGATAATGCTGTCATGTGTATTTCTTTTCTCCGCCTCTGAAATTCATATAAATGGCAAATTTATATGTATATGATATATAAGTAGATGAGTCGCTTTACTTTTTTAAAGAAAAAACACGGAAACTTCAAATCTAATGGGTAATGTTTATAATCATTCGGAAGAACATTCTTTAGAATTTTTCTCTTTGAAATATTGGCCGCGGCTACGTCTTAGATAGTACATCCGTTGAGTCCAATTTTCGATGACTTCTTGGAGCATTTCGACTGGTACTCGTAACACGGCGAATGACACGCGTGATGTTTTGCTCCAAGACCTAAATCAAAGCGGGGTTTAGCCATTGAGCAACGCGAGGGCGCTTGGGAAGATCGAGCGGCTTCAGTTATTGCACAAGCTGTATTCTATACTGTTTCAATTTGAGGTCTCGACATAAAATGACCCAAGTCATTGGGTGCTGCTGCCGAATCGACTCTCCCCGTCTTCGTGTATACTCTTAGATGCGTCTGCTATATTTTCTTCACTGCGTGCTGGACGCGGTCCGTTCGGTCGAATATTATCTAATAATGAATGCTAGGTCTCAAGATGGGTGGTAGTGTTGCGAATAGTACGTTCAGTAGAATGCGTAATCATTCTTTACAGAACGTGAAAGGAACACAGGAGTTTTTCTTTTCTATGGTTTCACAAAGGATTAGATATATCTTTATGATATCTTTGATCAGCCATCTAATTTAACATGGATCACCTGATCAGATTAGCTAAGAGTCCCGAATGTGTAACGAGGGGAGATATGAATAAATAGCATATATATATACTATATATATAAGTATATGCTTAATACAGCCCCCAATAAATTTTATTTCCTTTTAATATTATGTTTCTTTGATTAATTTTTTACGCCTCGACTTTCGTATTCGCCTGTGCACCTGTGAATTGTGATATGATCGAAAGCTCAATGCCAGACAGCATGCTCCGTTCGTCGTCAATGCCAAACGATAATAGCGTTAATAACAGTAATAATAATATTCGTTGGAAAATCGATTAATAATGAAACAAACTCGAGCATCCCACCAGCATTTCATTCTGTATTCCATTGTTTGCGTAAAACAACAAGAAATAAGTCGTTGAACTGGATTTATGTGGGTTACACTGGCATGTTTCTTTGACTGGCGGCATAATTTGTACACTCCCTCATGCGTCTGCACAGTGGTCTTGAGCACCATCTGATAACTTAATTCTGCACATTTTTTCACTGCATCAATGCGAATGACGCACCGATGCAAAAGAAAAATATGTATGTAAAAGTCGTCGTTATTTTTTTAGCAGCCGAAAACATTCCCCAGTTAATTTTAAGAGTTACCCAAATGATAAAACAAAGAAACAGCGAGACCATTTATTATATAGATAATAGGGTGGGTCACAATAACCGAAAATTTTTGTTTCTCTTGCTACTCTGAAAAATAGGTACAACTCTTAATTGTAACGGGAAGCACCTCCGCTTTGCAGTTTTCTGTTTATTTCATCTCGTTTCACAGATTTTGTAGGAAATTCAATGCTGTACAAAAAAGGTTAAGACAATTTTTTCGTAGACCTAACCGTTCGATTGCCCAGCCATGAAGAAGTTCCATGCCGTTAGTTCCGCTTCCTCCACACTGGATAAGGAAGCGAAGCAAATGGGTCTGGTAGTGAACGATGACAAAACGAAATATCTCCTGTCATCAAACAATAATAACAATATAAGCCTCGAAATCCAACGCAGAATAACTCTTGCCAACAGGTGCTACTTCGGACTGAGTATGCTATTGAGAAGTGAAGTCCTCTCCCGACCAATAAAGACCAACTCCACAAGTCACTCATGATCTCGGTCTCGAGTTTTCGAGAGACAGATTCTACGAAAGATTTATGGTCGTTTTGCCGGACTCGACGACTATGCTTCGAGAGCGTAGAGATGTCTTCGATATCAGAATTTCTGGAACGGAATTGACGAAACTAAAGTTTTGCATGATTGACTGTTGGAGTATCAGGCACTATTCATTTTTCCAGTCTCCGAATATGGCATACTTTTGCTTTTGCAAATGTCCATTTTTGACGCGAGCCTAAACAACACTGCTTCATGTAATTATAAAACTGTTTGAAAATTTTTTCAGTACAAAAACCTATCTTTCTAACGCCATACAGCCTAAGCTGATAGTACTCATACAACGCGAGATACATGTGGATTACCAAAGCGTCAAACGTAGCCTTCTACCGAACCCCGATTTTCAGTAATGCGATTTTTTTAGCGAGTTTTAAAATTTTGCGATTTTGCAGACGAGTTTCCAGAATCTATAACAAAATTATCATGAAATATTTTCAGCGAACATTTTAAGTGGTTACATGGGTTTCCTCGGGTACAGTTTATTTTCAAAATCTTTTTCTCATATAAAAAATGAAATATTTTATTAGAATTTTTTATTGTTACAAACATACACTATTAGCAAAGAAATTCTGAAATTTTTGGAAAAAATTATTAAACTCGGCCATTGCGACGCCATTTCCGGTGACCCCTTGGAAAAAAGATGCGCCCGCGTTGGCAGGATAACTCCTTACAGTATTATCTAAAGTGGAAAAATACGTGTTTTAGTTAACACTTTAACCTAGAATTTAGACAAAAGAAAAAACCGAAAATTGGATTTTTGGGAGACATTTCTACAAAAATTAAATCAAAAGTGAAAATTTTGCGAAAAATTCTTTGCCCGTATCTTTTAGAATTGTATCTCAAGGACCTGTGTAAATTTTCAAGAAGTTCGGTGGAGTAGTTCTCGTGAAATCTTGCCTGCTGACTTTAAAAACACATTTTCGGGAAAACGCGTTTAAAGACGGTACACTTAGCCTAGTTCTATGGGCTGTATCTCCGAAACTATTACTCGGATCAATTTAGGACAATATTCTAGAGGTGTTGTAGTATTTAATAAGGCAATAAAAAATTCGATTCTCTTTAAGTGTTTGAAGCTTAACCTTGCTGGTTATATTCATACTCTTTCGAAAAATTCTATAAAAGTTGCCCTTTTTTTATTTTAAAATTATGCAACCAAATATTCTTCAGAAAAAAATTTCAATTTACAAGACGATCGCGGTTTACTTAGAAATTTATTGGTAAGAAATATTTGTAGGCAACAACAAATTGCATATATTAAAGTGAACAATGTCATTGAAATAATATGTCTTCAATCAAGTGGTGATAAATATCTGCATAACAAATGTCAAGTACTTGCGGCGAGCATTTGTAACCTGAGAAGTGCATTTAAAGAGCGGTTAAGTGCTGGGTATGCACATACATATGTATGTACACATGTACATATGTATATGTACACGTATGAATGCTTATTTATTTTGTCGGACGTACGATTTGACAGCAAAGCGTTGTTGTTGTCATATTTAGCAACGAGTTTTGGTCGGTATCGCGTTGCCTTCTATGCCTTTGAACAATATGTTGCACACTTTTGCATAAGCGCATATATAGCAGTATATTAATATATGTACATATGTATATATATTTACTTGTATACTTGCATATAAATATATATGTATACATATATGTACGCACGTGATTTTGTATGTCTTTCATAAGAAATGAACTGTGCGGTGTACAAGTTACATGTAGAAAATGAAATTAAAAGTTTAGCAAAAAATACGTAACATTACTTTGGTATGCAGCTGACGCATACACACACTAACATACGTATTAACATATGTGTGCAAAAGCACTTGACCAAGCGGCGAGCTTACACAATTTGTCTAATTGCAATTGAGCGAGCGCAAATGCGCGTCAATCATCCTTAAACAACATACAAATGCCAAAGCAAGTATGCCTGTGCCCAACAGATGTATGTATGTGTGTGTGTGGGTTGCATACATGCAAAGCAAAATAAAAGTAAAACCCCAAACGAAACATTCCATCGCGGATGTGAGGCAGCAAATTGTGAATTCAAATTCTGCAAGTCAATTCAAGTGGCGAGGTAAAACCAAAGCCAAGCCATGGACAAGCCGAATACATACTTATACTTACATATGTATGTATGTATGTACACGCAGACGCGCATAAGCTTGGCTGCCGTCGTAGTCAGCGCAAGCAAAGCTGAGTTTGTGGCGGCTTACTGCTTTTGGGGCGTATTGCCGCAAATGAATGCGCAAAATTTATTACGTTATGGCAAAACTATTTGTTAAAAAACGTATAGCCATAATATGCAGCTTTGGCAGCTGGTTAGCTGCGGCGAAGGTGTAACAAAAAGCGACGTGTGCTTAGCTGTGTATGTGTTAGGTACATATATTATTTACGTGTATACGATAAATCATTAAATACCAGAGCAATTTGGCGGTGTTATACATTCGGTGTTGGCAATAAACTTTTTCGGGATCCCGCAATATTCGGGAGTAACTTATAAGTACGATTCCAAGAAAATAAAGCATGGCCTTCAAGTTAGGTTATCAAATAAAATACCAAACCAATTTAGTATTCGGGATCCCGAAATTTTTCGGGACTAACTTGTGAGTATGATTCTAAAAAACGAAAAAAAATATCCTTTAAGTAAACATAATAAATGTATTACCAGATTATTTTGGTAATACTAGAAGCCCGGAACTCGAAGTAAAAATTTTCGAAATTCCAAAATTTATCGGGTCTAACATTTGAGCATGATTCCAAACAAGGAAAATAAAGGAAGTCCTTCAAGTTAAGATATCAAATGAAATACCAAACCAATTTAGTGTTCGGAATCCCCAAAATTTTCGGAACTCGCTTCAATAGAATGAGCAAAGTGTAACCTTTAAGTAAACATATGAAAGGTAACACCAGATTATTTTTTCAATGAAAATTACATAGAAGCATATCAACTTGAAAAAAAAAATTTCAGAGATCCCGAAGTTTTTGAGACTAAAACTCCCTAAAATTAAAATCATTCTAAAAAAAAATGCAATTAATCTGGTTTAACGGAAAATAAAGCATTCTAAAAAAAAAAATAAAGCAGAAAATGAAATTTCAAAAGAAATATTCAAAATATTATTACTAATATATATAGTACATATAAGATAGAGTGATACTAAATCTACACTGCCTTCTTAAGATAACTTTGAAATATTTGTATATTGGAGGAGAGTGAGGTTTATCTAGAGAGTAAAATGCTTCTAAATGACAGGGTCAGAAGTAGGTGGCAAGACCGTTGGTACAATAGTCATAACGGTCGGTGACTTACGAGTACATCCGGGACGTTGAGTTTGTTGAGGATAACCCAGACTTTGAATTGTGTCTGAGCCTGGGAATTTTGCTTATGAGGTTTGGGTCTCTGAATACATTTTTCTATAAGAGATACCCATCGTATAGGTCGGAGTGTTTGTGTGGAGCGCCGTGTGAGGAATGGGTTCACGTGATCGCGGAGTAATCGATGTACTCAGTCTTTAGGGATCTTGGAGGTGTGGGGATAAGCTGGACTGATGGACGTTTAGGTGTTAGCGTGTGATCTCCACTAGTCGGGGCCGAACAGTTATGGTCGTTTACGCGTGAATTGTTTAACTTGGAATTAGTGTTAGCTTCTTGTGTGAATGGTGTGTGCGTGTATGAGTTCGAACTCCAGTATGGAAGCTCAACTGGCATTAGTTTAGGCTACGAGGTTTGTCCAGAGATTTAGTTCTGGTACCATGGTGCGCAGGACCCTTAGATTACGATCCAACCTGCTCATGCGGATTGGTCTCTCGAGGAGTTTTATGGTGGTTGTGGTTTAAATGCATTCAAACTATTCAAATTTTCACACGAGCAAAGGTAACAATGCTCAGCAGTTCAGTCTTTACTATGGCGACGGTCTGTATGCTGTATGCTAATTATGAATCCCGAAAATCAGAAGTATTGATACTCGCTTTATTCCTTAAAAATATTAAAAAACAAATTTCAAAATCCCGAACACTAGCTCTGATTTTCGGGATCCCGAATTCCTTTCCTCAATAATTTAGAAAATGCATTCGTATATTATATACATTTCTTGGTAGAATAGTTTCATACTTAACACAAGTGAAAGCACAATTTGTCTGAATAAAATTAAGCCGCACTGTAGTTCAAATACAAATCGAAATTTATATACATTAATACCATAAAGGTATACATATGAACATCGCAAGTTCATATATTATGCACATAAATTTCCTGCAGGCTTCTGTGCGAATTTATCCATCTATATGTAGATATTGCTGGCATCGGCTGCCCTTACGGAAGTCCACGCCGTTTCACAGACACATACTCGTATATACATACATATCTGCGTACAAGGCTTCGTGCCAACTTGCCAAATGCCGCTTTTGGACGACACCTTCCTTCCCCCGCCTACCATATTCGAGTGCTACTCTTTTTTTGTTGCCGAAATGTGCCTTCTTGAATTCGTTCTAACCTCGCTCACATTACAAATTATCCACCAGCATTGACACTTGCAATGAATCAGCGGTTGGGTCTGCGGGATTAAAAAGGCAAAGCCAACGCGCCGCGCTTGTATGGGTTGGCTGTAAAATGTTTTATGGTTTATCACCTAAGCGAAATTAATATGCAGCCCAGTGCTTAAGTTTATTATTTATAGTCAGAAATGAATTTTATCTACGATAAATTTGCCTCTGTCGGGCATTTAAATGGTCGGCTCCACGAAATCGGATGGTAAATTATATAATAAATTGGCTTTGTATTTGTTTTTAATTTTTTAGTTTTGTTATCTCTTGTAGAGCCCTATTAAAATATTCTTTTAGTTTTTAGTTGACTTTTAGATGCAGAAGTAAAGCGAATTGGTTGTTTGTAAAGTGGCTACTGTGAATTAAAAATGACACATCCGTAATACTCACTGAGCAAATAAATTTAATAATATTATATTCGAAAAGTTCTCTTACAATACTACATTTACTAAACTACTAAACCTAATTTAGTAAAATGTAGCACACTGTGTCCAGTTTGATTAAATTTAAAAGATAGGGTCAATTATGTTAAAAGTCAAATCAATTTATGAAAAAAATTTCATAACATAAGTGTGTGTAAAAAATTAAAAAAACCCATATTATTATTTTCACTTTGAGTAAAATGTCAAATGCCGAGAAAAAATTAAACCTCAATAAGCACTCAAAGCATTGCACAGAACAATACGAGATTTAAACGGCGGCGAAATATTATCCTATTGCAGCAGCGCAGTCTACAGAAAATCAATCACCATAAATAAGTCTCAAAGCCAAAAATAACTATTTTCAGTTTAGATTCAATTCATTCCATTTTTCCATACACAAATTATTAAAATATTTTTACACTCTTGCAACCAGTTGCTACAGAGTATTATAGTTTAGTTCACCTAACGGTTGTACGTACCCCTAAAACTAATCGAGATAGATATAGGGTTATATACATACATATATATAAATGATCGGGATGACGAGAAAGTTGAAATCCAGTTGACTGTCTGTCCATCCGTGCAAGCTGTAGCTTGAGTAAAAATTTAGACATTTTGATGAAACTTGGTATCCAGGTTTCTTAGTACATACAAAAAAAGTTTGAGTTTGAGTTAACCAAAAACTTAATAAGTGCCATAACTAAACACTAAATTACGAAATTTTGAAAAAATGGGCGTGGCCCCGCCCTCTTGTAAGTTTAATGTGTATATCTCCTCCACTAAAGCTACAAAAACTAAATTCGCTCAGCACAAATATTATAAGAACTCCTACATAAAAACGCCGTTTACTCCCCATATAACGGTAATGTTTAAAACTAATAAAAGCGCGATAAATCAAAAACTAAATGCGCCAGAAACGTAAAGGTTTGGCGCCAGGATGGTATAACATGACTTTATAGAAGCCGGTGTAAAAATTGGACAAGGGGCGTGGCATCGCCCACTCTTTGGTGAAATCCCATATCTCGGAACCCGACAAACCGATTTCGGCAAAATTTTTGGAACGTGGCATTCTTTTCATATTCCTATGTCACTCTGTGAAAATGAGTGAAATCGGACAAAAACCACGCCTACTTCCATTAAAGCACAATTTTAAATTCCACTTGATTCTTTCATTTTCCAGTACACAAATTAAAAAGCAATTAATAGAACGAGATTAAACTTAGCACGAATAATCCCTTCAGTGTGTGCCACCTTATGACAAAAAATTGTTCAAATCCAACCAAAACTGTAAAAGACCCTAGGTACCGAATATGTGGACCACAGTACCTATCGTTCGAACTTTTGTACGAAAATATCGGTCAACGTGTGAGATATGCAATAGAAATTCAGACAGAACCCTTTTCCTTCAGTAGTAATTCTGTGTATCCAAAATGGGTCGAATAGCGTCAATACTTCCCTGAGCCCCCATGTACCTAATATAAAGATTTTCGAACTTCCTGGTGTCTTCATGCTGGATATATCGGCCAATATTTGAGTTATCTCAATGAAAATTTCAGAACGTTGCACCCGAACATAGCCCTTTCTTACTTGTTAAAATTAAACCTTAGTGAATAATACGAGTATTTTCATTATATTGAGTAATTCGTTATAATAGTAGTTTATGTATACTATAGCCACAACAACGCGTAACCGGATCTACTACGTAGTACTTACAATATCATATATACTATATATTTTCTTATTAAAGCATAAACGACAGTTTTCTTAAAGTATAATACACTTTATAAGCAATTTGGTTTATCTGTGGGCTGTAAGTACAGAATTAACTTTAACAGTTCAATGTTAGACAAAAGTCCCACTCACTGCACACTGTTACCGGTTAACAGAGAGCAACAAAACATAGGCAAAAGTGGCTAACAATAAACATACTATATATGTAGGTATGTATGAGCATACGTGAAAGCCACAACGGAACCACTTAAAACTTAAATGTACTATAAAAAACCCAACAACAACAAAATACACATCTTTATATGCAACAGGCTACAAAGTCGCGTCGAGAGTGATAGTTACTTAAAATGAAGTGTACAACAAACGTTCAAATGATAATAGCAACAATAGCAAAACAATGAAGAGAAATGTGCACACATACGTGAACGTGTGTGGAGGTCAAATTATATTGCACTAAATAACGTTACATTAAGTGGCCGCAAGTCCAACACAAACCTGACCTACTAAGCCACACCAGCGCTGACCACCAGTACCTTCGCGCGGAACCAACCAGCTTCGCATTGAGTTTGGTTATAAGGTACGCGTGTGTGTGCACATTCTGCTGCTCGTTTTTGCTAACTTTGTCTGCTGGTCGCTTGTCTCGTCCAATCTTTAACCTGCCCCAGTGCACTATTTACCCACTTATGTAAGTAAAATTATATTCATAAAGCAGACCACAGCACAAAAATGCTGAAGAATGCGCGCAAAAAGACAAACGAACAAATCAAAGGTATGAAAAGGCAGCAAAACAAAGCAAATTGCCGTTATTAGACGGTGCAAACAACAGTAACATGAGAAATGTATGCCGAAGAGTGTTGTGGCAAGGTACACACACGCACAAAAAGTCTTACCACACCGATTGTCAATCATGCTTGTAATGTTAATTAATGGCTGGAAATAAATTATTGATCGCGCTATGGGAAGTCGCACTTGCCTTTCCTTACTATCAACATGCATTTGCTTCGCTTTTGCAAGGTAATGCTGGAGGTTTGGTTCACAGGTGACTGTTGCTTGAAAAATCCCGTACTCGTATGTAGGTTTTAAGGGCTACGCTTTCAGTACACGCTGGTCTATGCCAATGTTTTTTTAGATTATAAGTCGGACTTAACTAAAACCAAGTGGTTTGTCATTGTTTTTCCTGTTGCGTTAGTGGCAGAAAATATTTCTCAACCAATTTTGAGGAATGCTGACATGTATACGTTTCTTGAACGGTATTCCGGGAATTGGTTTTAAGCCACTTTCTTGTTCTTAAAAATTTTTATAGGAATTTTTATATACTCAGTAAAAACCTTAGAGAATTACATTTTATATAATTACTCATTCTAGTATAGGAAATAAAAAAAAAAAAAAACAAATAAAGCCCAAAACATGTTTTGAAAATAAATCATCTAACATGAGATCAGTGAAATCGGACAACTTACCGGGTGTCATTGGACATGGTTGTAGTATTCGTCAGTCTTAAATATTCCGCCAAACAATCTGAGAGCTATCTCATAAAATTAATGAAGTCTTTTTTCCATAGCACAATTTTCGGTAAATGTCTTATTGACCTATTTATTTTATATTTGAACATAATTTTTACGCGAACTTCAATATTTTATTCAAATATTTTCAGAATATGTACATTTTGGGCCTATAACTATATGCGATTAGCCAAAAGATGGCAATTACATCATAAAAACGATCGGCCTCATGTAAGACCGGATGAAAACTAAGTAGAAAACAGCGGCTGAGAAGTTATGCCTTGCGCGCCTTATAACCCAGACTTTGCACATTTTGACTTCTTTGCGATCGATGGAGAACATCGCAACTGGAATACAGCTCACATCAGCACCAGGTATCAAAGATTGGTTTGATTCATTGAAGTATGAGAAAATGTAGATTCAGCTGGGTAATACTTTGAACATTGATATTTGTTTAGTATTCCTTAATTAAAAGTTCAAATTATATATTAATTCAAGATTATAATTTTGTTCTTTAAATAGAGACGAAATTTTGAATGGATAGAAATGTATTTTAAATTAAAATTTCTATTGTTTGAAGAGTCTAATTGTCAAAATTGTTTTATCATCAGCATAATACATGCCACTGAACTACGATAAATAAATAAAATCAGCTGTATTCATTGCTTACTTTCTCTAGGGCAGCCGCTAAGGTTAGACGTGGTTTTATGAGCTTACCGATTTTTGTTTGCTTAAAGAAATTAACCAAGGGAGTTGAATGTGAATTCTTGGCCAAAAACTGTAACAATGCTTTTTCTAAAATAAAGAGAACTTTGGTGGGCCGTAGTATTACAAGATAGATGAAAAACGCTGAGAGAGCTAAAGTATATCCCAAAAATAAAGTTTGAGAAGTGTTTCGACGACTGGAAGAAGCGTTGACATAAGTGCATTATATCGAATGGGGACTATGTTGAAGGCAAATCTAATGTAGACAAATTAGTATATATTTCTCAAAAAAGGAAAATTTCCGTTCAAATCGTATACATTTTGTGAATAAAATATATATAATAATTGTAGTTTTTAATAAGCAAGCTGCAAAAGAACGCTCATACGCTTTAAAAATTTCTTTTGCAGCCGACATCTGTCAAGTTCAATAAGAAAATATTTTTTTGGAAAAAAATGTGATTCTGTTAATTTTTTTGGAGTGTACGTAGTTTTTAATTAGGAATTATAGTTCCTAGATGTCCTAGTTCCTCCATACATTTCTGCTTTTCTATATATAATCCGATTTATAAATCAATTTCATTTTGACTATTACAGTGTAAGGTTTTTGGCAATTATTTGAAGTTAGCTGTGGTTGCCCAAAAATTTTCATTCACACTGGTTGGCCGGTTGAAGAGGAAAGTCGCAAAAACGTCTAAGTAATCGCCACACTTAAGCCACCATTAGAATTTCATTCACTATAATCATGTATAAAGTTGAGTGTGTGTACAGTGAGTACGTCCAACCATCATAAACCTTACTATTTTTGCTCACTACTACTGTGTACTACAGTTTTTTCTGCTCATGTATTGCAGAAAAAATCTGAAAAGCTATTTTTAGACTAGGCTATCACATTCTGGGATCTCTTTTAATTCTATTCTAAGAGCAAGCAAGTGCCTTATAGCCCTGATAGACGACAGCGCTAATATGCATTAGCGGGCTTAATTTTCATTTACTTGCGCATTTGGCCCATGTTAATGCAAGTTTGTAATGCACAAAAATTTCGTGCATTTAGCTGAATTTACCAAATTTGATTAGGCAACACTGCTCAAAAATGGCTGATTTTTGCTATTTTTTAACAAATGTCGCTTGAAGTCTGCCGCCTCCTTTGCGTTTGCAACATCAGGGGTAAGCAGTTTTTATTGCTAATTAAATTATGTGCAAGTAAATTAACAAAAACAAATTTGAATATATTTAGATGGCAGAAAGTAACCAACGCACAGTTTGCTATCCATTTTTCATTATTCTTAACTTTTTCGCACACTTTTTCCGGATCACTTCGATTTGGCATTTTTAAGAGATCGCACTTAATGTTGGCTTACCGCTTTCTTTATTCTATAGCTTGAAGAAAAGTGTTATATTTCGAATCAACTAGCATTGACTCTTTAAAATATATTAGAAATATATCCAAACAAAAGTAACCTTAAATTATATGGAATCTAAAGAAGCTTGAATGCTCACATAGCTTATAAAAGCGCTCTCAAGCAGTCAAAGCATATAAAAACGAGCTTCACTTAATGATGACGGCTTGCATTTCCTTATTTATAATCACATTAAATATCGCTAGGCCTTAATAAAAATTAAAGCAGCGAATCCACCATTCATAACTGCACTTAAGCACACACATGTACATACATATGTATGTACAAACCGGCATAGTAGCGCCCAAAAATTTAACAAAAATTCGACAGCCGCGCCGCTGCGGCAATAAAAGTGTTTCGCAGACGAGAAACTCGTAAAAATCAAAGTGTTATGCGTTATCGAGGATGCCGATGCCACAGCGATAATAAAAATGCAATGAACCAGCGCCACCACTACTGACCCCTTCTCACTTCGCGACCCAGTGCACAATAATGATGGATAGAAATTCCGGTGGCGCACATACATACATGCATACACACTTATATAAGCAGATATGCATGTGCACATAAGCAACCGAAAATATCTATATAACTATGCACATGTGTGTATGTGTGAATTTGGGTGTACCATATGCTACACCTGCGCTGCACTTCGGTGCCACCGATGCGGTAACGCCGGTTTTCCCAAACTATTTCCTTAAAACTGTGCATTTTTTTCTCTCACACAAAAATGGTACTTCTTTTCATGATGTCTGGTTTATTATCATTTTCAGCGTCACAATATTTTTCAGCCCTTCTTCTTCTTTTTTCACTTGTTGAAGCGGTGAAATTTGTATTTTTTCTTGCATGCGCTTTGTTGTTGCATTATTGTTTATTTTCTCACTTTTTCTCGGTTTTGTAATCATTAGCTGAAGAGGCGGCAAATGTGAGTGAAAGTTTTTCACCTGCCGACGCCGCCGCCACTGCCGCGCTGTGCACCAATATAGACTGGTTGCTTGGCGGTTCGATGAGATTTTGATTATTTGGTCATTGGGTTGCTGCAACTTGTTGCACGTCGACGCTGTCTGTTGCCCGCAGCATAAAATCGTAAAATTCAATTGCGCATTGCATAAAAGGCTGACGAAGGCGAGGTGAAAAATAAACATAATGGGTTAAACGTGCAAGCGCCAGCAAGACAGCACAACAGCGGAGCGAGACTCGCATATAGCGGCATACATATGTACAGTTATATATAACAATGTTAATATTAATATTTATGATGGTGCCAGCGGATTGTCTACGCGAAATTTGTAGTTGTGTATACGCAGTGTACTACTCTGATGTATAGGAATGGTATGAAATGTGATTTCACGCTGTACAAACTACATATATCAGCCTATACCAATATATTCTTTACACTTTGCAAGAATTTTTAATACACTTAATACGAATTAATGGCAGAGTATGTAGTAGAAGAATAGACTGATTGTCCTCAAGATGTGGACTAATTTATCGAGCGTTTTCATCTGTCAGAGCTGCACTAGCCCTGTTGATATAAATATGGAGTATATGTATTTTTTGCGAAATTTGGTTTCGAAAGTTTCAAATGGTCAGTTGCCAAACGCAAAATTTCTCCGTTAGATAACTAAATTACGTATTTGGGCGTATTTTTTCCCCATGTAAATTTTTCTACTTAACAAATATTTATTTACAGCATATTATTTCACTTCAAGTACTTAAGTGTATAATTGCTTCTTATGTGTTTAACTATGTTACTTTTTTGTTTCTCGCATTTATTTTCACAAATTTTTGCGTTCACTTTCTTAAGTATATATTATATTACAGTTACTTGTAGAGAAATTGAAAATTAAAACTAAAGTTTACTATTTTATATTTTAAGCACAAAACACTCAACAATTTTCACAGAACTTCAAATTTTTAAGTGGAAGTTACCCCCCCTTTCAGGTTATGACAATTTGCCTTAATTTTATGTTTTCTCTAAAAGCAAAAAAGTAACATATTTTTTCGAAAATTTTCTTTTATATTTTTAATAATATCTACCGCTAATTTATCGGTTTCACAGCTTCAAACTCAGTAGATAAAAGATTACATGAAAATCTCCAAAGTTTATCAAATATCATTAACTGTCTACTATCCGGAATTCACTCTCGACTGTTACTATTTTCTGATATATTTTTCAACGGCAAAGGTACTTGTAAATAAGGAAGAAACTTGACGTTTGTTTCCTTTTTATGTCTACTTTTGTAGAAAAAAGTACAATGCTTTTCTAAACTGAGAAAAAAATTAAGAAGTATGTAATAAAGAAAGTAAATATGTTTAGTAAGCAAAGTTTTAAGGATCATGTAGAAGAAGCTTTGAAGATTCACATAGCGACTAAGATTATAAGAGGAATAGACCTCATCTATACGAGAAATGAATATGGAAAGCAATTTTTACATACATTGTACTTTTATAAGAAATCGTTTATTTTTATTCGTTTAATTCATAACGGCATCAGCTGAACAGCTCAATTGACCTACCATAGCAAAGCAATTTTTTTTGGCAAAAATGTTTTTTTTTCAACATACACCCTTCAATGGTGATACCCTTCCACTTTTCGATACCATTTTTGTGATATGATTTGTCTTTTGCTTAAAAATAGGCGATAACGTCTTCATTTGACGAAATTTTCTTCACAGCGCGCATTGTTTTGAGGTCTAAGAACAGGAAATCGTCTCTGGGAGTCAGATTAGGAAAATGCGGTGGACGCGAAAACAATACGAAGCCGAATTCGATTTCGACGCAAAATCTCGGGTTTATTACGTTTGAGCATCTCTAAACACTGCTCCGAATCAACAACTCATCGTTGTATTTAGTTAATATCTTTAGAATACCTGCCTGAACAACTTCTCTTTTCGGTCATCCAAAATTGTTTTGTAGATTTTTTGGATGTTTTCGTCGCTACCCTGGACCACTTTTGAGGGTCCACTGCGTTCAAAGTGCTTCTTTCAACACGTCTAAAGTTAGTATACCAATCCTGGGTGGTTAATTTTCCTTGACAATATCCAGACACTCGTCAAAATCGAAATTAATTTTTATCCATTTTATTCACCATAACAAAAGTTGCTTCACTCAAAATGATATAATTCACAAACTAATATTCCGACAGCTGTCAAGTTTATACACACGTCTTTTGAAGGTTAAAGTTAACTAAAAATAATATGGATTTTATTCTAGTAGCGCCATCTATGTGTCAGTCCGACTTTTCAATTGACCTGTTAATGCACGAAGAAGACACAGTCCACCGACTGTTGACTTAGTTATAAAAATTTTCATATTATCTAGTTAATTAGTATTCAAACTAAAGCGGTAATTTTGCTACCAATAAAATCGGCTTATATTTCTCTCGATTGAAGGTCATGCTATTCAATGTCAATATAAGATGGATATTGTTTTGGGCAAATAAACTAGACTCATATAAAAAAGACACACTTCTCGAAAAAGGAATTATTTTCCATTGGTTAATTGCTACAGGAATGTTTTTTTGTATCATCTGCGCCTTGTTAATCTGAAAATAGTATGTATTAGAGATATAATGAGCCAAAATCTTATATTCTCTAAGTCCCGTAAAATGCAGCCACTAAGTGAATCAAGTATATAAAGAAGAATAACTGAATAATGGTTTCCAACCTTAGAGAAGACAAAATATAACTTTTTTGAAATTTTCACTAACGATGACAGAGTTAACTTTAAGGCATAAGCAAAAGTTCTTCGTAGACGATCTAAGCTTATGCAACCATTCAACTATCGGCTAATCGAAAATAGGAATTCGGGAAAATTTCAAACAATGATTTAAAGACATTTGTACATGAACTACAAGGTGCGTTCCTAAATAAACAGCACTTAAAAAAAAATAAGAACAAATTGTTTTTTCGGTAAAATCAATTTATTTTATTCTTCTTCTGCTTCTTCTACCTTCTGCTTCAATACAGCTTTTTGCACGGTCCAAAAGCATGTCGAACGAGTGTTTTAGCTCGTTGGCCGGTATGGCCGCCAGTATGGCGGTGCAAACCTTTTGAATAGCCTCTACGTCTGCATAACGCTTTCCTTTCATGGTTGTCAGTCAATTTGTGCGGAACAAACCGTGCACACACCTTTCGGAAGCCCAAATGTTCGGTCAAAATGCGATAAATCGATGTTTTGGAGATGTTCAATTCCATTTCCATGAATTTCAATGATGATTTCGGCTGATTTTTGATGAATTCACGCACAGTTTCGATGAAATTTCCGGTGATCACGAATTTTGATTGGCCCACATGTTGATCATCATTTACAAGTATGTCCTCACGACCACTTTGAAAACGTTGAAACTACTCGTGCACTCTGCTACGAGATAGGCAATCATCGCCATAAACTTGTTTCATCAATTAAAACGTTTCGGTAAAAGTTTTACCAATTTTAAAACAAAATTTAATGTTGGCTTTTTGTTCGAAGCTCATTTTCGCCCCGATAACACAAACATACTGACACTTAAAACGCAATAACTTCACTTCCAATACATAAAATATCATGAAATTTTCACTGGACAATCGATAAAGATAGCAGATTTCAACGCACCAGTTGAAATATAGATGGTGCTACCAGGGGGCGCTAGATTCAAAAAGTCCTGTTTACTTTGGAACGCACCTTGTATATAACTACACACAGTTCTCTGGGTATTGACTTATCAGCTTTTCACTTAAAGTTTATTAAGGAACCAGAGTTTAAAAATATACGCAATAACAAAAATTTATGGAGCTGGTTTTGGTGTAAAATATATCTTGCCTAACTATAATTTGGTTAAGACTTCGATTTTACAACAAAAAATATACATGTATGTACTTCTATATATACAATATATATGTTATATATGAAAACTTAAATTGAATTAAATTAGATAGAAAATGTGATTCCGTCAGGCGGTGGCATTTAAAATATGCGAGTGTCAATTACATACCATATATGTATATACCTTCCTGCTATATTACAAATGCTACATATATAGTGTGAAAACCGTTTGAACAAACAACAACAAAATCTGATATAGATTAATTTTATTTACCTCGGCTGTGGCGGTCACGTATGAGGTTAAATGATAAACACAGTCGCGTGGTAAATCTAAATAAAGATACGAGCGCAGAGTAAATAAATCCAAATTTAGATTAAAAAACTTAAAATGAATAAAACAAAACACACAAAGGTCAACTACACACTTAAGTGGCGACGGCGCACACATAATAAACTGCTCAATTACAAAAACGAAATCTAAATTGACTTAATTAGTACAAAACAAACCCTGAGGGTTGACCAATGCATAGCAGAATTGTGGAAATATTTTTTTTATTATATTTTTATTTTTTAATTTTTTATTATTTCTATTTTTTTGTTGTTATTTTTTTATTTTTTAATATTTTTTTTTTTACTTTTTTTATATTTTTTTTTGTATTTTCGTCCACCAAAACTTAGCGCCACTTGCCACTCGCACAGGTGTGAACGCTCAATTAATACGTATGCGCACACACATACATATTTACATAAATAATTTATGCATTCGAGTATTTTTGACCGCTTCAACATCTGTCAAATGTATGCCAAATAATTTTATACATAATTTACGGTGATTTTTATGCATTCAAACGAAGTGCGGACAAAAATGCTGGCAATAAAAATTTTTGAACGCCAAAATTATATACATATGTATATATGTTATGTATGAATGTACATACATATATACATATATGTATAAGGAAAAAGAAATATTATAAAATGATGATTGCCTAAAAAGTGGGCCAACGACCAGTGACCGTGCCATAACACAGTGAGTGGGAGCAAAACGAGCGCAAAAAGCAGAGAGAAGTGAATGTGTAACTGTATTTATGTACATTATATGCATATATAATGGAGTATATAAAGCTATAGGCCATGCCACATTCCACGCAAAAAAAAATGGTAGCACATTTTGCATTGCGAATATTTATGTTTGCGGCTGTGTGTGCGTGTATGTGTTTGTAGCGCCTCAAGACAAACCAGTAATATTTCCCACGAAAGTCGAGCAAAACAGAAATAAAGCGCAATAAATGCAAAATAAAATGAAGTAATAAAACCGCTATGCAAAGAAAGACTATAATATTTATACATATATAAGTACATATTTGTATATATGTATATGTAGCTGCAATCGCTTTGCCGGTTCTTTGTTTTACTTTCCAATGCAATCACCTGTGACTTAACTAACTAACCCGCATATATTTAGTACTCATTACATGACGCATAAACATACATATACCATATATTGACATATTATTTATGTTCCATATTAATCTCTTTTGCCACATAAACCAATCGATAGAAACTCATTTTTCTAAGCAACTAAAAAACGTCGATGCTTTATTGACACATGCAAATGATATAATTAAGTGCTGATTACCGCTTGTGAGCAAGGGTGATCAATTGACGTTATAAACGTTAATTATAAGCGGTGTCTAAGGCCATTTATCACATGAGAGCCAATCTTTTTTCTTTTATTTATAGTTTGTTAAACTACGCAGCAATATAGAATTTGCAGTGAACTTTTGAAACACAATTATTTAGAGTAACATCGACACAAAACTAGATCTCATACCCGTTTCCGTTAAATTTACCCGCAACGCATTGGACTCACAGTCCATATAAGTTCCATGTGGATATTAAACACAAGCAAAATCACGGTGGACGCCTAAGAGAGATTGTTACTACCGAAAACATGAAAAAAGTTCTCAAAATAATTATAGCTGACTGTAAGTTGAAGTTGTTCGAGAAAGCAGACACTCTAAATATCTGAACGAATATTTGAGTATGAGAAACCTGTGTACGAATTGGTTGAGCGAGCTGACATTTGTCCAAAAACAATGACGAGTTGATGATTCATTTCACTCCGAAGTCAAGCCGATAGTAATCCGAGTAAACTGCAAACGATGAATATGGCGTCTGTATTTTGGGATGCGCATAGAATAATTTTTATTAACTACCTTGAAAAAGGAAGGGCCATCATCAGCGACTATTACATAGCGTTATTGGACCGTTTTAAAGATGAAATCGCTAAAACACGACTGCGTTTGTAGAAAAAGAAAGTGCTGTTTCACCACGGCAAGGCAGCGTGTCATTTGTAAGTCAGTGAAAACGATGGCAAAAATACCTGGGCTTCGAATGGATTCCGCATTCACCCTGTTGTTGTTGTTGTATCAGTTACCTGGCAATGGGTAGTTTGACTCCAAGTGCGCCATTCACTGAGAGGAAGTCGGTGAAGGTGTTAATGCTCCACTGTGAATGGCGGTCAGTACATGTCTGAAGTTTGCTATGTCCGAAGTCTGGTCAGTGTATTATTTTATGTCAACGATGTAGTTGAGGAAGGACGTCTTGATGCTCCTATGAGGCGGTTCCGGTACAAGCAGGTGACTGCAGGGATGATATCTGTGAAAGCACTCCAGCTGAAACTTCTTGAAGAGGTGTTCATTATGATCTTTAACTGTTCGCTGGGAAGAAATTTTTGTCGAATGAATAGTTGCCTGAAACTGGGGCCTTTTGAGGGTCGCTATAATCAGTATATTACCCTTGAAGGGAATTATGTTGGATAAAATGGACGAAATTTACTCAAAACAAGATAAAACGTTAACTTCGGCTACACCGAAGCTAATATACCCTTCACAGGTGCACTTCTTTTAATCACTATGTGTTTAGTTTGTATGGAAGCTATAGCTATAGTAATCCGATCCGAACAATTTATTCGGAGATTATATTATTGCCTTAAGCTGTAATCCATGTCAAATTTCGTGAAGATACCACGTCAAATGAGGAAGTTTCCCATGCAAGCATTTGATTCCGATCATTCATCGCTAAATCAACTGAAATCAACATAATGATCATTTATATATATTTTATAGGGTCTCCGACGCTTCCTTCTGGGTGTTACGAAGTTCGTGGCAAACTTAATATACCCTGTTCAGAGTATAAAAACGAAATTTACCAAAAAAAATGTGCTTTACTCTGTATGCCGTGGGCTTTTCAATTGACGTGTTATATGCATTGCATACATTTTGCCACTGTGAATGGCTAAAATGAAAAATTACTGGTAAAAATTAAAATGTATGAATGATTTTAAAAACTTAAGACTTGAATAAATGCTTTACCAACGCAAGAAGCGGTAGACAATTGGATACGTGAATGCAAAATTGCATCGTTTGGACAGCTCGTATAGTGTGATCGATTCGCTACATGCTAACGTTTGCATTAAGAGCTGATGAAGTGTGACCTCAGTTACATTTGTAGTATTGAAAGTAAATTTAGCCCACAATTAAAATACACTGTACAACCAAATCTAATCATGAGTTTAACAAAGGATATAAGGATTATGGGTCTTGAAATAATCATCAAAATGCAATTTACTATATCAACGAATGCCTCTCCGCAAATAATAATAAGCATTCGAAACCACGGCTGTTTCTTTTGTCGCAAAATTAAAAAGAAATGCTTATAAAAACGTTGCCATTTGTTACCAATTTACTCTGAGGTCGAATACATAAAGGCGTAAATGCTTTGCGATGTTTAATCGCGATCCGAACGAGCTTTGCTGTCACTTGATAACTTCACTTCAAAACCCAATAAACACAAAAGAAATCGGTAATATTTTGCGAGAAACGGAGTATAGCTAAGAGGATATATAGACGAAAGTCCTTCTTACATGATCATTTGGAAGATATTGAAATAATCCGGGGTTCACTGTAATCACATTTTTTGGATATTATTATATTATAAGAAAGATATTAAAACAATCAGAGCTTTACTGCATTCGAGTCTACAGGTTATGCCGCACTCAATTTCATTATTAATTTATCTATCAATCCGTTTATTGACTTGAAATTATAAACACGTTCATTTAATGAATTCCAAGAGTCATCCACTCAATAAAATATGAGCTGACAACATTGTCGGTGAATAATATATAACATACATATACGGAAGATTACCTTATCCATATGCAATGCATGGCATTCGGTGAGACGGACGTGAGAAATTTTTAATTTAAGTTTATTTTATTTGGCTTTGTGGGCATTTCGATTATTTTCTATTCAAATTGAACGCCTTGGCGCCCTTTCTTTTTATGTATGGATGTATTTATGGTTCATTTGAACTCGTTAGTATTTTTTTCAACTCAAGCAGCGCCCGCAGCAACACTCAATTGCCACAATCACACCAAATTTAAAGGGCCAAACGTAGAAATCATAGAAATAACATTTCAAGGCGATTTCATTCGCATTTTCTAACGCCACCTCAAGTTAGCTATATATGTATGTATGTAGTATTCATGTATTACTTATGTATATGTAAAGCTGAATAACTTTTTCGGAATAATTACAAAAACAAGTAAAATGACGTTAGGTAAACAAATTGCACTTCATGTCATAGAGCGAAAAATATATGTTTGTATGCAGGCAGGTACGAGTATGAATTTGTAGGTAAGTATTTACAGTCACTTACTAAATTGTTCGTTTCAGATAATATTTACGTCACACACGAAATTAAAATGTACAAAAAGTAATTAACTATTTAGACTCAGATAGATTAGGTTAGATGGGTGATCCGTCAGCAATTGCGGGACAACCGCACTTAGCCTGACATGTACAGTATTTTGTGAAGCCAGACAAAAAGCTCTTAAAATTGGTTATCAGCCATCGGCAATATACCTGAACCTATCACAAATCTGGTTAAGTGTCTTATTTTTATGTCCGATGCCTTGATCTGGCAAAAGCTGAACCTTCGTCTAGGCTAAACCAGTGCTTAGACGCGTATCATTACAGCTGCCCCCTAAAGGCGATCACCAACAAATGCAACTGTCCCTGGTGGTCAAGCAAACTCTTAGATCTTAGGAAAAAGGTACGTAGGCTCTTCAATAAGGCGAAACGTACGGGGATCTGGGGATCTGGGAGGAATATAAATGCAACCTAACTTCCTTTAACAAGAGGATTAGGTCTGCAAAACAAGCAAGCTTTAGGAAGTTCTGTGAAAATGTCACCTCTACACCAGAAGCAGGAAGGCTACACAAGGCTCTGGCCAGAGGCAAGACTGACACAGTATTGGCGATCAAAAGATGCCATACGACCAGCGTGGAGTGGACGGTAACTTTCCAGCATTCTTACGACAGGGAGAGTAGACTCTACTGCCACACCTTGTTTGGCTAATGAGAGCTAGCGTCGGACTGGCATATATACCTGAAATATGGTGGACCGCGAAGGTGATCTTTATATCCAAGGTAGAAAGGGGGTTCACTAACAAAATCCTTCAAGCCAATTAGTCTAACTTCCTTTTTACTGAGAAGTATTTAAAAAATCGTGGTTTATGAAATAAGGTTGTAAGCGCTGAAAATTGCACCCCTGTACGTGAGTCAGCATGCTTACAGAGCAGGCAGATCGACCAATACTGCTCTGTACCAGCGAACTTCGAAGATAGAGAGTTCGCTGGAATAAGGGGAAGTAATGTTATGCGCTTTTCTAGACATCGAAGGTACGTTTAACAACACGTCTAACAAGAGAGTAGCCAGGCCACTGGAAAAAAGGAATGTGGGAGCACCGATGCGCAGATGGATAGAGGCCGTACTGCGCACCAGAATAGCTGAAACACTAGGAGATACTGGCATTCGTCTCGGCACTACAAGAAGCTGCCCACAAAGTGGAGTGCTATTCCCTTTGTTATGGAACCTACTCGTTTTTCTAACTAACAATGGATTCCCATGTCAAGGTTACACGGATAACATTGTTAATATAGCCAGCGGCAAATTCGTGGACCCTCTCTGCGACTTCATTGAAAGGATTTTAAACTTGGCTAAAGGATGGTGCAGTGGGGTTGAGTTGAACATAAAGCCCTCTAAGATGACCATCGTCCCGTTCACTCCGGTATTCGATTAACGCAAATTCGATTCATTACGGAAACGAATGGTTACTGGCGATAATAAGCGGATCACTTACAACAACGTCAAGCAAAAACGGCTTAGGTCGAATCGCAGTACGCCAATGAAAACGTTGGTCAAGTCAAGATTGAGAGTCAGGAAGGTTTTGCTATGTGAATAGTGAGGTCGGAAGGGAGCCATCTAGCTATGATCTACTCCTCTATATTCCTTCTCTAGATTCCGACCTGTTTTATCAGCATCTGGACGAGGGTTTCTTTCATAGTTTTTTTTTTTAAGAAATTTCCTTCAAAACACCAGCACGCTTACTTTCATGAATCACTGTAGGCACGTAAAATACCTTTAAAGCTAAATCAATAGACATGTATCGCCAAATAGTTGAACGAACGACATGACCAAAAGCGTAAAACAAACAAATCTCATAAACAGCTTCTACAACAAATAAAAATATCTGTACATGTGCAAACGTGCTGCCTGGACGTTGGCCGTTTTGAGGCTTGCACGTTGAACGCCTCAAGCAAAAGTACTTTGAATTTCGATTACTTACTTATTATGTGCCTTAACAACAGTCAACAACATGCCAGCACACATACATGCACAAGCATACAATATAAAGTGATATTCATTAATATATATTATTGTAAGTACGCTCGGCTGTCCGTCTGTTGGTTAATTGAAACTCACCTTTCGGCATGCCACACGGTCCCTTCGTACGTGAGTTATCCAAAAAGTCCAAATCATATTTGCGCGCAGGTGGATAGGTGAGCGCCACATGTGCCTCGCCCAGCTGCAGTAGACAGCAGATATGCAGGCAAACGTATAATGCCGCGGCGGTGGAAACGATTGTTGCGGATGGTGTGGCCATTACGCCTGCTGACTTATGCCGTTGCCGGCGGCGATTATTGCTGTGCGCCGCATTCATTGTTGCTGCTGCTGTGGTTGTTGTTATTGTTCTGTTTTTATTATTACTAACTTGTTGTTTGTTTAAGAGGTTATTTTCCAAATTTTTTAGTTAAATATTTTATGTGTATTTTCCACGTGCCGTTACCCGTTATTTGTTTGCATTTACTTTTTTGTTACAAAAACAAGAAAAAAACTATTTCACTACTCAAGTGTGAGCAAAATTATTTCTGTACACTTTTTCACACTTTGCACTTTGTTTTGACCGTTTGGTGTGTGTTTCAAGACTGCAGTATACGCCCAGCCATCGATGGACCTGGAAATTTTGTGATTATTTATTGTGTTTTGATCATTTTATTTTACTTATTTAAATTTTTTAATTTCAATAAAATAAAAAAAATCCACTTCATAAATGAAAATTATTAAATTTTATTCTATTTTTTATTTTTAAATTTTTTCATTTAATCGAAACAAAAGTTTGTTCAATTCGTAATTTTAAATATTAAAAATAATTAATTAATTTCTCTTTTTTATATATATTTTTTCATTTTAAATATATTTGTATTACTATTTTTATTTACATTATTTTTACATTTAATTTTTTTAATTCGTAATTTGATTTGTAATTTAAAATTTATTTTTTATACTTACATTTTTCATAAGTATTTTTTATTTTATATAAAATATATTTTTTAATAATAATAAACAAAATAAATTAATTTTAAATATGAAAAATATTTTATTTTATTTTTTTATTTATTATTATAATTTTTTAATGTACTTTATATTTTTTTTCACCGAAATAAAAGTTTTTAGTTCGTAATTTTTTCTTTCTATTTTTAGTCTTTTTTATTTAAATTTTTCATTCGTTGAAATAAAAGCTTTTTAATTTGTAGTTTTAAATATGAAAAATATTTATTTTTTATATTTATATTTCATATTTAACATAATTCTTTTTATTTATTTAATTTTTTTCATTTCAATAAATTAAAAATAAATAAATTCATTTTAAATTTGAAAAATATTTTATTTTATTTAGTATTACTTTTTTAATGTTCTTTACATTTTTTCATTTCATTGAAATAAGAATTTTGTAATTCGTAATTTTTTACATGAAAAATATCAATTTTTTTTATTTATTATTTTTACTTTTTTTTAATTTACTTTAATTTTTTTTCATTTCATTGAACTTTTAAACTTTTTCAAATGTATAAAAATATTTTATTTGCTATTCCAAAATAATATTTTTTTAATTTATATTTTTTATTTCTTTATTTGTAAGCTTTTTAATAATATTTGCTCAATTTGTTTTCGATCTTCTCTTGTTTTACGTTATTGTACGGTATTTTATTTTCTTTTAGTTTTCATTAATTTTGCTTCATTATTTTTTGTGCAAGAAAAATAAAAAAAAATAAATTTTTAAACTGTGTAATGTTAAAATGTAAATATTTTATTTGACTATATTCGAATTTTTTAAAACAAATTTATTTTTAATAAAAATTGAGTTTTGTTAATAGCAAAAAATTATTTCAAATACTTTTAAAAATAAACCAAGAAAAAATATTTAATAATAAATAAAATTTAAAACAAATAATTTTTCTCCATCTTTATACAAATTTTTTTTCAATTTAATTGTTTATTTCATTTGAGATTTTTAATTTAATTTTATTTGTTTTTTGCGTTTTTATTTATTATTTTATTTCACTTTATTTTGTTTTATTCTTTTTAACAATATATTCTTTTCGTAAATATTTCTTAGAGATTTGAAAATTTGTAATTAATTTTGCATAAATCTTAATAATTTAATATTTAATTAACTTAATATTTTATTTTGTTTTAATAACTGTATCTGCAATTTGAAATATATATTTGTACAGATGCTTTATTTTCACTTTTTAATTGTTTAATGAAAATATTTTAGAATTTTTTTATTATAATTTTGCTTTAGAAGGAAACTATATATTTTCAAAATAATGTTATCATAATTTTTTTCATTTTATTTTTTTTTTTAATAAAATTTCAAATTGATTATTCTATACTTGTTAATTGTTGGTTTTTAATTATTCATATTTGTATATTATAATATTTATTATTGTGTATTTATTAAAATTTAAAAAAATATTTTTTTATAGGTGGGACATTTATTTTTAATTCTAAAGTTTTCTTCTAATTGTAAACCTTTTTCTATAATTAAAATTCTTTTTATAAATTTTAAATTGTTTTAGTTTTAAATTAAAGCTTTCAAAATTTTAAAGTTAATTTTTTGTATAAAAATTTATTTTTTTCTTAAATATATTTTATTTCAATTTCAACATAAACAATTCGCCAAAAATTTTTGTTGTTCTTGCACTCAGTTGCTCACTGTAAACTAATTGTGTACATTTTGTTGGCGTGCGCTGTCACGTTCACGTGATTATTTCATTAGCATCATGCCAACTCAAAAAAAATCAACAAAACAAAACCAAATTTTAATGCTGCAGCTTTACTGATTTCACTTCTTTTCTTTGCTGCTTAAATACTTTACTTATCACTTTGCACCTTCTTGTTATACACACACTAAGCAGTTGCTAATTGCCGACTTCTTTGTATTTTTGCAATAATATTACGTAACATTTAATTTGTTTGCACTTGTTGCATTTTTTTATGTTTTTTGCTTTTTATTTTAATCGTCTCTTAGTTGTGTTTTTCAATTTCACCTTGTGGTTGTTGTGTTCTGATTGAATGGAAATTGCGCTAATTGAAGTTACGCCGTTTTAATCTATAACGAGAAAAGAAAATAAAGGATGACCCTGAATTACAAATATAATATTATGAATAATAATTTTTCAATAAAGCAAAATTACTCGTGATACGAAGTGAAATAAAAATCAATAAATTCTTAACCTAGCTTCGTAGTCATGCCCAAAAAAAATGAAACGTACAACGGGGCTGCACAATACTAATATGGTCCTAAAGTCCAGTTATTACAATATTTACAATATTGTAGGAAACTCTAAAGTATATATACATATATAAATGTATATATATATGTATATATATACATATATATATATAAATATATAATATAATGTAACATCTTTTGTCTGTTACTTTATGAAAATCGATAATGAAATCTTTCATAGAGACGCTAATTTCTCTGAAGGTTCTGATGATGGAAGAGCATGTCCCAGAATATATTTTGCAAAAAACATACCCCATAATTTCTGTATCAACAAAACCACCACTGACCCAATTGATTACATAGATGGATTGTATTGTATGCCACTTTCGAATTTTTGAATGGTTTATAGACAACGACAAGTTCTTTTTTTTTGAGTTTGGAGGAAAGTAACTATTTATTAGTTTAATTTGGTAATAAAAGCAAAGGCGAAATATTTTATAAAATCCTGGAAATAATAAAGGAATATTATATGGTAGGTAGGTAGGTAGGTAGGAGTGCAGCCCTATCGGGCTCAATTAGCACTTGATGTGCCATTTTGATACACTGTTCGTAGAGTCAATCAAACTTTTTGTCAACTGTTATTAGGCATTTCAGCTGTTTCAACGGTGCCCGAAGAAATGCCAAGTGTATTATAACTGACGGACAGATTACTTTAAAATCGCAAATGGTTCTTTTTTTCGTTTAGACACTTGAATATGTTTGATTTATATATATTTATTATATTGAATGCTGTATATTTGGGGATCAGTTGTTTCAACAGGCTTTCGACCGACTATAGCTCTGCTAAGGATATGATTGATTCTGAAAATAGAGTTATCTTTAATAATCCATAAATAGATTGATACTGATTGGATGGGTGGTAAGTACTCTTAATGTGAAAAATCTAAAATTTAAAAAACGATGGAGGGAGGTATTTGATATGTCAAAAATGTGTACAAAGTTTGAAATGAATCGATCAAGCAGTTTTGAAATCGCAGTGAACACGGACTTTGAAAAAATATTTTTGAGAAAAACGCTTCTAAAATTTACAAACTAAAAAAGTGACGAAAAAAACTACCCTATATTGTCAAAAGTGCGCTCAATAATGTACAAAAGTCCAAGTAAAATGACTCAATCCATACTTTAGAAATAATAACCAAAAAAAGTATTTTTTTTTATCATGAAAAACTTGAATATTTCAAGAGACATGAAATTTTCAAAATAGTTGGAAAGTTCATAAAAATCACTAGAAACATATTACAAAAGTGCTGCCATTGATGTGAGATTATATATCGAAAAATTTCAAAACTAAAACAAAAAAAATAATTATTATTATAAAAACAGCAGCAAGCAATAATAAAAGAGGTTAAAAACGAAATTATATTTTAAAAGAGGCTGTGCATAGTTAAAATCTGTAATCAGATTAGTAACGCCAGGTTTAAATGCGCGGTGGTTACACGGACCGATTGACCAAAGCATATAATACCTATATATTATATGTACATATATACAAATAATACGTATGTAAATCTCAAGCACCTGTAAATATATATATATATTTTTTACCTTATATATATACCCGTATAGATATCTAGTATATATAGACATATCATAATCATATTTATGTAAGTTGCATAGATATGTATATTTAATTTTATTTATCCATAATGAATTGGACACACATCTACTAATGTTTAAGTTTTGTGAATACATGCGTACACACATACATGCATAGCACATACTTATATATACATACATAAATAAGTTGAGTATAATATGCCTCAGTAAGCGCCTCTTTAATTGCATTGAACTTAATGGGCAAAGTTTATGAACTTCGTTTATTTAAATTAAACACTTTCAAAGCTGCTTAAGAAGCGTGTGAAACTTAGCGGTAAATAAAAATTTTAAATTTCCGTAATTTTTTAATGGAAAAACGGTGTAAGTGTACAATAAGCACATTCATTCACGGGTATTAAGTTTGATTGATTTAATAATGGAGAAACAGAAAAAGGTGGCGAAGTAAAAACTCATGTCCAAGCTTTTAATGTACTAGCACATGGGCCACTAAATCATAATAGTTGTATGAAAAGATTTTCTAGTGACTTGAATACATATATTTTTTTAAAGGGTACAAACATCAGCTACTTTTAGGGAAATTATTGCTTAATATGGAAAAAGTACTTATGAACTTTGTGAATATTTGGCTCCCTAGAAGTCTTTTTAAAGTCTCCAACAATAATCTGCTAGCATTTCTGTGTTTCATTTCGCTTGTTAACACTTCTTCATTAAGGAAATGTGCCGATGGAACCTCTCGCCATGTTCATCACTCACAGTACCCAAATATGCCGAAAAGAAATCCAGATGAGAGTCCAGCATATGCATTTTTAAGCACATACAAGTATTATACCCCAAAGCTTTAAATGACATTATAAGTATTACATCCTCTTTTTCCCCAAAAAGCAGTCGGAACCTCCGAAATCGGCTTATGAACGAAAAAACTTTTGTTATTGTAGAAAAGATGGATAAAACGGAATTTCGCTTGTTGATAAAATATTGCTTTTTGAAAGAAAAAAATACAACGGAAGCAATATATTGGCTTGATGACTATTGTCCGGATACTACCCCAGTAAAATCAAGAAAATTAATCATCAATGATTGGTATACTAAGTTAAGACGTGGAAAAATAAGCACCGAAGACGGTGAACACAGTGGACGCTTTGGGCGTCGTGGTTACCGAATAAAACATCAAAGAGGCCACAAAATAATTTTGGAAGACCGTGAAGCAAATTTGTTCGAGATGCGAGGCACTCTATAGCTATTAACTGAACGAATATTTGAGTATGAGAAGGCTCTGTGCAAAGTGGGCGCCGCACGATCTCACTTTTGACGAAAAACAACGACGAGTTGATAATTCAGAGCAGTGTTTGGAGATGTTCAAACGTAATAAATCAGAGTTTTTGCATCGATATGTGACAATGGATGAAACATTGATCCGTCTTTTCGCTCCAAAGTCCAATCGACAGTCATCGGAGAGGACTGCACACCGTAAACACGTTTAAAAGCCCGGAAAAACGCAACAGTCAGCTGGCAAGCTTATGGCGTCTATATTTTGGAATACGCATGGAATAGTAACTTTGAGGGACGTAATCGACGAAAAACGGCCGCATTTGAAGAAAACAAAGTGTTAGTTCACTAAGAAAACGCACTGTGTCACAAGTCGGTGAAAACGGTGCAAAAATCTATGAACTGGGCTTCGAATTGCTTTCGCATCCACTGTATTCTCCAAATCTGGCCCACAGCGGCTATTTTCTATTCACAGATCGCGAAAGAATGGTCGCTGGGAAGCAAATACAAACTGAACGATCGGAATCAAGTGCTTGTATGGAAACTGTTTGATTTTACGAAGTATCATCATGAAATTTGGTAAATGCAGCGGTACAATCTACGGAGAAATTGTTTACATGAAGTCATTATAAAATATAGCTGCCGACAAACTAACCGTTCGAAGTTCTTGTAAGCGTCTTGTAGCGTCGGTATGCAACCAAAGTTAACATTTTTGTTGTGTTTATTTACTGTTAACTATCAACCTTTAAAATTCACTTATGTACGTATATAAAATTAACAAACAATTTTATAAGCAAAAAAATTATTAAATAATAGAAAGGAATGGAAGGGAAATAATTGAGTATAAAAACCTAATTTTAAGTACATTTTGTTACTCAAATAATGTTGAAATAAAGTCGAACATATCTAAATGCCACAAGGTAAGAATTATTTTATTTATCTAAACAAAATCACGCTCTCTGTCAATGGGTGTGGGAAAACAATTACTTTAATCGCTGCTACCAACAGATTTAACTGTCAACAATTGTGTTGTACAAAGTGAATACAGAAATAATTGTATCAAAACCCCAAAATCCCATGACACAAGAAAACAAATAACTCCTTACTCGATATTTATGAAAAAAACCCGAAATATTTTGTCTTATTCTTACCTTACTCGAAGGCATTCAGCGGCGAGTGGGCGTTGGTAGAAACTCGAATGTTGTCATATTCAAGCATAAATACCACTTTGTGCCACTTTTAATGACAGTAAAATATATTTTCACGCTATGAAACTGTCAATGCGGATATGAGGGATTAACATACATTAATGATTTCGTTGACTTTGGCCAGTGGGCAGGTGCAATGCTGGTTGCTGTTATGAGCTTTTGCGTGAACGATAATAACTTTATTCAGCATTCACATAACATTTGAATGTGTGTTCAAAGTGTAGTTCACTAGTTAAATATGTCACAAAATTCTATTAAAAATTTCGTTAATTAAATTTAAAGGGTCACAGTTTCTTTACAAACACAATAAAGCCCCCGATTTCTTATCTCTCAGTGTATATCTGACATGAGAAAGCTATTCATAAAATCCGTAAACCAGTTGCAGGTCAGTTATCTCTTTGACTGTCAATCACAACCTAATTTTAAACTATACAAATATTTATATTCATTATATATGGAGTCATATGTAGAAGTTCACGCAAATGAGAAAAGTTCTCAGAGCGCTTCACTAGGCAGTGGCTAGAAACGATTCTTTTACATACATTGGTTATTTTCCAGGCAGCGGTACAACATCCGATTGAAAGCAAGTTTGACATGAAATCTTTTGTATTTTTTAAGACTATTTTAGATTCATTCATCGAAGTTAACGTTTTTTTTTTATTATTTCTATACAAATATTCGTTAATCGTACTAAGTGTACGTAAATCGATTTTCGGAGTATTAAAGTAATCAATCAGAGGCCGATTGTATTGAAGCACGATCTCCTAAAAATTAAAGTAATACTTACATCATAAAATCTGCTTAAAACTTTCTTTACTTTAACAAACTGATATTCTAAAATTTTAATTTAAGTCGTGTAGAATTCATTTTTTCACAACATATATTCTTACTTTCCAGCATTGTTTAAGAAAGAGTCAGAATACAGTGTCTCATTAGAAACCTGAACCACTTCAACTAACCTTAATTAAACAGCCAAAGTAAACAGGCAAAGTCGTCGAATTACCAAGTTACGACACACTCACACACACATTTGAGAAACGTTCGATTGCACCATTTTCAGCGCGAAAACCAATTGTTGCATGCAACTTAACACCTTTTAAAGCCATTTAATTTAATTAGCAATTAGCACGCAACGAAATTCTAAATCGGCTACAAGATCCGCTCACAACACAAAGACAACAGCAACAAACAGGCCCAAACAGCGCTAAACGGCTTCTAGTAGTAAGAGAGATAAATAAACAACAATAAAAACAAATATAAACAAATGCAGCAAAGGTGTTAAAGTAAGAGTTAAAACCAGTTGACCAGTTGATCAGTGACTTACTGCCACAAATTAGTTCGCTCGCAAAGGCTTCACAACGCTAACACTTGCCTATACACATAACATATATACACACAGTTAGATAAGTATATACATACAAACATGTGTGAGAGTCTTATTCAATACAGTTACCGACGTAATGAATTAAAACAAAGACAACAACAAAGCATACGGAAAAATAAACAAGTTCATATCAACCAATTCATTCTACTTCTTGTTGTTGTACTTGTTATTGGTTCAGAAAAGTGAATGACAAATTCCAAAACAATTGTAGTCGAGTTTAATGAGCGGCTTTTGTAAGTACAGTGGAGTCTCGTTTGCAGCAAATGTGTTATGTATTGTGGAATATTAAAAATGCTTCAAAAATAAATTTTACTCTTTAGTGCTATGTACATATATGCTAACACATAGTCGTGGTTGCTTTAGACAATTATACAAACCAAATTTTGTGAGGGTATCTCATCAAATGAAAACGTTTCCCATAGAAGTACTTGATTCCGGATGTCCAGTTTATATGGCAGTTATATGCCATAGTGATCCGATATCAGATCTCGGTTCCGACAAATGAGCAGCTTTTTGGTGAGATAAGGACGTGTGTAAAATTTCAGATCGATATCTCAAAAACTGAGGGCATATATGCAGACAGACGAACGAACATGTAGTAGATCAACTCAGCTCGTCATGCTGATCATTTATATATGGCACATATTTTATAGGGTCCCCAACGTTTGCTTCTGGATGTTGCAAACTTCGTGTCAAACTTAGTATACCCTCTTCAGGATTTAAAAATCGGAATATGCAAATATTTGAAATAGGCTTAGCTTCTAAAAATAGACAATTCCTTGTTGAGTTTTTTAGACAATAGAAATTTTAAGTAATTTCTAAAAAAGTTGCACGAATATGCCTTGTATGCCGAAGTTAGAGATAATCCAATAAGAGCTGCAAGTTTTTATTCGCGGCCTCCTCCTTTTCAACTCAACTCAAATAAAATATCTGTCACAGTTTTCTGAAACACAAAGAATGACTAAACGAAAAATATTTATGCTCTATTTTAAGGAGTTTTCTTTTTCTTAGAGGTCAATTAAAATAAATCCATTATTGGATAATATTCGACCGCATAGACTACGTCCAGCACACAGTGAAGAAATTATAGTGTAAGCGTACAAAGAACAGCTTGTTCAAGAACTGACGCCGTACGACCTTCCCAAGCGAAAAGTTCCAAAAAGAGCCGACGTTTCGAGCCAAATTTTGTTCAGCGATGAGGCCCATTTCTGGCCAATATAGGGTATATGTAGAAAGAAATAAAATTGCCACATTTGAGACGAAGAGCAACCTGAATTGATTCAAATCTTCCTTTTCATTCTGGTGGAATCATCGGTCCATATTTCTTCAAAGATGAAGCCGGTGAGAACGTAGTCGTTAATGGCGACCGTTATCGCGCCATGATAACCGATTATTTGATGCCTGGAATTGAAGTTCGTGATCTCGGCGACATTTGATTTCAACAAGATGACACCACTTCCCACATCGCATCAATCAATGGAGAGAACACCTCGGTGAGCAGATAATTTCACGTTTTGCTGTGATTGGCCACTAAGATCATGTGATATCGCATTGTTAGACTTTTTTCTGTGGGGATATGTAAAGTCTAAAGTCTAAAGACAATCCCGCTTGGATTCAGACCTTGAAACAAAACATCAGTATCATTCGCACGTCACCAGTCGAAATGCTCGAACGAATCATCGATAATTAGGCTCAACGGATGGAGCATCTAAGTCGTAGCCGCGGTCAAAGTTTGAGAGAGATAATCATCAAAAAAAATGCCAAAGAATGTTAATTAACATTCCACATTAAATTTGAAGTTTCTGTGTTTTTTCTTTAAAATAATAGGGAACCACAAAATGGATGATCCTTTACATATAGGCTTTTTATCATAAATTCAGAATATAAACTAAAATCTACATACATTCCATACATACTTATATACTTTTTAACGAGCATTTCTATGCCCACAATAGCACCTCGTCAACTGTTCATTCAATTTTAATTAAATTAATGAAGTAATAAAATAATATTAAATATGTCTGTGTGCTCTTTGTGAGTAAAAATGTATGTACATACATATAGTATGTATAATTATAATTTTCTCTGATGGAATTCTGTTGTGCCTGAGCATAGCCTTAAGTACAGCCACGAGCTCGTAGAGCGCTAAATGTTGAATTAATTAAAATTATACAAATAAAAGAATAATAATAATCACAAAGAAAGAAACAAAACAAAGGCATAAATAAAACTACCAATAACAAAACAAACATATTATTAACATATTTATTTATTATAGAAAAATATTATTCACAAAGCAATTCAAAAGAAGAATGTTGTTGAGCAAGTTTTATGGGACAGCGCTAGAACACGATGATGAATACAGTATAGCTAAACCATTTGTTAATATGCTTAACATATATATATACATACGTATGTTTCTACTATGTATATGAAAATATACATACTAGATGAGTCGTTGGTATGTTGAAAGGAAAGCCAATAACCAGCAAGAACTTTGTATTATTTCAAACTAGTAAATAGTTAGTTAATATTTAAACTAAAAATATCATTTCAATCAAGTGAAATTTCATCAAACGATTTAAAGGGATAGTTGTATATTATTTCTTCTTGAATTACAGTATAACTAATTATTAGGGTTATATTAATAGTACAATGGATATAACAGAAAAGATCAGAGTGATAATTTGTATACTATTAGAAAATGTTTTGTGTACTTTTGATCTTGATCTTGATCTTATATTCTACGGCGAATTCTGAATGGCTTGTAAACAATTCTTAGCCACAAATATTTAGATTTGGAAGAATTACAAGAAGTTACGAATTGCTCATTTCCCAAGGCAGTACTAGCGCTTACACGTTGGGTCGAATTTGTGACCATACTATAGATCAAACTAGTGAGTGGAACTGGTTTACAACCAGCGATTTGGTTAGCTTACTTCATAACACAATCAGCGTTTGCTGTTTCCAGAATTCCATGAGTATGAAGTATTATTTTGTGAAAATTAAAACTAATTTTGAATGGGAAACTATAAAAAAAATTCATTCAACGTTTGTAGATATGGAATCCATTTTTGTCAGTTTCGGCTCTTCCCCATAGCTTTTTGAAATTGTTTTTTTGTGCAACATTTAAAATGGCTATCATTTGCTTTTTGACCCAAAGTATCATCTTCATATAATATTGCTTGCAGTTCGGCGTCTTCAAACTTTTTTGGTGGTCTTCCACGTTCTTCATTTCTCACATCAAAATCATTATCTCTGAAGCGTTCAAATAATATACCTCGACAAGCATTCGATGCGGCTCTGGGCCACTTTTCTTCAAGTGGAAAAGAAATTAGTGTTTTTCGCAAATCATCAATTTTCGGGAAAAAATTTACATTTTCAACACAGAGAAAAAATATCGATTCTTGTTCTAAAGTTGCTGGACAAATCAACAAGATTGAATAATATCGAAAAAAATTAAAAAGTAAACGTATGTTGAAAAGATAGTGAGAATAACAAAATCGCAATAAGAAAGAAAAAAGGAAAAAACACTAAAAATTGCAACGCAATATTCAGTCGGAAAAGGTTAAACAATACCTTCGATCTCAATATCGTGGCAAGTTCGCGAATATACCAAAGAAAGATATATTTTGAACCTTCAAACAGTTGTCAAATTGTCACGATGTGGACTCATGCAGCATAAATTTCACCAACAACCTAAGCCAGGAGATCAAGTGCAGAATATCTCTTTTCAGCAGGGACTACTTTGGGATAGGTAGGCAATTGAAAAGCACTCCCGACATATTATACACACAGTCACACAGACTACCTGAGTGATAAGTATCGAAGAACATGGAATCATGTAAGGGCTCTACCGGGACATGTATATACATAGCTAAGCTCATAAAAATCCAACGAATGCGCTGATAAGGCATAGTCGTACGCACAGAAGATTTTGCTAAGGCCAGAAGCTCTTTCGATTCGAGACCTGTGCGTGGACAAAATAAGCAATGGCCCTCACGCATTCAATAGAAAGACCAAGTCTGCCCTTAGGATGTACAACTGGCGTGACCTGGCAAATGTTACATACAACCGTCAAAGTTTTGCGTCTCCACAAAAAAAGAACTCTTTGAATTCAAGGCCTTGAATCCAATGCCAAATCACCCTTGCTAACAGGTGCTACTTTGGACTGAGTAGGCGATTGAAAAGTAAAGTCCTCTTTCAACGAACAAAGACCAAGCTCTACAAGTCACTCATCATTCACGGTGCGGAAGCATGGATAATGACATCATCTGATGAGTCGGCCTTAGGAGTGTTCAAGATAAAGGTTTTGCGAAAGATTTATGGTCCTTTGCGCATTGGCAACGCGAATACCGCAGTCGATGGATCGAGATATACAACGACACTGACATAGTTCAGCGAATCAAGAGACGGCAGCTGCGCTGGCTTGGTCATGTTGTCCATCTACATCTACTCTATCTAGTAAAGAAGAAGAAGTATGTGTATGAATTTGAACCGTTATCAATATGCGTTAAACAAATCCAATCCGAATCAAAACATTTGGTGCTATACACACATTCATCTATACTACTATTAACGTAAAAGTTGAGTTTTAACTGCATAAATTATCTTTCTTCCAATTAAAGACCACCCGAATATATGTATAATTATAAAATATACTATGTATTAAGTAGTTTATATAAAAAACATTAAGGGGGTATTCTGGTTTAGAAGCATTAATTTCAGGTAATTTTAAAAGTGTCGTAAAAAAAAAGGCAATTAATATTTTTACTATACATTTTTTTATTAGTCATTTGCTAATTTTAAAAGAGTACAGAAAAAAATTAAAAACTAAAAAAAGTAAAAAATATCAACAATTATGAGCTAACAAAGTGGGGGGTCTCTAAAAATTTCCACGTGACCATACCCATGGTTTCAACCCTCCTAGTTATCTGAAACCAAAAAAAAAAAACAGATTATTAATCTAGAATAATGTCGCAATGGCCGGAACTACGGATAAGTGGGAAAAAAAATTTTCACAAAATGGCGACTGCCTGAAAAAACAAGTTTTTTTTGGATAACTTTTTCTGACTATTTCGAATTTTTTAAAAATAATGAAAATAAAAACTTGGGGATGGGGCTAGTTCCAACCATAGACAAGCCTATAAAGAAGACTCTATAAAAATTTGAAGTAAATCGGTTTAGTAGAACCTGAGAAATCGTGGGTATCGTTCCGACAAAGTCAGTTTTGAGAAAAACGCGTTGAAAGTTTCTGGTAATGTCTTTTGTTCGATTAGTTCCGGCCGAACCAGTTTGGATGTCGGGTCAGAAAATGCCTATATCTCCGAAAATAATTTGAATTTTGAAAAACTCTTAAACTTTGAACATATAAAAAAAAATCGATTTTTTTAAATTTCTAAACGAGAATACCCCCTTAATTAATCAAATTCCTTAATTACGCTTAAAAATGGCAGCTATTACTCATCCACTGTTTACTTTTTCTTTGCTTTTTTCTTCAAATCACCAACAATGGTCGTATGAAAACATACTTTTCAATTAATTAAGCAAAAATAAAACAGCCACCAATGCTTTTTACGGTCTCAGAGCGGTTTGACAACATCGCCAGCAGTTTACCGCCATTCAATAATCCGATTTCCGTCTCCGCCTTAAAACCGCTAGTCAATGACTAAATACTACAACAATCATCTTTCTAATAACCATTGTTATTATTGTTGCCATTTTCATTTCATAGATGCGCAATTAATATCGCTTGCACTCAGCGGCGCAATGGACTTTTGTGCGTCCGCGTCATAAGCGGCTTGCTGACCTTGCGGCGCAGCAAAAACGAGCAAATAAGCAAGCAAAATGGAAAATGAAAAATAAAACAAATAAAACAACGTATTTAGTAGACTCATACAAAGGTATGCAAGCAAATAACACACAAATAAATGAGACAAGCATTCAAACACATGTGCTTTTACAAACAACAACAAACTCAGCGAGACAAACAAATGCAGCTAAAACAACAAAAATCCCAACAAATGCCAACAGCAATGAGTAATAACAAGCGAGTAAAAAGAAATATTTAAATGTGCATGAAATCAGCAGCTCGAATTTCTAAGCTTTGCACAGCTTCTCGATGGACGAGTGTTCGGCATTCGGTATTCTGATACATGCAAATTGCACATGAAGGCGGTTACATATGTACGTGCACATACGCGAAGAGTAAATACCCTGTAGGAATAAGAACGCCATCATTCTTCTTTACTGACATAGAAACCGCTTACGCGGTTGTAGCCGAGTTAACAAGAGCGCGCCAGTCGTTTCTTCTTTTCGCTATTTGACGCCAATTCGAGATACCAAGTGTAGCCAGGTCCTTCTCCACCTTATTTCTTCAATTCAATGAAGGTCTTTCTCTGCCCCCAGCGGCGGGTGCTGAAACCTTCAATGATGGCGTGTTCCATCCGGATATCGTGACCGAGCCAACGCAGCCGCTGTCTCATGATTTGGTGGATATGTTATTGATTCCTTCACTGCTGTATTCGTCGTTGTCAATGCGCTAAAGGCAATAAATCTTCCACAAAATGGAATACTCCTAAGGCCGGCTCATCAGATGATGTCATTGTCCATGACTGCGCACCATATAACATCGGACGGGAATTATGAGAAACTTGTAGAGTTTGGTCTTTGTTCGTCGAGCGAGGTCTTTACTTCTCTCTTGCTTACTTAGTCCAAAGTAGCATCTGGCGGCAAAAGTGATTCTGCGTTGGATTTCAGGACCTTGAAGTCAGACACATTTTTTGAGTTACTTTTCTGTGGCGCTACAACCGAATTTGCACAGAACATATTATTTCGACTCCTCTGACAACAGCATGAAAGTAAGTGGAATCAAATGGTAACCACTTCCACTCCCCATATAACGGTTTTCCTAAAAACTGCAATAAATCTATAACGAAGTGCATCAGAGACATTAAATTTTACATCCGAGACGACACAAAGAGCAGGTTCAAAATTAGGCAATGGGCGTGAAACCGCCCACATTTAGGTGAATTTACATACCGAATCTACTACAACAATTCAGCCAAATTTGGTACATAAGATTATTTTGATATTCTGCATTTACAGTGCAAAAATGGGCGAAATTGGACGGTAACCACGTCTACTTCACCTATAACGCAATTTTAAATTCCATTTGATTCTTTCAAGCACTAAATAATATAGCGGGATAAAAATTCGCACAAATATGTCCTTTGCGGTATGCCTTTTCAAGCTTAAAAAGTGTCAAAATCGGACCATATGTATACCCCAAAATACCGGAAATTGTAGGCTTTACAATTGGCCATTGTCCGATCGGGACTTACGGGGCAAGAATAGAAATGTTATCGGATTACAGTTGCATGAAGAAGAGGAAAAAATTATCTGAACACTTCCTTTTGGAATGTCCCGCTCAGATCAGGGCTAAAAACCTCGGATATCATAGCTTTGGCAACCAGGTGAATTAACGAAACTCCTAAGCAAGTTTGAAACATTCAACTACTGCAGTTCCAAGTGTGGTCATTCTTCAGAATTAGCCATAAATCTTGAACCTGAATAAATATAACCGAATCTATATATTTATATTTAGGGCATATTTGTATAACACGATGACGCCAAAAGCTAAATATCTCACTCAATGACAATAATTTAAGCTTCTGCTATTTCTTTTAATAATGACTTGTTCGGAGTCGCTTTTAAAATTGTACACGCCTTTATTTATCTCCTCCTATTTGTCAAACTTGCAGAGTGTCGAATCGTACAAAAAACTAAATTAAAGCGAGCAAAGACGCCATATCAAACTGGGGAGTGCTGAATGTTCAAAATGTGTAAGACAGTGGGCTATTTTTCTCCGCTGTAGGCTGTAAGCATGACAGAAACTTTTTCAGATTAGTCAAGCTATTTGTTATATTGATTATGTTCATAACCTAGCGTTACCAAAACAAAAAAAAAACAAAAAATGTATTCTTTTATTAGCTCGAACTAAACTGAATCCTTACCAAATTCATGCTTTCGGGGAAGATTTGTTTCACCCCTTCGTTGCATATAGATTAGTCCCCAAAGTATTTAGCAATGTTGCTGTATTCAGCAGATTCCAATTCCTGCAGGGTATTCATAATATGCGTATAATTGCAATATTGCGTAGGTGCACACATAAGAGTGATATTGTTGTTTAGTTTTATTTACAAAATATTTTTTCACATTTTTGTCTTGCGTTTTTCTATGATTTTCTGTAGTTTCACTTCGTTTTGTATTTGGATCAATGTCAACGGTCTAACAGCAAAACAAGTAATAGCTGTAGTAATAACAGTAATGCCAACATCATAACGCCAACACCAGCTGCAGCAACACTGTTAGCAACAACAAAATCGAATAACCACTTCATAACTCTAACAGTTGTGACCTTATTGCTAATTACTTCAAGAATAACATCAGCAACTGGAAACTTGCAGTCGCTCGCCTTAGCTGGCTTGCTACCGTTGGCTACCCCTGGCGACTGTCAGACGGTCATATGAGCTGCTGCTGTCTGGCCATCACACTGACCAGACCGAACATCACTAACTTCGCACAAGCGCGTTGCACATTTGATGCATGCATACGAATAAATTTATGTATATATGTATATACTTTTAATACATATAAATAAATAAAAGTATGTGTGGGTATATTATACTTTAATAAGCGGATAGTTGAGTGACAAGTTGCTGACAAGACGGCAGCGTTACGCAGCCACGCTGGTGGTCACTTGTTAGAATACATACATACATATACACGGATTAAAATATGTTTATATACTATGTATGCATATATGCATTAATGTACATATGTATGCATATACATATCGTCATTTGGTTATCATACACTCATATTGAAACAAATTTTGAGTTTTGGTTATAAAGTGGTTATATATTGGTTATTATATCTGACAGCGACTTTTAGTTTTTTTCTTATGATACATACATACATTAGTATGTAGTATATTTGCATTTTAGGTGAAGATATACATACAGTTTTATTTATTTATGGTTAGTTTTGCATATTTCTACTTTTTTTTGTGAATATTTCTTGTTGTTGCTGGTCCAAATTTCAAATTAAAATCTATTTTTGTTCACAACAAAACAAGTTCGCTGAAGTCATTAAAATAATTGGCAAACGGAAACTTAAAGTTTTAGAATTTTGTTTTGATTTTTTTTATGATTTCATTTTGCTCTTATAATCACAGCTTCGAAGTACATAGGTACATATTTAAGTGTGCTATACAAATATTTCGATGATGCTAATAATGATTTTGCTAGTTTTTAAGTTTGCCAAAGCACTTCACGCTTACAATTTAACAACGGTTTCACTTTTCATACAAATTTCTGTTGAAATTATTATTAATTTAACATTTTTAATTGCTGAAGAAAATTTTATAAATTTCACGATATCTATAATTCCTTGACAGGTGTGAGTCAAATCTCGAAACACAGAGAGATGGTATTCCTAAGTAAATTTCTTAAAAACAAGAACAAAATTCTCAGAAATAAAACACCAGTTTTTTCTACTGCTGTGGAGCCGAGTATCCCAGAATGAGTTCATCTGAAATTGTGCGCTCTAATTGCAGCTGTGCTCAATCACTTTCTGAAAGATTTTGCGGAAGTATCTTGATTTGCGAGCTTACAAATTCCAACTCGTCTAAGAATTGAAGCCGAACGACAACCAAGCGCGTCACACGTTCGGTGAATGGGCCCAGAACGAGATGGCCACCGATCGCGATTTTCACAAACAAATTTTGTTCAGCGATCAGCGAAGCTCATTTTTGGTTGAATGAGGGTACGTTAATAAGCCAAATTGTCGCATTTAGAATGAGTAAATGCACAAGTCAATAGTTGGTGTGCTTTATGGGCAGAGGGAATCGTTGGCATCTCTTCCTTCAAATATGAAGCCGACCATAATGTTGTAGTCAAATGGAAAACGCTGTAGAGCCATGATTAATGACTTCTCATTGAATGATGTTGATGTGGATGACCTTTGATTTCAACAATATACCATATATATGCCACACAGCCAACGAAACAATCAATGTATCAAAGGAAACTGAGCTGACCTATTGTGGCGTTATGTGAAGACACTTGCGAAGTCACTTGTTACGCCCGAGACTAATCGGCACACTAGTGCTGACTTGCATCCTAATTGTTGTAAAAAGTGGTCGAAAACTGAGCCTCGCGGCTGAAATTTATTCGTGCCAACGGCGTCGGACATTTGCCCGAAATCAGTTTAAAATCATAATTGTAAACCCTTATCTTTATAATAAAGTTAAATGTTTAGCCATAATATTAAATTATATGCGTTTTATTTTTTCTTGAAAACCACACATTGACATACATAGTGATATTTCAAAAAACGTATTTTGCTAGGTTGGGATGTCTATCCTTAATTACTATGTCAAATATGAGCACGATCTCTCAACCACTTTATAGCTGCGTAAGTCGAAAAAGCTTGCAATGATTTCGTTTTATCAAAAGGACAAACCTTCGAGGTGTACAAAGCTTTCAAAGACTGACGAGAGATCGTTGACATGCCTCATTAGGGACGACCTGCGGCCTCTTCAACTGATTAAAATATTAAAAACGAGGCGAGATATGGTCAGTTGAAAATCGTCAGAGCAAGTGTTAGAAAAGGAAAAGCATTTTCGACAAAGTGAATTTTTTCAAACAGAGTACGATTGTGCAAGCCAAAAATGCAATGAATACCATCAATGAACCACCGTATTCACCATATTTGGGTCCGTGTGATTTTTCTTCTTCCCTAAACTGAAATTGAACTCGGTAAATCTGCGACAGAGGCGTTTGAATAACGTAATCACAGGTGACGAGTCGTAGATCTTTGAGTATGACCCCGAGACAAAGAGGCAATCTTCCGAATGGCACACACCGATGTCTGCTCGCCCAAAAAAGGGAAGAATGACCAAATCCAAAGTGAAAACGATGCTCATTGCCTTTTTTGACATCAAAGGCACCATGAATTTGCTCCTCCTGGACAAACCGTCAACGCTAAATTTTACATGGAAGTCCTCAAGAGACTCAAAAGAAGGGTCAATCGGGTCCGACAAGACATCGCAGCCGAACGGAAGTTGCACCACAACATAGCCCCGGCTCACAACGCCTTTCTTGTGAACAGCTACCTAACCAAGGCCGGCATCCTAACGCTTTCTCAGCCGCCCTACAGCTTAGACATGACCCCCCGGACTTTTTTTGTTCCCTTGCCTGAAAAGGTCGATGAAAGGCAAGCATTTTAAGACGACAGAGGGGATCCAAGCAACATGCACCTCGGCTCTCAAGGCTATTCCGAAGAATGCCTTCCGTGACGCATTCAATGCTTGGAAATCGCGCTGGCAGCGCTGCATTGACGCAGAAGGAGCCTATTTTGAAAGCTTTTAAAGAATTGTCCTATTACTTTCCGGACAAACCCTGTACATATATTACATCTATTGGGGATTACTTTGTAGGCGACAAAATAAATATTGATGAATTATTAAACATTTTGCGTCTTATTTACAATTTCCGGTTTCTTTTCATCACAATGTATATCGGGTATATTTTAACAAAAAAAATAGTCGAGAAACTGAAAAAGTAAATTTTAATACGAACAAAGTATGACCGCACTGCGTTGCGGCTAGTGGAAAAGTAACTTTTCTCCGATTATTTTTTTCAGTGTTTTTAATGATGCAATTTTGTCACAGACATTCCAAGTAAACCAAAAACACATAAAGCTTATTTTTATGTTGGCCCGTTGATTTTTAATTGATTTTAGAAGTCAAATATACAAAATTTTCACGAAAAGAGGGGATTTCAGGGCTGTATTCAAAATGATCTCATTTGATTTTGGTGACAGATATTTTGATTCGGAAAAAAAATCTGCCTTCGAACAAGTATCTTCTGTAAAACAAAGGAATGTTGTTTGAGACATTTTCTTATGCACCTTTTTTAGAGCGAAAACCCGACTAAAGGTCCATTTTTCCTTTAAATTTGGGTTAGGTAAGGTAAGGTTCCAAACCACTACAGAAATGTTACATAATTTGTTTTCAACGAACTGTGAAAAAATCGGCTGCCCATACCTGCCCTCCTGGGAGTTATAGCAATTTGAGTATATCACTCTCAGTATATATTCCTTAGAAATAGAACGGAAATTCTCGGAATCACTTATTGAATAATTTAATCATATAGGTTTTCGGGTGACTTTCCGTCATCCCACGTCAAACTGATTGATAATTTGTAATTTTTCTGTAGAATGCAATAAAATATGCCTGTGCCTATCTTCAAATTATTTTTTTATTCTACATCTATTCTAGCACTCCACAAAAATGAGCATAACTCTCTTAAAACTGAAGCTATTGACTTTAAACCGGTATCAAATTAAAGCTTTTGTTGCCACCTTTCAAATAAGAAATGAAATTGATTTTGGTTTTATACAAAATTTCAGAGTTTTTCAACAAATATCGAAAAATCATAAAAAATTGACGCTTATAATTCTTGTTTGGACCACCTTATATGTACTTTATTTAAAAAACTAATCATAGGGTATTTATCAGAAATAAAAGAAGAATTAAAATAATTTTTTTTTTGTAAATTTTTCGAACAACTTTTTTTTTTTTTACTTTTGCTGAAAATTTGACCCAAAAATTTTTTTCGGTGCAAATTTTTTTTTCACTCATTCTGTTTGGGAATTCATTCTGACCAATCTGTAGAAGTTTCTCATCGATACAATTAAAATTACAGTTTAGGCAATATGATTTTCAAAAAATTCCGGTTTCGCAACACTGTGGACCGGTATTTCGACAATGTTGCAACACATCAACCACTCTAATCATAAATTCACGCTATTGAGTTTAAAATAGCACGAAAATTCGAAAGGAATTTGTGTCAAATCAACATAACGCAAGCCGATAAATATTTATCGATAGTTGCAATAGCAATACGATAAATGATAAGGCAAACAAAACAGAAAAAATTAGCCAACAAAGCTATTGGAATCAAAACGCAAGAAGTTTACTCAAGTACTTATTTAATATTTACGCAATGTGTGTATTTGTTTTTGTTGTTGTCTAATGATGGGCGTTAAGCTGGCAATTGAAATCCCAAGCACGAGCGAGTGCATTGGCAAAGCAGCAACAGCGAGCAAATAGGTGCGTAAGTGTGCGCAAGTATTGTGTTGATTTTGTGTTTATTTATTAAACTATTACTTTTGTTTGCTATTTGAAGGCAAGCGTGCATGATTTATTATTTTACCGTTAGTTTTTCGTTTTCGTTGCGTTTTTTTCGATTTTCAAGTTGCTTGCATTTGCAATGAGATGAAGGCAAAGCGGCGCATTGTGTAATCGCACAATAAACTAACTAAGTAACTCACTGCTACCTAATGTTACAAAAACAACAACAACATGTGGAAGACAACAAAGTGTAAAAACGAAAAGAAAACGACACGGGCGAAAAATGCAAGCGAAAAAGTCAAATAAAGTGAAAAATTGTGGGTAAGAGCCAAAAGTGGCTATGCCGACATAACTGCAGTAACAGCAACAGCAACTACTTAAGCAGCAACAGTAACAGCGGCAACAACAAAAGCAGCAAATGCGCTACAATGCAATTGGTTTGTTGCAACAATAACAAAAGCAGATAACGGCAACCGTAAATTTTACACACTTGTCCGTTGCAGAAATATCTATGTTGTTGTTTTTGTTGTTGATTACTTTTTGCTTAGCACAAAAATCACTCGTGCATTCATTCACATTTTATGGTAACAGCGGTGGAATTGCAACAGCAATAGCAACAACACATGGGCACATAATCGAACGAAAATGCGAATGTAACAAAGTTGCCAGCATGAACAAGTAAGGTAGTGGCGGCATCGAGAGGGACCGAATATAATAACATATATGTATGTTGATTGTATTTGGCAAAACATCTCAATACAGAGTTCAGTGGATCCAATGTTCTAATTATTCTTTATAATTCTAAGATCGTTTCCACGCTTGTAAGCAAGTAGCAAGAGAACACTCGCTTAAATAAATAAGTAAACTTCTATTACCATATTTTTCCGAATTCAACGAGTTGGCATTTCATCATGGAAAATAAAGAATGTGTTTCGCGCGTATCGCTCAACTTATGGTCAATATAATCGGCCTACTGAGAGTATTATTCGCAACACCATCACCCATCTTGAGACCTAGTATGTATTATTGGATAATATTAGACCGAATAGACCACGTCCAGCAGGCAGTGAAGAAAATATAGCAGACGTAGCTGAGAGTGTAAACGAAGACCGTGGAGAGTCGATTCAGCGTCGTCCGCAACAACTCGGACTGACGTATGGAAAGAACTGGTTCATTTTTCGTCAAGATCTTAAATTGAAAGCGTACAAAATAAAGCTGGTGTAAGAACAGAGGCCTTCCAAGCGAGATCGCTTCGCTCTATGGGCTCTTTAAAAATTCCAAGAAGATCCACGTTTTCGAGCCAAATTTTGTTCGGCGATGACGCATTTGAGACGAAGAGCAACCTGAAGAGATTTAAGAGCTGCCATTTTATCTAGAAAAAACAACGGTTTGGTGTGGTTTATGGGCCAGTGGAATCATCGGTCCATAACCGTGCCATGATAACCGATTACTTGATGCCTGAAAATGAGGCTCGTGATCTCGTTGACATTTGTTTTTACATTAATTAATGGATTTATTGAGAGAACACTTCGGTGAGCATATAATTCCACATTTTGGGCCGGTCCAAGATGTAGTAATATCACACCGTTAGACTTTTCCCTATGAGGTTATGTAAAGCCTAAAGTCTATCCGGTCAATCCCGTTTCAATTCAGGCCTTGGAGCAAAACATCACGCATGTTATTCGCCACTTAGCAGTCGAAATCCTCAAACGAGTCATCTAAAATTAGACTCAAAGAAATAATCTCCAAAAAATAAATACCTAAAAATTATCTTTCGAATGATAATAAACATTTTCCATTAAATTTGAATTTTTTGTATTTTTTCTTTAAAAAAGTGGGGAACCTCGGAGTGTATCACTAATGCTTTTTCATAAATATATTTAAAATAGTTTAAAATGTCATTGTTTACTGAAAAATAAATATTTCCTTCCACAAAGTACATTCTTCTAATAAAAAAGAGTATTTCTTCCCTTTGTTTTTTTAAAGAATTCTGTTGTATGATAAGCAAGTAAGGGCAAATACTGGCTTAGAAATAAGAAAGAAAAATTTCCCAATGACCAAAAGAACTCTTCTGTACATTTAAGATAAAAAAACAACGACAAGCTCTCTTTATTTAAAACCATATTTTAACGCTATGCAACACTGGAAATTTTCAACAGCAGCTATAGTTGGCCTAACAAAGCATTGCTGCCATAAATTTAACGAATATATAGTATTTATATATACGTTATCGTATTTGGCTCGATACTATTACAGTGTGTGTCAAAAGTAAGTGTATTTGTCTGTAAAATATAATTAAATATTGCTGGAAGCAAAGTCAATATCACACATAAGTTAAGCAAATGAATTTGGCACAATGGGAATCCCTATGCTCAGCGACGAATAATGTGAAGTTCATCATTAGTGGTTCCACAAATTATCGAGCGAAATGATTAAAAAGAAGAAAAAAATTAAAAACGAAACATTCGACTGCAATAATATTCTTCGCACTAAAAATAATCGGTGCCAAATTTCATGAAGACAGCTTATCAGATAAAAAAGTTTTCCATTCAAGTACAAGAGTTCGATTGTTCAGTTTATATGGCAGCTATATGCTATAATGGATTGATATTGACGGTTCGGGCAAATGAGCAGCTTCTTGGGAAGAAAAAGACGTCCGCAAAATTTCGCACCGACATCTCAAAAACCGAGGACGCGTATATACAAACAGACAGACGAACACGGCTAAATGGATTCAGCCCGTCACGCTAATCATTAATGTAGTTATTTCAAGAGTCTCCGATGAACTTTACAAACACCGTAGCTACAGTGACTGTTGAGGGTATAAATATCGTCATAATCCATGCTGCCAGGAAGCTGCCGTCAGTCCCATTAAATATATCAAAATAATAATATTTTCTAAAAATATTGAATAACTTTTATGTAAAAATAACGATCTATGTAAAATCGATTAATTTTGTTAAAAATATCGATAATGTCGTATCGTCTTACATTTATAAATATTTATTATTCATTTACAGATCTCTACTTGCATTTCTTAAGCTACCATTCATATGAAGCACGCTGTATATTTTTATGGGGTTATTCAAGTATTTGCGAGCAAGTAAGCGAAGCAGTTAAAATGGTCTTGGCCACATTGGCGTACGTTGGCTCAATACGAAGCACAACTTCCAGCTAAGTTAAATATTTGCTAAGTTGTTTGCTCGCGCCAAAATTTCTTCACGGTTGCACCGAATTTATATTTCAACTTCGAAGTGAATTGGATTTGTTGCAAGTTCGGCACAAGGTTGCCACTTACAAAAGTACATATATGTCGGCCTATTTTAATTTCAGCGTACTTGACTCAAACGCCATAAAGCGTAGTTTTAAAAACTCATTTATTATATAAATGCCGTTCGCAGGAAACATATTAAAAATTATCAATAAATATATAATAAACTTGATATTGTCATTATTCTGTGGTGATTTTCCACAAGTAAAAATATTTTTTATCTGATCGCAATTAAAAAGCCACTATATTAGTTTAAGTCAATATATTTAATGAATTCGGAACCGCTACTTCTTTTATACACATACATATGTATATATTTTATATATAAGTTATATATAAATTTTTATCCATTTTTACGTATTCCATTGCCTTTTTTGTCTAGCTTCGTTCAACTCGTTACTTTTTTGCTGCGCTTGCTTTCCTGTCATCAATTGTGCATCAAGGTAGACGCCCACAAAAGTAAGTAGCGCACAAAACTGTTATGAGCTGTGGAGCGCGACCTACACTGGAACGCCTAGATGTTGCAATTGTTTTTTGAGCTACCGCCATAATTAGTACGACCGAAAAAATAGAATTACAGCGTCTCAGACAGAAATCAAACCTAGCATAAACCGCTTGTTAGGAACTTGTTCTTTCAATATCTAAAATTATTATTGAAAAACAGTGCATCAATAGTGTCGCAAATATTTACGAATCTAATGAGATATTCAAACGTTAGACACATTGTGTCAGTATTCTAGGCAATCCACGATTCATAACCTGTAAAGATGTTATACAATTGACGTGTTTCGAAGCAATGCTATAGTATTTTTTTAATATTTCTTGCGACCAATTGACAGGAGCCTTTTTTGAAGCGATTGACAAATTATGTGGGATTCAACATGAACAATTTTTTTTTACAAACAAATCTTAAAGTAAATGTATGTCGCTCTTACTAATGTCCACAGTTGTCTCAATATCCTGATTGGTCGATGACGATATCATTTTGCATACAGCATCAGTAGTTTCCGGAACAATAACTGATTTTGAACGACATTCACGAAATTTGTCCGTCGATTCACAACCACGATTGAGTTCACCATAGCATCGATAAAGAATACTCCCGGATTGACCTTCATAGCTAAAAATTTAATTAAGTTCATCGTTGGACTGTTGTTGAGTTAAACCACGTCGAAAGTTACGAAAAAATAATCGCCCGAAAATGTTTGCGAATTAAATTTAATTTGAGAAAGGACTTAGTTCGGGTGCAACCGAACATTTTTTACTATAACTACTATCAGGAATCAAGACCAGTACCACATACTGTTAACATTTCATAAATAACCAATCAAATGGAGTAAAGTCAGCCGGATGTTCGAAAATCCTGATATTTGTTATATGGGTGCTAGGTATAGTTTTCCTAGAATTTTATTTATTTTGTTGGTATAAAGTCACCCAGAAGATCGAAAATCTTTAGGGGCTCAGGGAAGTATTGACCGATTCAACCCATTTTTCATATGATTATCACGAAAAGATTTTCTCTGAATTTCAATTGTATATCCCACACATTCTGGGGTCTACATATTCGGTACCTAGGGGCTTGAAGAGGTTTTGTTTGATTTGGGGTAGTTTTTGGTCATAAGATGGCATACTCTGAAGGCATTATTCGTGGCGTTTGTGGGCGAGGCAGTAGTCCTATCACGCCCATCTACGAACTCCTTTTTTTGGCAAGGAACGCGCATACCAAGTTTCATCAAGATATCTCAATTGTTAATCAAGTTATAGCTTGTCCGTCATCCTGATCATTTATATATAATATATACTTATGTATAACCCTATATCTATCTCGCTTAATTTTAGGTGATACGTGCAACCCTTAGGTGAACAAAACTATTATACCCTGTAGCAAAAGGTTGTTCGAATTTAAAAAGATAAAATATTATATAGCAAAAATATCAAACAATTTTTTATTAATTTCCAAAAGTTCGAAGTTCGGGCCTCTAGACTGGAATACACGCTTAAGGGGCTATACCAGTGTGACACTTTCAACAGAAAACATTTTTTTTTTGCTTTTTCGAGTATTTTTGAATACATTTACTATACAATGACCTACAATCTTAATTATTGGTTGAAAATTTTGAATTTGGCATTAAAAAAAAACGACAATTTTTTACCTAAGAAAACGATTTTTTTTTTTTCAAAATTACGCCATTTTGTTAATTTTTGATATTTTTCAAAGATCGTAGGTCATTGTATAGGAAATATATTTAAGTTTAATAAACTTTTTGATTTTTTTTGTTTCAGCTACTCATTCGGCCGGAATCATGTCAGCAGCTGGGGCACTTTTTTTGGCAGCTCCGAAGACAGTATATAACTCCGTTATTTTTCAACATTTTTGTAAAAAAAAATCTTAAAATATAGCTGAAAATATACCTTATTACGTGCAAAAAACTTTGAAGCATTCAATCGAGTACTTTCTTTTAAAAAAATTCACGAAAATCGCCTAATTTTTCATGCGTTACACTGGTATAGCCCTTTAAGGAAGGGAGCGTTAGGCGCCGAATTAAGAAAAGGAAGGAGTTGGGCCCCTAGCAGTGCGGAAATGAAAAAAGTCGTGGAATCACAAGCGTCTAGATAATTTCTGTGTGCTTGATAAAATCACCAATTCAATGCAAAAATGTTGCGCTTGATTTTACTATCTAAACTCTCTGCAGAAATGCTTCAATTTACAAACTAAGCCGTGAAATTATTTTTCTCAAAAATTCTTAGTTGGTAATTTTATCAACAATACTTTCATTTTCAAAAATTGACTCCGTTCAATGCAACAAAATTTTGCTCCTTTTACCGCTTCTCGATTATATCACTTTTCATTTCGCGGCACTTCTCCGCTTTGATTGCGCGTTTTAGTTGATTACAGTTGCATTGTTGTAATCGTTTTATGCAACAAAAATTCAAAAACGAAAACAAATCACAGCCAACATAATAATATTGAAATTGTTTTTGTTGTTGTAATTGCATTCAGCAGCGCCATTGTAAGCCGCTTTGATGCCACTGCTTGTAGCGATTTGTACACTTTTCAATTTTGTTGCCGTTGTTGTAAGTAGCTATGAACCGTACATATGTATGTATGTATATTTATTTGAGGTTGAATAAACAATTGCTTTTCGCGGCGAAAAATTGTTTACAACAAAAAGTACACAAATAGACGCTGATCAAAAACAAAAAGTGCAGCAAATACGGCCATGTAACGGCGTCTGCCGCACAGCGCCTACAACAACAAATCACAAATAACAATGCAATCAAGTTGTTGCAGTGTGCAACAAAGCTGAGTCGGGAAAACAATAAGCGGCAACAACAAAACATAGCAGCGATGCATTGCCACACACACACACACATGTTTCATGCCCTGGCTGTAAGTGTGTGTTTTCAGTGCACTTACAACTCCGTCGAACACGATTACGTCACAACAACAACTACAGCGCATTGCAGCGATTACAATTTTTATGAATGAACGAAATTTTCATCTCCTTTAGCTTTTAGCGCGGTAAGCATTTATGGGGAGAGCCAATTTTTCACTACAAACTCATACATATACATACTTACATAGGTATACTATGTGCTTGGATATAACTGTATATTAAAATTGTATGCTTAATTTCACTGCAATGTGGTTTTATGTTGCAGGAAGAATATGATAACCGAAATCAAAATGACTTTATTTACTTTAAATTGACCACAAAAGCTTTTAAACTCATTTAATTTACCTAATATTCCCACCCAATGAATTTGAAGGTGAGCTATACTATCTCTTTAACCTGGGCTGGTGCGCGAATATATTTTATTATATATTTTCCCAGATTGGTACAACCTTGACTTTACGGTTATACAAAATTATCTCGTTTGACAGTCCACTGCGTTCACCGTCTCCAGTGCTCATTTCACCACATTTAAACTTATAATAGCATACCAATCCTTGTTGATTGATATTTCTGCCCAGTATCCGGAAATTCTTCATCAAGCCAAGCCTTTATTTCAACTGTATTTTCCCCTTCAAAATCATATGGATTCAGTCTCAGTGCGAAATTTTCGAAAAATCGATTTTTTTTTGTTGCATTGCATAGTATACACTGTAATAAACATTCTCATTTTCAAATCGAAATTGTGTTTCTTGTAGAAAGGCAACAGAGTGGAGAACATAGCGACTCTAATCTTAAACGCGTTTTTCTAAAAATGGTGTTTTTCAAAACTTTTACACTCTCAAAAGAAGAGTTTTGGAGATATCATTCTCTATCGTGCTATAGAAGCTTTTTTCCTTGTTTTGAAATCTTCTTATTGTTTCTACGAAAAACTGTCGAAAAAAGGGCAAAATTCGATACTTACCTACAGATATGTAAATAATCTTTTTGAAATTTTTATTTTAGATCAAAATTTTGGCCGAAATCTGGAACATCTTGCGGGACCCGTTTTTCACGTGTCATTTCAACAATTTATTGATTATTACGAATCTATTAGTTAATTTCAACATTAAAAAAATCGCAAATATCAGTGATTTTTCGGTGGGTCACACTGAGACAATCCCTTAATCTGTTAATCGAAGGGCAAAGTTATGAAGTCGTCAAAAAATTGCTTAACGCGAGTCGTCCGTCCACCGACGTTAACGGCGATAGGAACGAAAAAGTTGAAATAAAAGTGCTACAAAATCGTGTTAGTATCAGAAAGATAACAGAGTATCCTAAGATCTCGTATGAAACGACTCAGTTAACAGTGTTATTGATACATACGAGTATTTTACCCAAAACCTACTGTCGAAATTACCTAAAAGATAATGAACTGGAATCACTTTATGGTTGATTGTGGCTCGATATTGGTGGCTAATGAGCAGTATTTTGAGGTGAAGAGGACGTGTGCGAAATTTCAGATCAATATCTCACTAATTGAGAATCTAATTCGCATATATACAGACAGACAATCAAGGCAAAATTTAGTCAGCTCGACATGATCATTTATACATAAATATACTTTATAGAGTCTCCAACACTTCCTTCGGGAGTAGCTTTAAGTGGCCAAAGCTGCCGTTTTCTTTAAATTTTTAATAAATATCACATTATATTTTTTCTTCCATACAAAGTGTTATCCATATTATGCAGACAAAATCAAAACTCTTTTTAAAAGGCAATTGGTTAATTGAGCTATTTGAACATTATACTTGTATCTTAAGATTTAATATTGTGAAATTATCTAGGAATGCTTCCCATCTCTCGTCACTGTACATTATTTGAACCCCGAGACAATAGGAGTATCGGTTAAGAAAATATTTAAAACATAATGGCCTAAACATAAAGGGCACAGCTTATGGGACCTTTTAGATATTTCTCTAATTTTGTCAACTAGCATATTGTCTCACATTTGTATGACACAGGAGAAAACTGTGGATTTACAGAACCCAATCTGCTTTTATAATTCTGAAACAGTTTTGGATTTGCTTTCAAAAAATGTACACTACCGAATTGCTTCTAAATAAAAATCATTGTATTGTCAGAAATCTTATTATTTCGATCAATACCTGACAAATACTTATATCTAATAAGGTTAGAAGTGCCAGATTTTAAGTCGATAGGTCCACACATTTCGGAGAATCGTTATTGTATATAACATATCACCATTTTACTAGCAATAAACAACATATGATGAAATGTCGAAGAAATGCGGCGAACACAGTGTTGAACGGAAAATCATAAGCCATTTGTTATTATTTATATATAAATGAACCCAAAATTTTCCACTAAAAAATAATTATATTTAGACGAAGCACTCAAAACTTCATAAGCACTAATAAAATAAAAGAACTAATGAAGCAATTAATTATAAGTAAATAACTTCTAATGATAATCCTAAGTATTCTTAGTCTTTTCTACAAGTCAACCTGAGTGAATCTTCAATACAAGCAACAAATAAAAATACGAAAAAATGTTAATCCCCTCCACTTGTTAAGCTGACGTCGCATATTAAGCTTGGGAATACATGAAAAAATAACAAATTAATTTTCAACGCTGCTGATGATACACTCGATTAACCTTGAAATGCTACAGACTTACACGAACGGCTGATGTAATATGCACATACAAATTTATTTTTATTAAATATATGTAAATATGTTTATGGTACATCAGCTAAGCGTGCAAAATGCGAAAGGGAAGGGCGAAATAGAAGCTGCCCAATAAAAGATTAAAAACAAATTATAATTAAATGGATCCATTAATAAAACTTATGCATGTGAACATCGCCAAACTCAACGAAATTTGCTGAAAAGCTATTTATTGGTGTTTTTGTAATTAGTTTTGGTATTTTTCGTATTCAGTAGAGCTATTGGTTTTTATTATTACTCGTAGATATATATCGTATAAATAACGTTTATTTATTAGTTATATTTCATTTGTTAACGCTCACGTCCATCTAATTTCAGCGGCTTTTGACCAAATTAACATAACAGTAAAATTACATATTATTATGGATATATTGGTATTAATACAAAAGAAAACTGCTAATCGCATCATTTTTGATAGTTCGCTATGATCGTTTTTAACTGCTGTGATATTATCTTTGTATTCCGAATAAATATATTTTCAAAACAACAAATCAAATTCGTGAAAGATCTTATAGTAAGAACAACTTATACGCATTTTGAGCTTTGAATAGACTGTCTTGAACACATGAAATATTCTTCTCCTGGACCAGAAAGAGCACAATGAGAGATAAGGAAGGGCGGGGGGCATTAAGATAACTATAATAAACCAACAAAATTGTGAGGAAGTAAACAGAAAAACAAAAACAAATAGAATTATTAAGAGTAAGATAAGTTTTTACCAGAAATTGCCAAATTTTATATTCGTAAACCTTAAACTAGTGTTTCCAACACGTTCAAAATATGAAAATTAAATTAACAAATACTAGTAACATCAAAATATTTTGTAAAAAGTTTCCTTGAGGTTGCTAAATATACGAAGCAAGAAGCTCAAATTAACTTTTAAAGGGCACACCATTGTAACAGCCTAAAAAAAAACAAAAAAGTAAATATTTTTTTAGTTAAACGAGATCTTGAAAATAAAAAACTCTCTTTGAACTAAAGATAAGTATTTTCCATAAAATTACCTGCCATCAAAAATAAATAACAAAAATGGACAAAATGCCAACAATAAAAAAGTTAATTTGACTAGAAATTTTTGTCGTTTTGATCTGCTAAAGTTCGATTTTTTATCAGATCAAAAAACCGTTAGAATTATATACAGGAAGGGCGAAAAGATATTGCATAATGCTCGAATCATTTGCCTTCAAGTTATCACTGAAGCAAATTTGAAAAATGCTGTTTGGAGAAAAACTCGTTTAAAACTAAACTGATGAAGCTGATTGAACTGAGCGGCTATCTTTTACATGCCTGTAATTCAAAAATTATCGAAATATGAAAAAACAAAGAATTCTTTTTTTTTTTTAATTTCACACAGGGTATGTCCTCTTAAGGAGCTAGCTAGAATTTTTAGAAAATCTGTTTTTGTTATTTTATTTTCTTAATGTACATATGTATATTATATTTGAGAATACACACAGAAAATTTCATATCGTTCCGGTGATTATTTTCGAATTACACGCAAATTTGAAAAGGCGTTTCAGAGCGCTTGGAAGTTTATTCCGTTTTTATCAAATGGTGTTTTCAAAGCCGGTGACCAACATTACTAGAAAACGGCTAAACCGATTAATCTCAATTTTTAACACGAGCTTCTTAAATATTTTTTTTAGAAATTAATATAAGATTTTTTCTCACCGATAAATCTTTTTTTTATAAACTATTTATGGCCGAAATTTTGGTCAAAAATCGATTTTGGTTTCTTTTTTTGAGAAACCGCCATTATGTCCAAAATTTATTTTGATTACTCCTTCGATTATTTACTAGACTTAACATCACTTTAACCAAATCTGTTTTAATTTCATAGCATTCAGTTCAGAGATATAGTGGTCACCGCAAAATTTCTGTTTTGAAAGGAGCTCCTGGACATTAGCAGTAGTTCCTTCCAAATAAATATTTTTACTAATACTAAGTCTTAAAATATAGTAAAAGATACCATAATATATGTACAAATTGTTGGATCAATAATATGAAAAGTTTTCTCAGAAAAAGTTCTGGAAAATTCGGGTTTTTCGGCCTTCTAACTATATATAACCCCTTAAATATTTGATATTTTAAAATAAACGTATTCATAAAAACAATTTGTAAGGTATCAACTAAATTATATTTGTACAGTTTTATACAGAAATATTATTAATTTGAACTGCGTATTTTTCTAAATTTCCAACGAAAAACTTATGGAGCAAGCCAACCATATGCAATATTAAATTTCAATATTTCTAATTAATCAAGGAATTCAATTTTTTTATAAATCTCAAGGTTGCCACTTATTTTGTTTTTTCATTTTTGAACAAAAGACATAAAATTCACAAATACTTCACTAAGCAAAATATTTGTACAAGCAAGAAAAAAAATATTAGAGTTGCCAATTATATTTTATTTTAAATTTCAATCGATTTAAGAATGTTATATTAGAATTACGATGATAATAATAAAAATAATTTTATAAGCAAATTATATGAATATCAAATGATTTTTCGCAGAGCTATTTTATTTGAATTATATAGAATTTAAATTTAGTGTACTAAAATTCTAATTAAACTTTTATATCTGAGGTGTTTGTGAGTGATATTCTTATTAAGATTTATGTTGCCAAACAATTTTTTCTATTTTGTTTCTACCACATTTTTACGCTACATACAGAGTAGCCACTTCATTTTAGTATTTAATTGTCTTTTGATTTTAGCTTATCGGCGCAAATCTGAACGATGAAATAATGGCAAATCCTATTTCATAGCCAAATGAGCATTTAGAAATGCAGCAAATGTAGAATAATTTATATGTTACAAATTAAAACTTATAATTTGCAGCAAGCAAACATACGTAAGTACATATATATTCAGTAAACAGAAAGAAGAAACACTTCGAAGGCCCCATTAAAACCAATTGTATTGATGAGTTCAATGAACAATCAATAAAAGCTTAAAAGCACGAAATTTGTTAACAATATTGCTTTTGTACGCGCAAACACAAAGATACACACATGTGCATACCATATTACAACAACAATAATGTAATTTTACATTTTACATTACAGAAACTACTCTCCCTTTTGTCGTTGCATTATTTTGTAATTACTCATACGCACTGGCATGCTGAAGACTTAAGCAACGAGCTCGCACACAAAGTTTCTCACATTCTTCTGCGCCATTTTAAGCCGATTAATTGCGTACAAGCAAGCGCTGATTGACTGCCTGTCTACTTCGCCTCATTCGCTGACTGACAGATTGGCTGCCTTTATTTGTTCACTTGATGGCCGATGCTCGATGCTTCTGCGCGCTGGCAATTGCCAAATGTAAATACAATTACTCAGCCAATGCTAGCGGTGTGGGGGAGGAGTGCCAGTGGGTAAATCAATAAAGAAAAGGTGAAAAAAATAAAAGCAAATAAAATAAGAACAATGTAAACGAGACGTCAATCCATCAACTGCATGTTGCTGTGCCATCAAGACACCGTCAGTTGTGTACCTATAAATGGTTCTTTCAATCAAAAATACTGTCAAATTGAATTTAAGAAACTTTTAAGCAGCAAATTGCTCGCTGCATGATTTCATCAAAAACACGAATATAATATGGAGAAGGAAGGCGTAATTCAATAAAATTTATGTAAAATGTGTTTCATCGCTGATGACTGAATGCTTTTATTTGCATTAACAACTTGTGTCGAAATACTTGAAACAATATGGATTTACGTACATGCAAATGTGCTTAAGTGTTTTGATCTACGTCAGTGACTTTTAATTAAATTCCTGTTGAGGGAAAGGTCAATGCTAACATTACTTACTTAGTGTCTAGTTTGAACAAATATTATATTTTGAATGTATTTTTCTCTGTTTCCAAAGCTCTAGAATGAGTATATTACTTTTTTGCTTTTACACTCTAGATGACGGAATATATAAGTGTACTGTTTATGATATGGACAAAGAAAAACATATATAATTTCATGAAGAAAAGTAAAACAGTTAATCTAAGTTAAGTTACGTTAAGTTAAGTTAAATTAAGTTAAGTTAAGTAAAATTAAGTTAAGTTAAGTTAAGATGTGTTAAGTAAAGTTAAGTTTAAGTTAAGTCAAATTTAAGTTAAGTTAAGCTTAAGTATAATTTTAAGTTTAAGTTGAGTTTAAGTTTAAATTTAAGTTTAAGTTAAGTTAAGGTAATTTAGTTAAGTTAAATTTAAGTTTTAGTTTGAATTTAAGCTTAAGTTTAAGTTAAATTATATTATGCTATGTTAATTTACGCAATGTTAATTAATTTTAACATCCTCTGTTTAATGCTACATATGAATTTTACGTCATATGACAAATACAGTTTGTGTAACGTAAGTATTAGAAAATAATCCGGAACAAGGCTATCTAATTCATCTTTCTATATGTATGTATATATGAATTGATTTTAGTTAATTTTTAACACCACTATGCAAGAACATTATTAAATACATATTAACAGTGAATTCCTACACAGAGTACCTGCATTTTATTAATAAATATTTACGTCATTTTTATCACATTCAATCCAAATAAATAAAAGACTTACGCAACGAACTTGAAACTTACATTTTTTTCATTTTTGTACACCTGGCAAGCAGAATTGCTGTAAAATAGTATTCAACAGTCGTCTTCAAGTGATGTTACACTACTGGAGTATCAACAGGAACCTGTAATTGATAAAATGAAAACATTAAGTATTGTTATAAATAATTTATATATACATATATATAATGCTTAGTATATATGTATATGCAAATGTCTATCTAAATTCTTTAAACTTAGGTATATATTCTAATTCTTTGAATGAAAATAAAACCCTAGGAAATAGAGCGCATTTGGTGGCACAACTTTAATTATTGGCATTATTATACAGTCGCTTCGTTCCTGCGTGACTAAGTGTCAGCAGATACTTGGATCGACCCAGTCTTTTTGATGTAACTTAATTGTCATCTTTTGCTAGTGAAAAAATCTATAGCACACCCCAAAGTCCAAGAAGAGCTTCTACCACATTCACTAAAAGTACGAACGCAATTATATCAATAACAATTCAAAGGATTTTGATAGTAAAGTCGCAAACCAAGTTGCTGATAAATCTATCATCATTAATAAATTACGTATTTTGCATTTTCATTCCCCAGACAGGGTATATTAAATTGCCCACGCTATTTGTAACACCCAACACCAAACGGCAGAGACCCTACAAAGTACATATGTACATATGTATAAATGATCAGCGTGATGAGGAGCATAAGTCGTTTGACTGTCTGTATATATACGAACTAGTCCTTCACTTTTTGAAATATCAATCTGAAATTTTGCAATCGTATTTTTCTGTTCAAGAAGCTGCTCATTCCTCAGAGCAGCCAATATCGGATCACTTTAGCATATAGCTTCCATACCAACTGAACAAATTAAGTGCTTGTGTGGTAAAATTAGTGATAAGATTTCTTCACAAAATTTCTCAGGGACTATTGCCTACAGAAACGCTGCAATCCCCGACGAAATCGTTCAGATCGAGTCAATATAGCACACACCATAGTTACTTTATTAGCTGAAAAGCCGGAATCAAGTGCTAGTATGGGTAACTTTTTCATTTGACTACATATCTTCACGAAATTTCTTATAAATTACTGCCTAAAGCAATGTTACAAACTCCGAAGAAAGTTTTCAGATTGAGTCACTATAGGTTATAGCTGCCACACAAACTGACCGATCAAAGTTCTTGTAAGGGATCTTTTGTATTCCTGAAGTGTATTATAGATTTGGGGCAACCGAAGTAACATTTTTTCTTGTTTTCTATTAACAATAGTTCCATAGAGACTAATATTGAGATACAGTTTCTGAATTAAAAATGTCATATTTGAGATATAACTCTATTACTGAGTTAAATCGGGATTCATAGATACAGATACAGTTTTTTAAAGCATTTTGAAGCTGAGACTTTTCCAACATTTGAACTTTACTGTGTTCATGTATTATGATATTTCAAAATAATGAAATATGAACCAGACTTTATATATTAAAATACAGAGTTAAATTTCGATTAGAGTTCTATTGCACTTAAAATATTATAAATAAATAACAATTAAATAATATCGGTAACACCTCAATATGGATATTTAAGTACACATCTTTATTTTATAACTGCTAAAAAGTTCACCCGCCTCCTAATGTGATGTGAGACTCTTCAAGTGAATTTATTAGAAATTATCGCAAGTTTTTTCCTTATTTATATATGTATAAATAATACCTTTAAGTATACTCAGAATATTTCATAAGCCGCTAACAAAAACAACAACAAGTGATTGTGAAACTGAAATTGCTGAAATGATTACGTGCATCCAAATGAAATTGCATTTTCTAGCGTATCAATGAGCTCAGCTTTCCAAAAAGTAATGAAACTAACACGTATACATATTTACCCGACGCTTAGACTCACATTAACCGCATGCACATTCAAAAAAGCAACAAAAGCAGTATAAATTTCAACAATGTTAAAATCTCAAATATTTTGTAAACAACAATAATTCATTATTATTTGCTATTTATGCATATTTTCTGGGGTCTGTCACATTCGCTTACATAGCACACAGTAGTGTTTGCGTCAAGTGACTTTGGTAGAATCTGCGACGCCTGCAACCGCTATATTATCGTCCCCCTCTATCCTCATTTTGTGGTTGTATGCGATTTTAATGCTGCAATCGGCAGTCAGCGCACGGTCTCAAAATCAATTCAAAAGCGCATACGATGATCTGTGGAGATCGGCTGTCAAACAGTTACACTCGTGTCATACACGAGTATGTAATGACAATGATAAATTGTTTTCCTCTCTGAATCGTACTTTTATTTTGTTTTTGTTACTACTTATACGTTGCTGAGCATACCTCACGTGGCGGGGAGTGAACGCTTGTTGACCTTGGCGCATCTTTAACTTTTATTTCGATTTCAATTGTGTATTCTAGAAGCAATCATTTTATCGCGTACGTATGTATGGTGTAATAGTTGAACTCTGAGCTATCATTACTTAGCTATTTGATGGCCTAATGCAGCTGCGTTTTAATTATAGGAACAACAACAGCGCCCGCAGTCTCTCAGTCATTTAGTTGGCAATCACAGTGATGACCATAGAATGAAGCAATAAATGAATGAATGAATGAATGACTGTCGAGTGGTAGCCGGAATTTCACACTTCACAAATCGCATTCAAGCGGTAGATTAAACTTGAAAATTATGGTGAGAAATGCGGTCAAATGAAGTAGCACGTTTCGAATTTTTGTTATGTTTGTTTGTAAATGTGTGTCATTGTTCGCGTAGCAATTAACAGTACAATGTTTTATTATCTACTATTTTTTCGATTTTTTTATTTATCACGAAAACACTTATCCCAATATTAAACCACTTATCACTCTAAAAATTAGACCAGCAGACAAATTATACACTTTTAAATGTGAAATTTGGAATTACAAATATTTTAAAAAGAAATTATTGTGATGCTGATTCTCTACTTCTCTCAAAGTAATTGCAACAATTTTGATTATCAAGCACTAAAAATAAATAAAAAATCATTTAATAGTCATTTCCGCTTCTGAGCCGGATTTTACCAAAATTTTTGTGCCTAAAAATTAAATGAATTTTTGGAAATGGCGAATATTTTGGGTGAGTAATCATTACTGAAGAATAGCATGTTCCTATAAAATATATATCAATAATCAAATGATATTAATAATATTATTTTTTTATGAATATTAAATGCAATTCCAAAATTGAATGACAAAAACAGATAGTTTTATTGGCCCTGAAGATGCCCGATCAGACTAAGCTTTCCTTTTCTAAACCAAGGTGAGTTGTTATTGAAGAATATTAATTTAAATATCTATATATATTATTGAAAATTATTATTTACATATATTCGAACTTATATATTATGCATAGTTCGCGATTTTAGTATTTATATATTTTTTCCAAACTGAAAAAATTGTGCAAGGAAGAAAACACTTATTTTTTTAAATCGAAATATAATTTTAAATCTGTCTTCTTCAAATACTCATGTATTTTTTTTATTAACTATCGAAAGTTAAATTAAGAGTGTGAAATTCATGAAAAGCAAAAATATTAAATTGATAATTAAGAGATCCGATTTGAAGCGCTACACTCAGATTTTTAATATAACAAATATCTCAAGCTGCAATTTCATAAACTTTGCTCATATTATGAAAATTATAAATTTCTCACTTTTTTAAACATTTTTCATTGCCCTTAAAATGAAAATTTTCTGAGTCAATCTAAACAAATAGCTACCAAACTAATTTCTCTTACAGATAAATATTGAATGGTAAAGCTAAATTGAAATGCATTTTTCCTTATTCAGCAAAATACTTTTTATTATCATTACCTCCATCAACTCTTAGTACGTACTTATGTATGTGGAGGTGAAAATTGTAATTGGAAAACTATAGACCGCCCGAATAAGCGCAAAAGGTACCTCAGCTATAACATTTAGCTACTACTGTTAGCAAACAATAAGCTTATAATACTTTATGGTTTAAATTTCGCGCGAAAACCCGCTCCTCAAGACATATATTTTTTTCTCACGTCAGAATAATAAGAAGTGTTTAGTATACACCTGTCCTTCTGAAGTACATAAAGTGCATTCAACAATTATTACGATGAGTGAAATTATTCAACAAAGAAGTTCCATCAAATTTTACATTAAGAATCAAATTTCTGGTGCCGAAGCTTTCAGAATGAATGAAGAAAGCCTTCAGATAGAATCGAGAACGCGTTGACGACAAATCACGTTCAGGACGGCCGTCAACATCAACCGATGATCAAAACGTCAATCAAACCAAAAAAGGAATAGGTGCTTGAGAATCGATGATCAACAGTCAAAGACCTTACTGACATCGATGAAATATCGCAAGAATCAGTGCAAACCATTTTGAGAGATAATTTATGCTTAAGAAAAGTGAAAGCACGATTGGTTCCAAAATCACTAAATTTTTTCGAAAAACAGCGTTGCGTTAACGTGTGAAACAATGCTTTCCGACTACCAGGATGTCATTAAACGTGTTACTACTGGTGATGAGTCATGGATATATGCTTACGAACCTGAAACAGACGATTAATCGGCCGAATATCGTGGCAAAAGTGAGTCGAAGCCAAAAAAAACACCTCAAAGCAGGTCAAAAATCAAGGTTATGTTGACAGTTTTCTTCCATTATAGAGGTGTGAGGCACTCCGAATTCCTTACTACCGGCCAAACTGTCAACAAAGAATACTATTTGAGTGTTATGCGTCGATTGTGCGAAACTATTTGTAAAAAGAGGCTGGAATCGTGCCGCAACTGATTTAGCTCCGTGTGACTTCTGACTATTAAACAGACTCAAATGGCTCCGGAAACCCTTTTTGAGTCAATTGAAGACAGTAATCGTGAATCACTACGCGCATTGAAGGCTATTTCGGAAATTGACTTTAACAACTGTTTTGAGGATTGAAAAACACATTGGCATAAGTGTATTGTGGTCAAGGGGGATTACTTTGACGAGGATCACATAGATTATTAATAATAAATTAAAAATTTTAGAATATGAACAAACTCTTACTATTACTACTATATTGCGTATCTTTCGTTGGCAAACATCTAAGAAAAACATTTAGACGTTTCTCTTTCAGTCGGAGGTGTTCTTCTTTATGCCAAGCATCTAATTATTCGAAAAAACTTGGTAGGAAAATTTACCCACGGTGATATTTGGCAATACATAGTGTACTCCGTAGCAAAAGTTTAGTGTTTGATTTGAGCCATAAATAAGGACTTCACGCAGCCACTTGAAAGAGTAAATTATCTAATTATGTGTCATAGATCATTCCTTTTTACCTCGTTATTCTGAAATATTTGATATTAATATTTAATTAGAGTCTCGATGATTTTACGTGGTCGAAAAATCATTTATGTGGACCAAACTTTTATACACTTTCCAGCAATAATGGTGTTAGCTGAGATACTCGCTTGGCTACGTACTCTTGTAAGATAGTGCAAGTGAAAATTTTAGAGATTATTAAAACTTTCTAATCGTAAGATTTTGCCCAGGTTAATCAATTCAATACAGTTATTTTCTTTTAAGCCTTATCGAAAATTACTAAATTTTATAATACCTCTTAGCAACAGGTAATTATAGAACAATCAGAGCGATATATTCTGCTCTGTGTACTCATTCATCACTGATTTATTACATGGAAGGTTTCAGCTCCACCTCCAAAACTAAAACCTTAATATTTTCTTGATTCTCTTATATTTTATCAGCATTACACTCATTGTTTTCTTTCATGCGTATTGAATACATATACAGTGTATTTTCGCCCTCAAATTTGGTTCCAGAGTTGGCTCTATTGTTTTGAGGCGAAGAAAACTCTTCTGTTCAGGGACAACTATTCGTCTACTTGTAGACGTATCTGTAAGCGCACACAAATTGTGAACTTCTTCATAGTGTCTTTTATTTGAGTCTTCATAGTGTCTTTTATTTGATTTTACTAAAATATATACACAGCGATCCATTTCCAAGATCCCTACTTCCAAGAGAAAAAACACAGAAACTTCAAATTTGGTGGGGAAGTTTATTATTATTCGAAACAACATTCTTTATTTTTTTATTTTTTTTTTTGAAGATTATATCTTTCAAATGTTGACCACGGCTGGCTACGTCTCAGATGGTCTATCTTTGAGTCCAATTTTGATGAATCGTTCGAACACTAAAATGTCAATTCTTGAATATCTACAGGTTGCTCTTCGTCCCAAATGCGGCAATTTTACTTGTTCACACAGCCATGGCGCCTCATCGCGGAACGAAAGTTGGCTCGAAAACGTCGAATCTCCTTGGAACTTTTCACCGATTATGTTGACACGAGTCATGCGTGTACTGTCTAAAGAAGGCTATTGCAAATATGCCTCTACTTGAATCACCCGTTACCTTCTTTTGAGTAAAAACCAGATTTTACTCATTTATATTACTTAAATTTTCCGAGGAAGTCGCACAGAATTCCACAAGCCGTCCATAATTAGTTTGCTCCCCAGCATTTATGCGATAATCTCAACAAGATACATCTGTCAAAGTAGTTAACGCGCAGTTTTGATATTTTAATCAACTAACACGGGCATTTACAGCTACTCCGCTTGTATGCCACCACAATTTACGAAATGGCACGACAGCAGTGAAGTGAAGAAAAGCATTTCCGACACAATTCCATTCAACTGTCAGCGCGCATCTTCATTTACGATCACCAATTTGGCCATCATCTCGAATTCCAAATATTTAGTTGTTTATGTGCCTGCTTACATATGTGTTGGTTAATGTTCTCAGGTGGTGTTTGTGCGCTCGCGAGTTAATTTTAGTTACTCCGTTTTAGAAAGTTTCCAACAAACGAGTTTTTTTGTTGCTTTTTGTCCCAACTAAGTGGGTAATCGGCAGTTATTCTGCGCTAGCCGCTTGTCATGCATTCCTTCTTAACGCACACATTCATACATATACACATATGTACACATTCATATACACATATGCACACACTCATATGGAGGGGCATGCTATGTGTTTTCAGCATAAATTCTCTGCCACTTTATATGCTAATGAATGCTCATTTGATGAATTAAGCTGTGATTTTTACAAGCGCAAACTGTGCTAAATAATCTCTTTCACAGCCTCAAGTGGCTGACTGAAGCGTAGAACAGCAGTGGCTGCGGAGTGTGGCGAATCGATGGAACATAATGTCGAAGAAATTGACGAAAAGATAAAGATATTCATGCGCCACTATAGTTGTGTGTATGTATATGTATGTATGCATTTATATGTATGCTACACTGTATCAGATACTTATCTCTATAATAATATGCACAAAAGTAACTGTGTGACACATTAAATCGAGTTACGTGCTCACGAATGTGGCACGTGAAAGAGCGCGTCGCAGCTCATTTATCCAATTTTAATACATACATGCATATGATGTATAAAGCAAATACAGTTTTTTTCATTAAAAATATTAATAATCTCTCAAGCTTTCAAAAATTAAAATCACTTTTCAAAGTCTCCAGTTTTATATACATACATACATGTATGTATATGTACATATATGGAAGAGTCTAGGCATAATTCAATGCTGGCAAAGCTTTTGCTTGACTGATGACATTTTTAACTGTATCATCTTTTCTCTATTACTAAGATTGTGACTAGCTAAGGCCAATTAGACATACTTTTTTTCTTAAGTAGGGGGAAGCATTAAAAGCCGCTAAACTCAACCTACTCCCAACTCCACACTCCTTCCCAGAACCACCTGATTAAGTATTCCTTCGTGGTATTGACAGGGGCGTCTAATCTGCTCTATATGGCTTAGTTTTGTCATAATTGAGCCTGCCGCTTCGCTTACAGCTTTCCGCGTCTCAGTGGACTGATCCATGAGTGTGGTCAAATTCTCCACCGTAAAACTACCACCGAGTGTAATTTTAAGTTTTTGTCTTGCGAAAAAGGGCAATAAAAAATACATGTTCAGAGACTTCAAAGCCCTCTGAGCACGTCGGACAATTCGGACTAATGTTGTGCTGGAATTTGTACACGTAGCTTCTAAAACACCAATGCCCACTTAATATTTGGGTTAGATGGAGTTCCAGGTCCCCATGTCGTCTGGTATCAGTCTGTGGGTTCACTGTCCTTTAAATGAGGTTTACCACCGCTGCTCTCTCTTCTCTTTTGGCTCCTATAGACGGCTCTTTTAAATTGTATACCCGATAGTATTCGTCACCCTCGATGTCAGTGGGCATCATGCTGGCTATTACTTCATCAACGTCACTTGATATTATCCGGAAAATCTGCCTGCACAGTGCTTATTTATCTGGCATATGCTTTAATGCCTAGCGCCTGAATTCATATTGGAGCCGCATATAACACAACCGACCTCATTAACTTTGCAAGTAAAAATCACCGGCTGGAACGCACGCAGCTTTTATTTGCCATCATTTTTGATAACACGTTTCGCTTTACCCGCAGTGTATTCTAGGTGATCTTTAAATTTGAGCCTTGAGTCTATTATTACTCCCAGATAATTAAGTTGTGGCTGTGAATGAATCTCACACACTCCTATAGTGTGAGATTTACTTTCCTTCACTTTACTAGTACTTATGAGCATGCCTTCGATCTTTGCTCAAGCAGTTCTAAACTCATTGAGGAGAACCATTGGCGCAGAAAATTTGCATGAGTTATTGGCTAAGAAATTCTCCATAATAGAGAAATCCTCCATAAAATTGTTCAGATTGGATTACTATAGCTGCTATACAAACACATCGGGCAAAATAAAGCCTACGCATGAACAACTTTTAGGTTTGACAAGCTATATTCATGAAATTTGGCATGACTTATTATCTCAGACAACGCTACAATACCTGAGTAATTGGTCTATATAGCATTACTATATCATTCGGCTGCCATATAAGCTGAACGATTAAAATCAAGTTTTTGTTTTGAAAACTTTTTAATTTGGCAAGGTCTATTTAAGAAATTTGGCGAAGATTATTTTCCAAGGCAGACATGTAATCTTCGAAGAAATTATTCAAATCGGATCACTGTAGCACATAACTTCCATGCAATCTAAACGATCGGAATCAAGTGCTCATATGGAAAACATTTTAGTTGGACGAAATATCTTCAAGTAATTTGGCATGAGTTATTTTTTAAGGTAAAAGAGAAATCATAGAAGAAATTGTTTAGATATTATGGCTTCGCTGCAAGCGTTTTTTTTTTTTTTTTGCTTTCGATTACTGTTATATAGTTTTTCTTCTACTTTAAACGTTCTTAAGGGGCTATACCAGTGTGACACTTTCAAAAAAAACAATTGTTTTTGGCTCTTTCGATAGCTTATATTTCCAAAAATAACGTGTGAATTCGGCAAGGTCGTATCTTCAATAGTTTTTGGATGGCAGCGTTCTAAAGAACGACCGCTCGGAGGTACAAACATATGTGTATTAGTGAAACTTTAAACGTGTTTTTCTCGAAACGACATTTTTCAAAATTGCTGACATCATAACTCAGCGAGAAATTAACCGATCGACTTCGAATTGAAACTGAGTATTGTTGAATACATTTACTATACAATAACTTACGATCTTTTTGATTGGTTGAAAATAGTCAATTTGGCATTAAAAAAACGACCATTTTTGACCTAAAAAAACGATTTTTTTTTCAAAATTACGCCATTTTGTTAGTTTTTGATATTTTTCAAAGATCGTAGGTCATTGTATAGGAAATATCTTTAAGTTTAATAAACTTTTTGACTTCAAACTTAACTTCGGCCGGAATCATGTCAGCACTTTTTTGCACCTCCGAAGACAGCACATAACTCCGTTATTTTTCAACATTTTTGTAAAGAAAAAATCTTAAAATCTTATTTGTAAAGAAAAAATCTTTAAGTATAGCTGAAAATATACCTTATTACGTTCAAAGAACTTTGAAACATTCAATCGAGTACTTTCTTTAAAAAAAAATTCACGAAAATCGCCTAATTTTTCATGCGTTACATTGGTATAGCCATTTAATATAAAAGCGCCAAGCTTGACAAGTTCGTCGACTGTATCTATGTATGTATTTCTGTCATAACCATTTTGTTTACAAATATGTGTTCTCTTCCGATTTATGCCAAAAAATCCTTAATTCTCCCAGCGAACTTTGTACTATAAGCATTTTTTTAACAACTCTGTGTGCTATTGGCATTTTTTTTAAGTTTCGATTGCAATATAACTAATCGGAGCCATTATAACTAGATAATAATTATTGGATTAACTCTAAACACTCGCTAATCCCTCTAGAGACGCGTTTAATGCTAACTAACTTTACTAGCATTTCGAATCAAAAGGGATAAATTATAAAATATATAAACGTTTATGTTCAGACTCAGACATTGAACATTAATTCAACAGCGGCGAAGTCGTTTCAAAGCACCAGCCGCAGCAGTAAAAGCACAACAGCGCCGCAAACGCTCATTCATACAAAAGACTTAAGACACGAACCTGTTTGCCCAACAGGTTCACAGCTGGACTGGGTTTGGCATTTATGTAGATAAACGTACGCAGGCGTTCGCACGCGTTACTATTTAAGTTTTTATTAAGCCAACATAATATGTGTGTTTGTATGTGTGTGTGTGTCTGCGTGTGTCGCTGCGCATTCAAACATAATTTTATGTTGGCTCTTTTAATCGAACGTGTCGAAGAAGTGGTGTAATTTATGCAAACTAATGCACATAAATAAACAACAAATACATACCGACACACATACACTCAATATTATTGTTTGCTATAGCAATTGACCCAAAAATTGTTCCAATAAAAAGTAATCAAAATAAATATGCTTAAGTAGCTAACCCTCTAGAGTTTCATGCCGAAGGAAAAATGCCTATAAACGCGCCGCAGACGCGACCCATACACGCGCATGCGCACTAAATACATGTTTTTGTGCATGTGTGTGGTTGTGGTGCCCGCATGGCATATTTGTTACTCGTATCGATATCAAATTAACGATTTCGTACGAGTTATTTAAATTACAAATTTTTTTCGGTCTCCAAATAACAACGCATTTATGCATGCTCATGCGCAGCTCACACGCTCACTAGGCACGCTGCGAGGCGTTTGGAGCATTGATGGACAGCGCCGACACGCACAAGATCAGTTTTCAGTTTTCATTGCATTTCAATTCAGTTTTTTCTGCTTTTCTTTCGAAGAAAATTCACTTTTTGCTGTGATTGTTGTTATGGTGTTTTTTTTTGTTGTTATCGTTGCGATTTTTCTTAGCGCACGCACTTAAAAGCCGGTTGCATTGCCTTGCATTTTCAATTTGGCCAAAACGCGCATGCCCGTGTGTTCGTACAACAGTATGCGTCTGTGTGTATTTATATGTGGCAGCATTTATGGTTGCAATGTGTCGTAATGTGCAGCGCATCGCTTATGGTCCGGAAAAAAATGCTTGCTGTCGGCGAAGAAAAATCAGAAAAGGTAAAATTCAACTTTCACTTGATGCGTACGCGGCCACTTTTTTCGTTTTCTTTTTTCTTTGCTGCGGACGGACAGTCGCACATTGGCAGGCACACTGCGCACATATTTATTTAACAAATTATAATGCTAAAGCAAATACAAATTACAAAAAAACTAACAAAGTTTTATAGCAATGCGAAAAAAGGCGCAGAAAAAAGGTGCGCATGCGCATAGCAGTGGCAGCAAACATTCCATCAGCCGACTATTTACCACTTAACACATAGCCATGTTGTGTGTGTGATTGTCAGTGCGGCGCTAGTGCTTATTGCTTGGAGAAAAAAATTTCTTTTAATTTTTTTTCTTTACTATATTACTCTTTTAATTGTTTTATTTTTTTATTATTTTTTATTTTATTTATTTTTTTTACTACTTTAAAGCATTGCTATTGCTTTGTCCATTTTTTCACTTTCGACGCTAATTGTGTTCGGTCATTGTTGTAATTGAATCGATAAGCAACGCGCCTAAAGCGCCCAAGCCAGGCGTAACATGAAAAAATTAGTCGGAAAAAACGCAAAATTAAATGAATGCGAGTTCAATATAAGAAAAAGACAGCAACAATAACAATCTGTATTAATTTCGAAAGCGAAAAATGCAGTTTTGTTTGCGCATGCGCAGCGTTTTTGTTGCCATATCCGTTGCTATTATCATTATTAACACCAAATAACGGTTTGGTAGCACATGTATAAGCAGCTATGCTTTATTTATGTGCATAAATACATATTTATGTATATACATACATACATACATTCACCCTTATATATACATATATAGATATATAGACGCACAACTATAAACATAGCAACATGCGCGTTAAATTTATTAGTTTCCAACGATATAGTGAAACTTTTGCCAAAACAAAAAAATCAAAAAAACAAAGACAAAAAAGTAAAAAAAAGAAAACAAAAACACATTCAAGCAGCGATAACACTAATATTGGCAGTGACGTCGAAGTTAAACGCGCAAAGAAATAAATGCAAATTATTTGCTTCGCCCATCAACACTTTATAGACTTAATAAATTAGCGGCGCATAGCTCGTGTATTATGTGTGTATGTGAAATACTTGTATGGGTGAGTTGGCGCATGCCAAAGCGCACGCAACTTACAAATATGACGAAAATGTAAATGACAAATTAATAAATACTATAAAAATGTGCCTAGTAACAAAACGCTGCTGAAATATGGAAAAATATCCAGCAACACCGAGCCACTGGAAAAAAGACAATAACCGTTACGTGAAATTATTATACAAGTATCAATAGCAAGACTGAGGGTTCAGGTCACTGCTTGTCAGACGTAACTGTGGATAGTTAGTTGCGGATATGCTATACGCAGTAGCTAAAAATCCGTTTGATACCAACAACAGGCTTTTCCAATAAGAGGGATATGATTTCTTTAACACTAATTGTTATGCACAAATTGTTATGAAAATGCAAATGATTTATTTAACGTGCAAGACAATCGATACAATTAAGTTCTGAATATAGCAACATTCAAATGGTCTCCACGACTCCTTTTGCAATAATGAATTGAATGAAACCAATTTTCGATTACTTTTCCCCTAAATCAAGTCGTATAGTATATATATATGTATATATGTATATAATAAATAATCGAAATCGAACAATATTCGCTCTATGCGTGACTATTTTAATGAGTTTGGAAGATACCGTAACACTTCTCGTAACACCTTTCAGATGATTGACTTCGCAAGGGCACCGTATTGTAACAAAAGAAGATACGTACATGCATATAATGGGCGCCGAAGCGTAATCTCGAAAACTTGTACCGTCATACATATTAGAAGTACCGCAAAAGACTTAGAATGCATTCCGCGAACATCTATGAACGATTCTAGCGAGCTATAAAGTCGAAAAGAAATGGTGATGCCTATACTGCTGCTAGTTTGTTCCGAGCGCTATGTAGACATGAAGGAGTGAAGAGGAATGTAAAAAGGAATAGAGCCTATACAATAGAAACAATACTTCGAATATATAACAAAAACTGCTGAGACTAACAGACTAATTTTTAAGTCGGGTTCTTAGGAAAATTGCCATATATCCCGCTACGAGGACTGCTGAATTATCGTCTGTCCTTGCATGGTATTTATTCTTAAGGAAACTATAATCGAAAAAAAGCGTGTCTGCCGATTAGAACTTAAGTGAACACTACGTAATCAGAAAGCAGATTAATCTCACAATGTAATCATAGTAGAATCACCGTTACTGATTTGGCAACTATTGGAGTACTTTTGGAACTTAGAACATTGGAATAGTTATATGTAGGTTTTGAGATCGCTTTGGATATCACGAAACCAAAAAATTTTATAAATCACTATGATGAAATCTGGCGAATTATTTAATTGTGTAAGGTTTTTAGTACAGGGAAGAGCTATCTCGAAGATATGAGAAGAAAGCTCTTAAATTACCAAAGTCCTATTGAATGCAGGATGACGTTTTCAATCGAGAATATGTGTTATTATTCTTAAGGAAAACATTTGAACCTATCTACGAAGATCTTCCAAGGAAAAGTACTCAAGCGAAGCGTTGGCGGTTTTAGGCGAAATAATAACGAAAGTCATGACCAGCTCACCTGAAAATTCGCCCAAAACATCAACCTGGCGGTTATTTTCTCTTCAAGATTGGTGCTTACTATTCAGCTTGCATTTTCAAAGCGGGAAATGCTGCAATCTTGAAGGTTTTTAAAGCATTAGAATTCACTGTAGTCTAACAGACCATGCCTTCTTCAAGAAAGCGGATGAAAAGCACGTGACTTTTGCTGAGCAGCGCGCTCAAGAGGGAATCAAAGAAGGGTAAATAGCTCGTAGGCAACGTCATAGAGGCGGCTAAAGCTGTAGAAAGAAACAGTTTACGGCCCAAGAATAGTAACTCTCTGTAAGTCTCAAAAATTTAACATTAAAGACGAATGCCTCAGTATGACGTTCTTCAAAAGGTTTCTCAAGGATCATGTGAGGAATATTGTGAAAATAAGAAATTTTACCTTAAATTTATGTATTTAAAAGAAAATAAAATTTATTAATATTTTCTACGTTCTTATCTAAAGTTATTTGAGGATTTGGTACAGTTCAAAAGTTGGTCTTTGCGCCAACTCAACGCCGAAGGTTTACCTGTATATAAGCACTCATGACAAAGACGCCGTTAGAACTGAAACAAAAGCTCAGCGATGGCAATGAATTATTGACAGATCTGATAGCATACTAAATGGTATAGATATGTATACATACATACAGGTATGTGTCATAAGTGTGTGTGAAAAGAAATCAGCCGGAGTAAGAACTTAACCGCAGAGGACAGAAAAAGCTTAGCTAAGGAGAATAGCTCGCAGCGTATTTAATGTGCCATAATGAATACATAAAGTAAATAAAACGCCGTCATTATGCTTTTATGAGCAGCTAAAAGACTATCTGACTACTCGAAATTGTGTATGAGTGGGTCTGCGCGGATGGCTGATGGGCCTGAATAGGCGCGAGACAGGCATAAACATTTGTCTGCGTTTGTAACAACATATAGTATGTTGGATTTGCTGGCTTCTTTTATAGATAAATACATAAGTATCTATAAATATGCCAATAATATAAGCGAACCAAGCAATGAAATGACGAGCCGATAACTCAGCGCCGGAATCCACGTACTTATTAAAAATAAGAATTAATAAACAAAAGTAAATAAAAATAAATTTTCTATCAGCAAAAATAAAGCATAAAATGCCATATGACTCAGTTTGCTAAAAGACACGCAGCAAAGGCAAAAAACATTCCCGCGCAAACTTCCATTGAAAGCCAAAGCAGCGCTGCAAAAAATATCTGATCCCTCGTTGGCTTTGTACTCAAGAGCTTACGGTTTTACGAAATCAACGACTGATTAATAGCTTACAGATATTGTTTTTGCTGTTTTGCCGTTGGTATTGTGTGAAGATGCTTACAACGGCACGCAGAAGACGGCACTGCGCATTCCTCCCTTGGCAACATTTCATTTCGTTCTTGACTCGTGGCTTTTGCTACCTCTTTAGGGTGTTTGTTTTCTTTTGCTTATTTTTGTACTTTATTAATTTGTCTTTGATTTCTGAGTGCCTTTGTTGATTTCGTGGTAAAGTTTTTTCATTCTTTCTTACAAAATTTTACGCTTACGACAGCAGCGGCATGATGTCATCATCTGCTTACGTTTGCTTATTTTTTGTGACTATCTAAAGAAGCAAAAGAAGTCTTAGAAACCCTGAAATGTTTTCTAAATTTATTGATTAAGTCTAAATTGTTAAAAAAATTAGTTACTTGTGGACTAACCGCAGAGGAGCTTCTCAATGAATTCTTCTTCTTATTTATGGGCACTCGAGGCTGTTGTGATCTTTTCATTGGCGGTGTTTCTTTTACGTGGCGGGTTCCAAACCCATAGCACAACCCTGGGGTGGGATGATAAAGTGAGAAGGTGTTCTCAGAAACAAAATACCGACCCCGTCTTCCAATATCTCTATTATTCTCCGTAAAATAAAAAATCAGTCCCATCTTCTAATACGTATATTCTTCTCCGTAAAATCCAGTCTTACTTTAGGTTAGGAGGAAGGAGCCATGTGCAGAAGTTCACGCAGAGGAAAGTTCTTTGAGCGCCATTCATATGGGAGTGGCCGGAAATGATTATCTAGCATATGGCTCAAGCAGCTAACGACTTCCGGTCTTAGACCAAGTATTCTCTGGGTATCCAAAAAACATCCATTTGAAGGTGAGATAAATTGAGAAGTTTGCTGGGTTTGGGACCCACCACGTAAAAAACCCTATTTCGGATAATTGACCGGCCTTTGCAAAACGTGTTAAATATTATGATTTGAGGACCTAGAATGTCCGGTCCCTTAATTGGGAAGATGTCGCTGCCCAACTGGTTGATGTTCTGGTTAGAGTAAAGGCTGATATCACCGCCGTCCAAGAAGTGCGATGAACGGGAGAAGGACTGAGGCGAGTATGTCCTTGTGGCATTTACTACAGTGCCCATATAAAGGAGCGCAAATTCAGTGTAGAATTCGTGATAGGAGAGAGAATCCGTCACCGAGTACTGACATTCACCCCGGTCAATGAACGCCACAATCCGCATCAAAGCGAAGTTCTTCAACATATCGCACGCCCCGACCGGAGAAGAAGGACGATGTGTCCAAAGATGAATTCTATGAGCGCTTGGAGCGCACTTATGAGAGCTACCCTGCCACAATCATCTTGTCTAAATTCCCGGTCATATAGAAATATAGAATAAATGAAAAGGTATGTCCGCCCGTGTGCATTCCATTCGACTCCCTCAAGGGATACCACAAAGTTACTTTGAGGTAGTGTTGATGGTACTCTTAAGCAAAGGGAAACTCAGTAAGGTCCTTAAGGTTCCACCTACAGAAAATTGTAAATGTAGATTCGGTGAAATGCAGAACTCTCGCGGAGGACGATGAGATGCTGGAACATTATCTATGCGAATGCCCAACCTTTAGCCGAATGAGACGGGATATACTCCACGGCACCACCCCAACTTTAGAGGGGCTTCCCTTATTTTTTTACTTAATCCTCCGAGTTGCTAGAAAAGGCTTAATAAGGCTATAATTGTTCGAAATGAAGAAAATTTACTATTGAAAAATTACCAAAAAAAAAAAATAAATTAAAAGGGAAAATTTTATGTATATTTTATTGTATTCTAATTTTTATAGCTTACCTTGTAACAAAAAAGCACCCGGAAATTGTAATTAAATTCCCCGGGTAGCTGATATTTGAAAAAAATATATTTTGCTAAGATGGTGGAACTCTCCTAAATTACTATGCCATAGATGAGCGCGATCTGTCAACCAGTTTGTTTACAGCAACTGCTTAAGTCGCTACACCTCAGCAGTACGTTGGGATTTTTACAATGGATAAAAATATAGAACAAAGAATTTTTATGCGGAATCGTTGCGAATGTTGGAGAAGGTTTTCGGTGATTCGGATTTATCAAAAACACAAGCCTATGAGTGGTATAAAGCCCTCCAAAACGGTCGAGAGATCCTTGAGCCTCGTTCTGGACGTCCTTCTGAGGAAAATCGTCAGACAAGTGTTAGAGTGATGAACTTGACATCTCTTACGAGTCCGTTCGAATGGTTTGATGCATATTTTTTCACATGAGACGCGTTCTTGCTCGACTCATCCCGATAAAGCTAAAAAGATTGTGACCGAATTTAAAGTTAAAAACGCAATGAATACCATCTATAACCACCGTATTCATCACATTTGGCTCTGTGTGATTTTTTCTTGTTCCCCAAACTGAAATCGCTGCTCCGTGGAACCCGTTTTCTATCGATCGGTGAGATAAAAGGAGAAGAGGCTGGACGCCATCCCAAAAAGTACTTTTGAAAAGTGTTTCGTACACTTGAAAAATCGTTGGCATAAGTTGCCACAAGTGTGTTACAACCCCGGATTAGTTTTAGGACCACTATAACATATTGTTGCCAAACAAACTGAACGATCAAAATCACGTCCGTGTATGGAATATTTTGCATTTGTGAAGAGTACGTATATTATCCAAGATTCGGTGCAGCCGAAGTTAAAGTTTTTTATTGTATATATATTACATGTAACGTATAACGTTTATATATTTGTAAAAAAAGCTTATATACAGGTGCTTTCAAGACTTAAGTTGACATGATTAATTAATTGCAATTAAAAAATTCTTATGCAAATGTGAGTAAATCTTATTAAATGCAAATAAAATTCTCCATCTCCATATTTCACGCCTCATCCTGAAAATCTTTATTCAAAGCATAATAACATTTATGAAAATTACTGAAAATAAAAAAATATAGGCTAGTCAGCGTGCCCCTATTTCGGCAACAGAAATCCACAACAACAAAAAGACTAACCTCAACTATACGATATTTCTAGCTCAACGCGGCAAATTCATTCATTAATTACACTATAAGCCCCAAGCCCACATCTGCACAACACCAACACGATCCACAACAGAGCACACACACACACTCTAAAAAAACATTCCGTCGCTTTGCTCGCTGCTCATTATTGGCATTCTTGAGCTCACCATAAATGCCGCAATCCTCCCACTGCACGGCGCTTGTAGGCAAATGGTAGTGGCAATAAAAAATTAGCAAATCACCTCGGTTATGACCGCAACTGAAATCTGCGCTCAAATCGCTAAGGCAAGTGGCCACACACACAGATGTATTATGTATATGTATATCTGCATATTCGCCTTCAACTTTGCTTTCAACTATGCAGAGTAGCAGCACTGCTAAATGGTTTCACTTTTTTTCTAACCAAAGCGAAAACGCCCTCGCCGCCTCCCTCGAAACAACGACAGCAAAAACGAAAAATGTATAACAACAACACGTGTTGACGATTAGCTTAAGAATGCTGCAAATGCGACTACAAAAATTATAAAATAATAATATATAATTGGTAAGCAGCTTCATTAGTTATTCCAAGCGTGGCGGGAAGAGGTAAGCGTATCGTGAAGAATTTTATATTTGTTTAAATGAGAGAACTATATATTTCATAACTTATGCTGTACTTAATATTTTTTACCTTAAGTGTCATTAATAAATCTAAGTGAATTCCTCTGAAGAAACTTTTAGAGGTGGACTTTTGGTCTGGTGAAAAATTCCAGAGAATTAGAAATTAGAGCTTGTCGAAACTATGTTTTTAATTGACTGTGGGCATTAGGGGTTGAAATTTTTTTAGAAAGAGTTATTTTATAATAATACAAATCAAGCAAGACAGTCCCACCAAAAGTATGGTTTGCACGCTCAAAATCATGCTTGGCGACTTTAACGTCAGAGTGGGCTACCTTCCGTATCTTTGTACAACAGTCAGTAAATTCAGTTTCACGAGAAAACATCCCCAAATGGGTTGAGGCTGATCGATTTCGCCGGGGCCCGAAATATGGTTATCTGTAGTACTAGATTCCAGCATAAAAAAATTCATAAAGCTACCTGGCTGTCTCCGGATCGAAAAACCACCAACCAGATCGATCACAATAGACAGCCGAACGATTTTCTACTCGGCTTGCACTTCTGCTCTCTAAGAGCACTCATTAACAACTCGGTATAAGGGAACAGTGGGACGGCATTTCAAGCTACTTATATACAGCTGCAAACGAAACCATTGGTTTTCGGATAAACCAAAAGAACAGCTGGTACGATGAGGAGTGCCGTGTCGCAGCGGAGAGAAAACAGACTGCCTATCTCGCAACGTTACGCTCAACCACAACACGTGCGGGGTGGGATAGATACCGAGAGTTGAAGAGGGAAGCGAGAAGCGAGAAGCATTTGCAGACAGAAAAAGAGAGAGGCCGAAATGAAGATCTTGACAAGCTGGCCGCCAGGGGTAATGCTCGAAAATTCTACGAAACGATGCAGCGACTAACAGAAGGTTTCAAGACCGGAGCATACTCTTGCAGAAGCAATACCAAAAGCTCCATCAGGATCGGGAAGGACCTCTCTGAGTCGTTCAATACCAAGGCAGGTTTCAGACAAGCTGACTCCCTTTGGTGCGACTTCTTCAATCTGCTCTTGAAGAAAATAATTCGAGCTGCAGAACTTAATCGAACAGGTACAATCTTCTATAAGAGCGTACAGCTGTTGGCGTATACCGATGATATTGATATCACTGGCCTCAACACCCGCGCCGTTAGTTCTGCTTTTTTCAAACTGGATAAAGAAAAGAAGCAAGTGGATCTGGTAGTGAACGAGGGCAAGATGAAATATCTCCTGTCATCAAATAAACAGTCGTCGAACTCGCGACTTGGCTCCCAAGTGACTGTTGACAGTCATACCTTCGAAGTCGTTGAAAATTCCGTCTATGTTGGAACCAGTATTAACACCAACAACAATGTCAGCCTGGAAATCCAACCCACGGTAACTCTTGCCAACAGGTGCTACTTCGGACTGAGTAGGCAATTGAGAAGTAAACTCCTCTCTCGACGAACAAAAACCAAACTCTATAAGTCACTCATTATTCCCGTCCTGCTATATGGTGCAGAGGCTTGGACGAAGACAACAACTGATGGGTCGGCGATATGAATTTTCAAGAGAAAGGTTCTGCTCAAGATTTATTATTATCATTTGCGCATTGACAACGACAAATATCGCAGTCGATGGAAGGATGAGCTGTATGAGATATACAGCGACATTGACATAGTTCAGCGAATTAAGAAGCAGCGGCTACGCTGGCTAAATCATGTCGTCCGAATGGATGAAAACACTCCAGCTCTGAAAGTATTCGACGTAGTACCCACTGGGGGAAGCAGAGGGGAAGGCAAGACCTTACCTCCGTTGGAGAGACCAGGTGGAGAAGGAGCTGGCTGCACTTGGAATCTCCAATTGGCACCAAACAGCGAAATCAAAGAACGACTGGCGCACTGTTGTAATGCAAAACTACGTAAGCGGCGTCTACCCCAATGAAGAAGAATAAATCAAGTTTGATTCCTTGTGCTTTAAGCCTTACAATTATGGATGTAATTTTTTTTATATAAAAATTAAAGTATAAAGACCCCGAAAAATACCGTAATCCTGAGGTTAAAATTTTCAAAACCCGAAATCTCGGAAATGCAAAACCAAAAGGTACTTCATTAATAAAACCGTCATTTGTAATTAAATCTCATTGCTTCTTTTCCCAACTATATTTTAATAGAACCGAAAAATATCGGGATCCCGAAATTATCATTTATAAATTTATAAAACTCGGGATTGCAAAACTATCGTGTGTCTCATAAGAATTCTTGCAGCTGCACTTAGACCGCAGCAATTGTCCTAGGTGCGGACTTTTTCAAGCAAACATTGGACAGCGCGCGCTTTGCTGTCGGTCAGTCGCCAGCTGTGCGGCCATTACCGAGCTCACTATTGGCCACCTGACAGACAGCGGAGGATTACTTATTTATTTACATGCATGAGTCTGTATGTTTGCATTGTTATGCCTGTAGTATGTATGTATGTGTGGCCAGCAGGCCGCAAACATCAAGCGCTTGGCACAACACAAAGCGGCACCGGTGCGAACTCAACGCTGTTGGTGGCGCAGCGCCTTAGAAGCAGCGCAAAGAACTAACGACGACGCTGATGATGTTGTCACTCGGCGTGCACACAATTGGCATTTATGGCATTAGCCGTTGCACCGGTGTTGTTGTTAGTTTATTACTTTATTGCCGTTGACTATTGCAAGCGGCGTGGGCGCACTAAAAGTCACAGCGCAACCGCGGATGCGTGTACAATTAAAAAAAATCGTACGCGGTTTATAAATAACTGTGAGCCACTGTGCACACACACATGCATACAAAAATACGCATATGTGCTTGTGTGTCTGACGCAACTTGGCAAGCAATTTAATTACAAATCACGGCCGCTTTTCATGGCATTTGCGCGTGCTGCCTGTTGCGCATGCGCTCTATGGCTGGGACTTCGTTTTCCGATGCGCATGCGCCTGCGCTTGCGCGTCACTTGCCGTTTTTACAATTCTAAATGCGTCTGAGGCAAGCCAGCAAGCGTAGCTTCGCGCTCTACACGCTTATGCTCCTACACACACACAAATTTTTATAATGAAAATTATAATGCAAGTCGTGATGAAGATGGCTGACGGATTGTGCAAATTCTTATTCTGTTTTCTGATTGTGGGTGCCATCATCATCTTTGCTATTTTCATGTATGTGAGCGAGCATGCGCGTGTGTGTGTGTGTGTGCGAAATGCAGTCATTAACGCGCCACGATCATATTTTTCTAAATATTTCTTTTTCAGTAATTATTCGTATTTGTGTTGTTTTTGCTATTTCAACAGTAATCACATTGTGTTTTGGCCACTTGGCAGCTGTGCTTGCTGGAGCTGAATTTTAATTTGTGAAGGAATTTTAATTACAAATTACTATTATGCACAAAATGGCTGGCAGCCGAAAATAATTAACCCTTGTGTGTTCTTTGAGTTCTAATTAAATTTTAGAACCGTTTTTCGGTTATGGGTTAGTAAATCTGAGCATTTTTGGAGAAAATATAACATAATATATAAGCGAGGAGTAACATAGATGCCAAGAATTACTGGGCATTTGTCAAAATTTTAAGATTTTTGAGAAACAGCAGTTTGGGAAAAGTAATAGCATCAGAGGGAAGCCAAACGCATTTGCAGACAAACAAGGAGAGAGGCCGAAATGCGTGAGTACGAAGAACAACGGAGACAAGCTGGCCGACGTGGGTGATGCTCGAAAATTCTACGAAAGGATGCGGCGACTAACAGAAGGTTTCAAGACCGGTGCATACTCTTGTAGAACCCCCAGAGGTGATCTATCGACTGAACCTACCCAATGATTGGAATTTAAGTATGCTCTGCTCAATCCACAAAAAGGAAGACCCCACAACCTGCGCCAACTACCGTGGGATGAGCCTCCTCTGCAACGCATATAAGGTTCTATCAAACGTATTGTGTGAAAGATTAAAGCCCACCGTCAACAAATTGATTGGGCTTTGTGAGTGTGGCTTTAGGCCTGGAAAATCAGCAACTAACCAGATATTCACCATTCGCCAAATCTTGGAAAAAACCGTGAACTGAGGATCGACACATACCACCTCTTCGTCGTTTTCAAAGCTGCTTTTAACAGCACGACCAGTAGTTGCCTTTATGTCGTCTGACTTTAATATCCCCGCACAGCTGATGCTGTGTAAACTGGCGTTGAGCATTACCAAAAATTTCGTCAGGATCGGGAAGGACCTCTCCGATCCGTTCGATACCAAACGAGGTTTCAGACAAGGCGACTCCCTATCGTGCGACTTCTTCAATCTGCTGCTGCAGAAAATAATTCGAACTGCAGAGCTGAATAGAGAAGGTACAATCTTCTACATATAAGAGTGTACAGCTCCTGCATTGGTCTCATAAACCGCGCCGTTAGTTCTGCTTTCTCTAGACTGGATAAGGAAGCGAAACAAATGGGTTTTGAAGTGAATAACTCCTGTCATTAAAAAAAAACAGTCGTCGCATTCACGTCTTGGCTCCCACGTCATTGTTGACAGTCATATCTTCAAAATCGTAGATAATTTCGTCTAACTTTGAACCAGCATTAACACCAACAGGAACGTGATCATCGAAATCCAAAGCAGAATAACTCTTGCCAACAGGTGCTACTTCAGACTAAGTATGCAAATATGAAGTAAAGTCTTCTCGACGAGCAAAGACCAAATTTTACAAGTAACTCCTCATCCCCGTCCTGTTATAGGGTGCAGAAGCATGAACGATGACAACATCTGATGAGTGGGCGTTTCGAGTTTTCGAGAGAAAGGCTCTGCGAAAGATTTATGGTCCTTTGCGCATTGATAACGCATTCGACGCAGTACCCGCCTGGGGAAGCAAAAGAAAAAGACAACTCTGTTACAAAGACCAGGTGGAGAAGGACCTGGCTACACTTGGAGTTTCCAATTGACGCCAAACAGCGAAAAGGACGAACGACTGGCGCGCTGTTGTAAACTTGGCTATAACCCCGTAAGCAGTGTTTACGCCAATAAAGCGGAAGAAGGATTAAGCCACAGTGGCTAATGGTCACACAACACTGTACATCCGCTTTCGAATCTTTTTAGATTAAATTAGGAATCTCTGTATCTGTCGATATCTTATCACAATAAAATAATTTATGACGTTAGAAAATAAGATGCCGAACACCAGATCAAAAAAATTAACTCTAAGTGCTCACTTAAGTTAAAATTACTGGTTTCGTTCGAGAATATAATTAGATTCGGTCTGTTTGGTTTCATACTGTTGCGTCAATGACTCCGATTTCCAAATCTTGCACGAATCTTTTTGTTGTTCCCTTTGTTTAGCCGAATAGTATTGAAAGAGGACTTTATCTACAATTTCCGGTGCTTTCTTCATGTTTTTCTAACTGCCTCTCCGCTTGTGATCTTTCGCTAGCGTCACAATCGCCAAACAAGTCCTTAATATAGTATCACTGATGTACGAGTACAAATCTAATCGCTATAAGAGCTGTCAGAATATTTAACCTACATCCAAAAAGATAGCTACTAGTGAGGAAATGCAGATCCAACTCTAAATTTTTTGTTGAACGTTAATCTGTTGATGTCAACAATTTTGGCGAATGTGTCTACGTATCAGATCTTGAAAGGGTATGTTAATAAATGCATAGATCTTTTGATATTTATACAAACAATTGTCTGTCAGAAATACTCACTGAGCTTGGCATAATTTGCCGAAGGTGAAAATCGCTTTTGAATAAAAAGTCCTTAAATTATTTTTTTATTTCAACTTGAACCTACGAATCAACGTATGTGTCATTCTCATTGGCCGGGAAGTCATCTAAATTTCGTATGTCCTAATAGAACTAGTCTAAAATAATATTTATTAAAACTCTTTCGCGTGAGTTTCTGATTTAGTTTCGAATAAAGCGTTACACTACTGCGATCAAAAAGTAAGGTGAATTTGTTTATAAAGTGTAAATGCTCTTTTATTCTTCAAAATCAGTTTCATCCCCTTCAAAGTGATCCCCGTCCAATAAATCATACTTTTTCCAACGCTTTGTCCAGTTCTCGAAACAATCGGAGTTGTATTTTTCTGGTATAACCTTCAAGACCTTATACTATTCGGTTTCAATCTACTCAATCTTGTCAAAGCCGCATTGGCCTTTTGAATGTCCTAAGAATATCCCATAACTCTTAAATAATATTCTTTGTTAAAAGTTTGGCCTGGCGGATGGAATCCATAGTGCAAAACACTACGATAATCACCACAACTTACTTTTTGATGAAAATAGTACATATATGAGATAATCTCAAATCGCCGATTATCATTTCTAATTTATAGTTGACAACACAAATAAATGAAATTATTATATTTTTAGCAACTTACCCTGTATAGTTTCGCTTCGAGGCTTTTATAAAATCCACAAATGTTTTTTAATTATTATTTTTGTAATCCAGTAGATGCTCACTTTTTTAGATTTCGCTTTGAAATTTGAGTTTTCTACTTCAGAATCTTTTTTTCTTAAATTGTATATGATTGTTTTTTGGTTAGATTTTTTGGAATACAACTTATTTTACTTATAATAAATAATATTAACTAATTTTTTTTATTATTTTTTTCAGTGTATATTTTTATTTCAATTTAATTATGAATCAACGAAATTTTTACTCAATGCAAGCTTCCACTTAGCAATTCCTGTTGCGTTTTTTTTATAGAACACACACTCTTCCAATTGAAAAATATTTTTGCGGAACTCAGACACAACACAAAACCACAAAAGAACCACTTTTTAAATATCTTTGTTTTTGTTTTTCTGCAAACTAAATATGCTTGTATTTCAGCTATTTTTAAGTTCCATTCCAAATGTTTTTGTTTATGCACTTTCGAGACATGTGCGCAGCACAGAAAAAAATATGCCACAGCTTACGTGGTGGTGAGTGTCAGGCGGCGACTCGCGCGCGTTACCACCACAGTCCAGCTAAAATTAAAATAAAATACCAACACACACACACACACAAAAACTCACTTTAAAGATGAAAACAAAAATTCAAACGTCGCCAATGTCGCCGACGTGGACACAACACGACCGCACACTGCACTTAAATATGGTATGTACGACACTTACGGGTACGAAGCAAAACAACGAAAAGCGCTCAGAAACACCTGAACTAAAACTGGTGTTCAGAAGGAATCGATTGGTGGGGAGCGGCAATACGTTAGCGGCACTTTGCAGCGAACAGTTGCTTGTTGTTGCGCACAACGTACTTCACTCGCGAACGTCTCAGAAACGACTGAAGTCGGTTGCGAAGATATAAATCGGGCCGAACTTACAGGTAACCGCCAGAGAAAAGCTCAGAGCCAAAAAAATTAATACATGTATAGCGAGTAGCTGCGGTAGGCGTTGTGAGCTTCCGTCTCAGCTTGTACTACGTCTCCAACTTTGACTACAATTTGAGTACACACAAGCGCGACTTTTCACAATAGTTTTTGATTGCGGGCTTAAACTTCAAGAGTGTGTTAGTTACTTACCTGCAAGTCTACGCGTTCGTCATTGACTCTCCGCCCGAGAGCATCTTAAAGATTATTTACTCTAAAGTTCCATTCACGATGGCAGCGTGAGAATTCCCACCGCCACTTCTCATACTCACCTGTTGCTGATTACGCTCAATTAATGCGTATTGATTACCATTTCGATTTGTTCGTCGTCTTTCGTCACCTCCTACTGCGTATTTACTTGGCGGTTACTCTGCTCGATGCTCATTGCGGTTTGGCGCTCTTCTTTCACTCAACGCTAGCGTTCAGGTGATCAGCTGTAAACGAACCTATAATTTTCAACATAGTTAATTATGCAGGCGTTGAGTTTAGTGCATTTCCTGCGTTGCATTGCTGCATGCAAAACGTGCTTCCTGTGTTACCAACCTACGCAGCGATGCGACGAAAGCGGCACGAGGTCAATGTAAGAAATTTGCTGACAATGATTTTCAGCTTTATAGAAATTGTGGGGAGCATTAACCAGCTGTGCTGGGAGTAGTTGCAGGGTCTTTTCAGAAAACAATGGAAGGTTGATAAGTATGTATTTGTAGAATATCCGATCTCTCTCATGCATTCGATATATCCACATCTGCTCGGAAAAGTGAATATATTTGTATAAAAAAATAATAGGGATCTAATCATCTTACGTGACATCACCTCTTCGTCGATTTCAAAGCTGCTTTTTACAGTACGAATGTCTACATTTGAAACCCCACTAAACTAATACGGCTGTGTAAACTGACGTTAAGCAATATCAAAAGCTCCGTCAGGATCGGGAAGACCTCTACGAGCCGTTTGATATCAAACGAGGTTTCAGACAAGGCGGCTCCCTACGCATTGGCAACGGCGAACATCGCATTCGATGGAACGGTGAGCTGGACGAGTTCGCCTTGCCGGGGGAAGCACAGGAAGAGGAGAACCTCCACTCCGTTGGAAAAACCAAATGGAGAATGACCTGGATACACTTAAAATCTCCAATTGGCGCCAAACAGGCGCACTGCTGTAAACTCGGTTATAACCTCTTAAGCGGTGTCTACGTCAATAAAGAAGAAAAATTTTCCTAAAAGCCTTCCAAACGCCGTGGCTAAGAAGTCCGCTAAAATATCAATAAACTTTGAATAAAAAATATAAAATCCATTAACCCTGCTGTTAGGTTAAGACCATTTGGTCCAATTTTTTTTTTGTTTTCTTTGTAACTTTGGAACGGTGATATATACTGTCTAAATTTTTCAGCTCAGGTGGTCTTTTTATAAAACAATATTATGTGCGAAAATTTAATTCTCTGACTTAAAACTGGACTAAGATAAATTAAAAATTACGAATCTTAGGATAAGGGACCATTTGGTCCATAGTATATTTTCTTTGATTTTCTTTACATTAATTTTCCAAAAATAAGTATTTATTAGTTTGTTCGATATTTTTTGGCACTACATGATGAGCAAAATGTTTTTCGGTTGGTTTTGCAAATAAACGCACTGCAAATGGAGCATTTTACATCAGACTTAGACTTGCAGCAACTACAAATTCCTCGCTTTCGAGCTCCTGAACTAGAAGCATTTTTAGAGCAGGCCACTGGTGCTGTGAAAGGTGTTCGTATTTCTCTCAATAACTGCGCTGAAAATTGTTGTTGAGGTAATTTAGTGCGTTTCATCATATGTGGCTCAGCCAAAGAAAGTGCAAGTTGCCGCAAAAAATTTGGTCTCCTCCGATTCCGATCAGCTGGAGTCCATGAAACATCGATTTCGGAAAAAATTATGTAAGCATTCAAAGCGGATATATCTAATATATTTGCAAATACAATGTTTGGCCATCGATTTGTTTTGCGTTTCGTCGTGTAGGAGCCAATCATTTGATCAGCAGTATCAATGCCACCTAAAGATATGAAACATAAAAAATTATTGGCAGGCAAAAAACTATTTGTAGTAAACCTTTTGTTGAATTGTAATAAGAAACAATCTCTGGGTTTTTCTTCGGCCCACTCTCATCAACTTTATCTTTCTTGTGCATTGTACTAATCAATTTAGTTGCTTTCATGTCGCAATGTCATTGAATGCAAATGTAGATTTGTACAATGGAAGATTCTTCACAGTCAGCAATTTCGGAGGAATGAAAGTTTTATTTTTGCGAACCGTTCCCACATACATATGTAAGTTTTCTCTCAAGAAGTTTTTTTACCAACTCAAATGTGAAAAAAAATTGTCAGCTGTTATATTTTGCCCTTTCAAACCTTCTGTCAAGTCCAATGCAACGCGTTCTCCTTAGTTCTTTTCGGGCTTAGCATTTGTATTTGTATTGTTGTATTTTCCATACGTAGCCGGACTTTGGGTCCACGGATAACCAAAACTTCAAACCATATTTTGCTGGTTTTGATGGCATAAACTGTCGAAAAGAACATCGCCCCCTGAATGCAACAATTTGCTCATCAACCGTGACATTTTCATGGCAGTTGTAGAACATTGGAAGAAGTTGTTGCCAACGGTCCCACAAGTCACGAATAGGAGCAAATTTATCGCTACTACGCGTTTGTTGTCGACACAAAACATCATCGAAACGACGCGCGCTAGTAATCTTGTGGAATTGATTTTAAGACATAATTGATCGGAAAATTGGGCGACCAAATTTTGAATCAAATAAACCATGAACATCTGCATTTTTGCCGCTGTCATTGAGTAATTTTATATTAGTAAAATATTTTACTGAAATAAGAAAAACAAGAATGTACTCACCAACATACGCCTGCAAGAATAAGCACAGCTATACATATATGCGCGCAATATGTCATCATCAATATCGCCCCATTTGTCATCGAACTTGACTCTGCCGTACTTATTAGTATTTTCTATCACAATTTTTTCTATTGGAGGCGGAAAAAACAACAAAAAAGCTGAGACAATGTCATGACATCTGGACACTGCAAATCGGGTTGGTCCTGGTTGTGTTGAGATAATATTCTCAACCGCAGATCCAATATGCTGAGGTAATGGTGTGGCACTCCATACTCTTGTTTTTAGCAATAAATAAGGAATCAACAGAGCCACTTGGAGTTAAGAGGGGTTCCGGTTCACTATCTGTTTCAGACTCATTTGTTTCATAATTCTCCGAATTATAATCAATATCGCAATCTGAGATATCCGATTCACTTTCTGCATAGAGCACTTCTCGTATCTCGTCTTCATTCACGTGCGCCATTTCATAAGTAAACACGTCCGAACTCTCGAAACTGAACAAATTCGCATAAACATTCCTGATTCTCTACCACAAAAAGCCAAAAGGGGGAATCCCGCAATTAATTTTTGCACTAGCTATGTTGAGTAAAGAAAAATGCAAAACGGGGGAACCCCTCGCCTAGTTTTTATTTGACCAAAGTTGAGTAAATAATAAAATAATAATATTTAGCAAGTATTGAACCAAACTAAATATGAAGACTAAGATTAAATTGTTATTTTGTATGAAAACTGCAGTATGGACCAAATAGTCCTCTAACCTAAGATTCGTAAGTTTTTTTTAACCTAACAGCAGGGTTAACGAGGGTGACCTAAATCAAGGCGCCCTGGAGAAATTCAGAAAAGGCTCAATTAAGGAGTTATCTTTCAGAGGAGGATTGTTGCTGAGCTTAGTACCTCCTGTAAATGCTGCGTTCTGACATCTTTTGTGGAACAATTTAATTCTTAATTTTTCACATTGGAATACTTTGAATCCTTACCGTTAAAAAATTGTAATTTTAACACAATTTTCAATAAGTTTTTGTAAAGAGAATTTTATTATTTTTACCTTAAATTAGAGATTTTATTTATTTTCAGTGAGAATTAGCCGATTTAGATCAAATATTTAACGTTTTATACGATAACTTGTTGCTATTCTGAAGAAAATTTCGTAACGTAACCCTCGAGAAATCCTCGTCCTTATTAGTAGAAACTAGGACAAAAGATTTTCATTATCCCTCCTTAAGCTAAATTTTTTACCAACAAAATCATTCGTCATAGACTGTAACGGGTAGTAATCGCTTGGTGCCTGGTTCGGTCTACAAGGTGGATGTATAAGAACCTCCCACCAAGCTCGCGGAGCTGCTGATAAGTCACTTTCGATGTGTGTCCTGATGGAACTCTCTTTTGGCCAAAACTGGTTGCTTCTGGGCAATTCCTTCCTTTAGACGCTCTAATTGTTAGCAGTACAGATTCGAATTAAGAGTTTGGCCGTAATCCCACCTAACATAGATCAAAACTTTCCTGAACGTCAATGCTGATTCGCAATTTGACTGTGACCCACTTTTCAACATCAGAAACTATTATTTATTATTCTTATATTATTCTTGTAAATCATGGTACAACTTTGATATCAAATTTACCGGAACGGAATAGACGGACCCAAATTTGTGCGTGATTGACTGTTGCAAGATCAGGACCTCAAATACTATTATTTTCAGTCGTCGGGCTTGTGTTTTTACCTTTATAGAAAATAGCTATAAAATTTGCCACATTTTTCTTTCCAAACAAAACAGTCTGAGATGTTTTTTAGTATGAAGACTTATCTAAAGTCATGTGTATGTAACTAACCTGATTGTAATTCTAAAATACGGGATACATATTACTACAGTGAGTGGAAAAAATCATGGATTTCTCTTTACTGGTCTATTAATTTCGACATTTAAAAATTTCACATCCATCGATGCTGTAAACTAAAGCTCTTTCATTTATCTTCAAAAGCATATTCGTCGCCTATAAAAAGTTAAAAATTCAGTGCTTATTATCTACCCCTAGACCTGGAGTATGACGAATCGAACAACACTCCTACACTGATTACTTTTTTAATACGACTTTTGTAAGTAAAGAGCCGAACGTCAAACATAGGCTTGTCTGTGTGCATGAATACAAGTAAATCATTTTTTGTCTTTTCGACTTTTAACTTTTTTATTAAAAGAATTGATAAATTTTATAAAAGATAATGAATTTCAAAATAATGTGCATATTTAAATATATACATCTGTAAACAATAAAATAATATACGTTACCAAGTATTTACATATATAGATTTGAAATGATGAGTTTTAACACAGGTTCTATTGAAAAATTTATTAACAAAAAGAATTTAATTTGACCGCAACTTTTCTTTAGACGGGATTTTTCACAGATATTTCACAACTTTTTTCTGCCCGCGTTTCGGCCATTGTAAGCCCACCAGTGACGAGTCTTAATTGCCTTTAAATTTTGTGGAGGGTTGCCCCTAATAAAATCCACGTTTGTGTGCTTATTGTGGGCGTTAGGGGCGTGTGTTTTAGCTATAATAATGAAATGAATAAGAAAGAAAAAGAAATATAAAATAAAGAATGGTGCATAAAAACACAAACAAACACAAGAACAAAATATGCCAAAAAAATATGCGAAATATGAATGAAAACAAGAAAAAACGTTAACTTCGGTTGCACCGAAGCTATAACGCCCTTCCCCAATACAAAAAATTGCTTACAAGGACTTGATTACGATCATTCAGTTTGTAAGGTAGAGATATGCTATGGTGCTCTGATATCGGCGTTTCCGACAAATGAGCGGCTTCTTTGCGAGAAAAGAACGTGTAAAAAATGTCAGATCGATATATCAAAAACTGAGGGACTAGATCGCTATATTCAGACGGACATGACTAAGTTGACTCAGCATGTCGTGCTGTTGATATTTTTATTTTATGTTTATATTTTATATAGTTTCCGACGTTTGCTTCTGGGTTTTACAAACTTCGTGGCAGATTTAATATACCCTCTTCAATATATAAATATATGAAGGAATTACACAGAAATTATAAGGATATTATTATTTCTTTATGAAACCTGTTAAAGTTAATTTCATTAACATTTTTCATCAATATGTCAAAACATGTCAAGAACTGTTTCTGGTTCGATCTTACAAAAGGCTTTTTTAGTTTTTTTTTTTTTGAGTGACACATAAGTTTTAACTGTTACAAATTGGTACTTCTAGGTAATGCGAGAACGTCCTCAAATATATTACCTTTTTTCGAGAAATATCGTTCGAAAATAAATTAGGAATGAATAATATAAGATAGGAATGCTGAAGAGGAAAGCGAGTTGCATTTGCAGACAAACAAAGAGAGAGGCCGAAATGCGTGAGTACGAAGAGTTTGACAAGCTGGCCGACAAGAGTTTATGCTGGGAGCATACTCTTGTAGAGCCCCCAGAGGTGAGCTAATGACTATTGACCATAGCATACTGAAATTATGGAGGGAATACTTCTCCAACCTGTTGAATGGCAGCGAAAGCACAATACCGGGAAATGGGGAAACCGATTCCCCAATCGATGACGATGGAGCAGACAATCCATTGCCCGACCAAGAAAAAGTTCGAATAACAATTATCCGTATGAAGAACTACAAAACGGCGGCGAACTGATAAGGAGCATGCATCAGCTTCTTTGTAGAGTATGGTCGGACCAAAGCAAGTCCAACGATTGGAATTTAAATGTGCTCTGCACAATCCATAAAAACGGAGACCCCAAAATGAGCGCCAAATTCCGTGGGATAATCCTTCTTAACAACGCATATAAGGTTCTATCGAGCGTACTGTGTGAATGACTGAAGCCCACAATCAACGAACTGATTGGGCATGGAAAATCTATAATCGACCAGATTTTCACCATGCACCAAGTCTTGGAAAAGACCCGTGGAAGGAAAAGCGACACACACTAGCTGCAAAACTGAATAGAGAAGGTACAATCTTCTCTGTTTTCTCCAGACTGAATAAGGAAGCGAAGCGTATGGGGCTGGTTGTGAACAAGGACAGACGAAATATCTCCTGTCATCTAACAAACAGCAGTCGCACTCGCAACTTGGCTACGACAATTGCGTTGACAATCATAACTTCGAAGTCATAGATAATTTCATCTTTCTTGGAATCAGCTCAGCACTAACCACAATATCAGCCTTGAAATCCTACGCAGAACAACTCTTGCCAACAGGTGCTACTTCAACAAAGGCCAAACTCTACAAGTCACTCACCCTCCCTGACCTGCTATATGGTGCAGAGGAATGGACGATGACATCATCTGATGAATCGGTCTTAGGAGCTTTCGAGAGAAAGGTTCTGCGGAAGATGTATGGTCTTTTGCGTTCAGCTTATGATACGACCGATTTCGCTCCAGCACTATTAATTTCTTAGACTCAAAAAGTGGCTCGCTGAAAAAAAGATATCACTCATAATAAAAGGTCAAGGTGGAAACTTTGGAACCGGTAAAGAAAAGCTAGAGGGTCATTACAATGAACTCATTGTTATAGATGAAGATTATACATATAAAAAAGAACGGCCATACCATATTTCCCCAACAAAACGATTTTTCTTTCTTAGACCATTAATTTTTCAGTCCGTCCAGCTTTCTTTTCATGATAAAGTGGTGAATGTCAACTACTCGTGTTTACTTTGAAAGCTGATTGGACAGCTAGTTATTTAGGAAACCGTAGTCATATTATAAAATATTTAATTGGTCGAAAAGCTTTCAAGCTTAAATTATGTTAAGTTAAGAGGTCGATCCTAACAAGGATCTCACTTGGACAGCCTAGAACGACGGTCCATTGCGGTACCTAAACTCCTATAGATCATCAGACCTTACAAATCCACAAAGCGCTTGAAGCCTATCACAAATATGTTGCGAAGTCTAAAGCCAGTTTCGATGATTTTTAGAGATGTTTCAACCTCGGTCTTGTAAAGGCTAGAGGCTAAAGTAAAAGTAGGAGAAAGTGCCTGGGTGTTTCCACCTCCCCCTCATCCATACAACTTTGACAACCAGCATCCGACTTGTTGGCTTTTCGCCTTACAGCATGAATACCTATTGGACAGTGTCCAGTCAGAACCCCTACGATTGCGGCAGGATGTACTTTGTAAGGACAATGAGTTCAGTAGATATCCTGGGTTCTACTCTAGGCCAAATGGCTCTCGCAGTCGCACAAGACCTGATCGTCGACGTGCGGGAGGTCCATTGGTGACCAGGCAACCAAACGAGTCTTAAAATAAAGTACATTGACGCTATTTCTAGAAAGGACAGACACTCCTTGGGTAGCTTTGAGCGCACAGTTAGCGAGCTCGGCGTTGGTATTGCCACTCTGCTGTCGCAGTGAATGCTCAATTCCCTGAAGGAGGATGCACTACGTCTACCACCATCATTCACATATCCCTCCTCGCTAATTGAACAGAGAAAAACTCGCCAAGAGTCGCCTCTGCGACGCAGTGATCCAAGTTTTCAGATATGCAGCAGTTGAAGGACGAGTGAAGCTTACCACGCGTAAAAAAATAAACACGTATTGATATTATAAATGCTTTTTATTGAAATTTAAAAATATGAATGTATGTATGTACTATATACTATGTAAAAAGGTATGTAGGTATGTATCGCATAAGTGGCTTCAATGAAATTTGTACCTTGTTCATGTTATTTGACAAAAAAAAAACGAAACATATTCTTGTCTGTCTGTATGTCCGAATGGGTGTAACTTAACAACTAAAGCATAATGAACTATATACATATGTATGTGTTTAAGTTTTACCAAACAAAATATTCACGAAATGCGACGTGAGATTTAGCAGTATGCGTACAAATGTATTTATATATACTATATATAGAGGTATGCAACGATTCTTTCGTTATTTCTAAAAATTATTTGTTATGTTATTATGATTTCGGTAATTATGATTGTGTAGAGCAATTTCATCAATTTAAAAATAATTTATAATTAAAAAAAATTGTCGCATTTTCTTCATTTTCATTTGAAGAGTTGGGGAATATCATAAATAATTTTTAATGAAATAATTTTGTATTATTTTTTTTTTGTTTGTTTAAAAACTAGAAATATTCAAGTTTACAATGCAGCGAAGGCCTACGTTGCGTTTATCTACGAAAAGCGCAGGGATTCAGAAGAAAATCGCTATTCTTACTATTAGACGTGTACACGACATTTGAGGCTGTAGGAGTCTCGGCAGAGCTGACGTCTACGGGTGGAAAAATACAAAAGTGCCAAAATAAGTAATAACTCATACACATGTGTTGCTGCAAGCGTTGTTCTCACAAACAAATACTCTGCTCTCTACTCACCTCTTTCCGAGTATTTTGGACTGTTCGGTGGTGAGGGTGAATCTAGTGATATTATGGTGGTGTCCGCTTCTGAAAAAAATATATATACATATTATTTATTAAATGTATTTAATGAAAGAAGTAACAAACTAAAAAAAGATGCCTTATCTTTGAATAGATTTTTTTTTCGAAACTCCAGAAACTGCTAGCGAAATACTCTCTAGAATATTTTAACCCCAGAACAAGTAGTCGAAATCATATTATTTTTAAGTATTTTCAAAAACAAAAAGCTAAAGGATCTATACATGATTGATGAAAGGTTGAAATTTTCTACAGTTCTAGCAAAATTCTTGTAAATAATACATATCTGCATAATTCATTCAGATTTTAATCTAAAATCATTTATAACTGATTTAAAAAAAAAACACATTCAAGAAAAATTTCAAACGATTCGGTTAATTAGCATTAAAGACCGTTACGATGACTTTACATTTTCTTAAACCATCCCAACAAAAAACGTATCAATAGCCAAAAAGGACTTTAAAAGAAGTGAATATACCACCTCTAAGACGAGGCAGGTCAAATCTCGTTTTCGGTACAATTTTCATTTTATTTTTAATTTCGATAAAATTTTTAATTGATTTTCATTTTTGATAATGTGTATATTGTCGTTATACAATATCGATATATATAACGGAAAGTCGTGTTAGTTACACCATTTATAACTCAAGAACGGCTGAACCGATTTGGTTGGTGTGGAGGTAGCTTAGAACCAGGGTAAGGACATAGGATACTTTTCATCTCTTTATGTTAAAATTCAATACAATTCAAAAACACAAAAATTATATTTCAAATCATAAACATTTGTTCAAAATTCATGTAAGAATCATTTAAAACATTTAGTAATTCAAAAATAGAAAGAAATATGTAAAAATTTTCATATCCATACATGCTTAGTATAAGGGTTATACTGACTGTGTTCCTGAACCAGTTTTTCAGGGCGAACCCGTCAGATTGCTCATAAACCAGGCAGTTTTTTTAGGACAAACCCGTCAGATATGTTTAATATCATAACAAAAAATGACATTGACATTTTTGTCGTCAAGGCATTACGGATACTTTGCTACATAGATTATGGACGAAAACGCAAATGCATTCATAACAAACCAAACACGATATCTAGCATGAAAATATAGCTGAATAATTGGAGTTTTGATAAAAAATTCTCTTATAATTTGAGATACATATATAGAAATCTTTTCGAAGCATTGCACAAAGCAGTGAAATATGTAAACGCGAACGATTAAGTATATGCGTACAATTCCAAACTGATCCTCCCTATAAAATAATAAAATTGCTAAATATTAGGAATGGTAGAATAGAACTGCAACAAAATTCGCAATACAATGGATTAAAACTGGCTCAGTAATCATTCGATAAATAATATACCACGTGCATCCCAAAAGACTGATGCCATAACCTTGCCAGCCGATGTTTTTGTCTTTCCACGTTTGAGAACCGTTTCATAATATGCAGCGCACTAGACTGACTGTCGATTGGACTCAGTTGACTTCAGTGGTGCACAGCCCAAATTCAACAGTATTTTTCCCCAAAAAACCAATGCTTTATTAACATACAAAATGCTTTTTGATTAATTTTTTTATAAATTAACACAAGTTGCTTCACCCAAATGCTATATCTCCTTAACTGATAGTTATAATCTAACTAATAGAAATCATATAGATGGTATTAGTAGTATTATGTATGTATCAGTCACAGTAAAACGTGTACGGTATAACTTATAAAGTCTGTTAAGAAAACTTCAAAAATTAAGTACAAACTTTTAAGAATATTTCGACGGAAAGAAATGAAATGTTGTTGACCTTTGAATATTAATTTGCCTTAGCAGTCTGGGTAGATTTTATATTTGACTGTAGAAAAGCATTTTCCTTCATGCGACTAGTAACGGGTTCAATAAGAGCGCTGCAAAAGTTTGTTTATGTATGGAACTCGCATACTTGCAGAAGTCCAGACGCTGAACCCAATTTTCAACGGTTTTCAAGCATAAATCGGTCGTTACTGATGCAATTTCACGTTCGATATTCGTACGAAGTTCATCAATCGTCGCTAGCTTGTCGGCATAGACCATAGACTTTATGTAGCCTCACAGGAAATAGTCTAAAGCCCGAGGCGGCTAATTGACTTGGCCCTTCTGTGAGATCACTCGTTCGTCAAACATGGTTTTCAATAAATCGATTGTAACAATCGCTGTGTGGCTTGGGCAACGTCCTGTTGGAACCACATATTCACATATTCAATTCAGGCCAAAAATATTCGGTTATCATTGAGCGGTAGCGATTCCCATTCACAGTAACGTGCCGGTCTTGATCATCACGGAAGAAGTACGGCCCAATGACGGCGCCGGCCCATAAACCGAACCAAACCGTAATAATGCATATTTGCCTGCCTGAACAATAACGCATATTCTGCTTATTGACAAAGCCATACAGCCAGAAATAAGCCTCATCGCTGAAAATGATTTTTCGATGAAAATCCGGATTATTTTCAAATTGTTGCTCAGTCCAATTCACGAACATACGACGATTCTGGAGGTCAAACGGCTTCAGTTTTTGCGTCAATTTGATCTTGTAAGGATGTAGGCCAAGAACTTTTCGCAAAATTCACCACAACGACGTCACAGAAATGCCAAACGCTGGAGAACGATGTGTGAGAGACAGATTTCGCCCTTCGTCAATTGATGCGCTAGTGGCAGCAATATTCTCGACCCTACAGGCACTTCTTTGTCTCACTAGCACGGGAACATTTTATATTGTGACTGTGGATTCAAATTTTTCCACCAGACGCTCAATTGTAGATCTGACAGGACGATTATGACGACCATTCGAATTTCGAATTTCGGTGGTATATTTTAATAATTTGGACTCGTTGGTGGATCGTATATCTTTCCATGATGAAAACCTTATTGAAGATAAATGTCAAAAGAGCGGGAAAAAATGTGGCGTCGTTTGCTGTCCCTATCGGTCCACTTTTTTAGAGTCCCTATTGAAAGCCCCGTTACTAATATTTATAAAAGGGAGCTGACGACTAATTCTGAGCTTTGTACAAACCAAAAAAAATCGCTTTTTTGCTTCAAAGTGTTCTCAAAAAAGTGAAAAATTAAAATTTCGTGAAGCGCCCCACAATTACCCAGGCAAAGCGATTATTTTGAGTTTTTGATTGCATATGAACCATCGTCGAGTTATGAGAGACACCGCAATTTAACCCTTTTCCAAGACGCTCCAGGGTAACTGCTGTCATATCTTTTAATATTTCTCCATAAAAATAAAGCAGTCTACATATGACATACTATAATGAAAGAGAGTCGTAAAAATTGGTCTTGTTTTGCACGAATTAACCTTACTCCCCTCTAGAATCTGTTGGTTTACGGAATTCCTTATAAGATCCTATGTGGCTGGACTAACATAGGCAATCAAAAGGGACCGTATTTATATTACAAGAAGAGATTGTCATTGAGCATCGAAATTTCTCTTGGAAGGAGTTCTGCTTTCAATGATATTGTTTAGAGTGCGAAAATGGCACTCCGATCGCAAAATGGTTCTAGTCGTAATGGAAGTAAAAACCCCAATTGTTAACCTAACGAACTTTAATTACTGAGCCCAGCTATAATGATTGACAAATAAAGCGACGTCGTCGAGATGAAAGCTAGCCTAAGTTAATTATCTAACCTCGTAACCTTAACTACTAAGCAAATATTAATATTAAGTTCAGGCAGGAGTGAGAACTATATCAATTTATCGAGAAGTATTCCGAAAAGTTTTACATCCGAATGATTTTTGGAAGCAAGTTATGCTAAAAACAACTTGCTCAGCCACGCATATAGTCCGTTATTGAACCGGTCTGTGTGTGAGGTTAATATATAGTTAACTCTTGCCATCGAAATTTAGCTTTCTTTAGACTATAAGTAAACAGAGAGTATAGAATCCTTCGGAGACTCTATAACATATGTATGTATATATTAATATATGATTAGCGAGCTTAGTTGATTTAAGTCAGTCTATTTGTAAACTGACCGAGACTTTTTAATTTGACAGATGTATTCACAAAACTTGGCAGGAATTATTGTCTAAGGCAATGTTAAAATATTTTAATAAATTTTCCGGATCGGACCACTATAGCGTATAGCTGCCATACAATCCCAACGATCAAAATCAAATTCTTGTTTGAGAAACTTTTTTAGTTGACAAGATATGCTCACAAAACTTGGTAGGGATTATTATCCAAAACAACGCTAAAATATCTGAAAAAATTTCCCGATTGGACCACTATAACATAAATCTGCCATATAAACTGACCTATCAAAATTAAGATCTTCTATGAAAGACTTTTTTGACAAGAAATCTTCACCAAAGTTGATAGGGATTATGGTCTAAGTCAATGCTAAAATATCTGAAGAAATTTTCCAGATCGGAACACGATAGCATAAAGCTTCCATACAAACCGAACGATCAAAATCAAAGTCTTGTATGAAAAACTATTTTATTTGACAAGATATCTTCACAAAAGATATCTTCTAGGCAGGGATTATAGTCTAAGGCAATGCTTATGTACAAACTGAACGATTAAAATTTAGTTCTTGTGTGGAACTTATTTATTTATGAAGGGAATTATAGCTTCGGTGCAAAAGAAGTTAAGTTTTTGCTTATTTTAGTAAATTTTAATACCCTTATAGAAGAAAGAGGTGTGGTTGATAGGTTATAAGGTATGTTTAGTAATCACATTAGTGGGGGATCCACTTTCAGAGCTGAACTGAGATATTTTAGCCACTTAAAAAAATCACGAAAACTAATACGCGGCTAAATAGACTTAATATATGTATATGTGTGTATGTAAGCTTAAAATAAAAATGCGGTTATTGAGTAAGAGTAAGTTGAGAAGTAGAAATAAATTATGTTTGCTAAAGTAGTGTAATAAACTGTAAGAAACCATTTCGATAACTTAATAAGAACGACAAAACTGCGAAAGAACACACAACAACTAACCCATCAAATTGTCAGGAGGAAATAAAACAAAGAAGAAATGAACAAATATTTTTTGTTTGCTCCGTAAGAGTTATATTTGTCATATATGTATGTATATAGTATTTTTTTTATTGTAGTATATTTAATAATTATCTGTATTAAATAATTTTTTCTTGCTTTCTTTTTTTTACATTAAAATGTGAAAATCATTTTTTTTTTTTTGCTTTGTTTAATTTAGCTTTATTTTATTTAATATTAAATTAATTATTATACTAACAATTTTACTTAATTTTAAATACAATATGCTGATATATGTATGTATGTACTTTTCGCATTTTATATGTTTACAGTTACAACAAAAGTTGTTACACATTGTTTTTTGTTTTTGTTATTGTTTTTATCTATTGTATTACAAAAAGGCAAAGTTAATGCCAGCCGATAGTATTTTGTTCTTGTTGTGTTTTTACTCCTCCTTCTCCTCTTATTCTTCTTCTATTTCTAGCTTTTTTACATTACATTATGCTATTTTTGTTTTGTTGCTGTTTTCTTTAGTTTTTGTTTTTTTTTTTGTTTTTTGATTGGTTGAATCGGTTGCGCCAGTGCTAGTTAGGTAATTATGCAATAATATTAGTTTACTAGGGCGGTCTGTGTTTCCTTGCAAAGGAAAAGTACATTTTTGCTTTTTTACTTCTATTCGAATAATAACTGTGCTAATATTCTGCGCGCTTTGTTGCATTCTTAAGTCATTCTTATGCCCTTCTTCTTCTTATTTACTTCTTCGCTTGCATCTCTTGTGTACTTGCACGATTTGCTTCGATTCCCACATACAGCAGACATTTTTAAATTTTTTTCTTTCCTACTTTACACACACACTTCTACAATCCAGTTATTTTTGTTTTTGTATTTCAAAACATTTCCTTTTTTATTTAAAAATTACATTTCTTTCATTTGCATTTTTTATGCTTTGCATTAATGTGCTTTGAGGTGAATGTAACTAAGTATGTATGTATGTACATATGTATGTATGTATGTATCGTCCGCACATTAGAGTACTTATGCAAAAACGTTCGTTTTCAACGCATCACAACGCGCACACCTAGAAATTATGTAGTCAATCAGTTAAATTATAAATATTAAGGATGTGGATTTGAGCGTGTGTGGCGACTAGTCGGCGGTAGTGGATAGATGAAGTGTATGAAATGATAAAGATAGGTATTGAGTGTGTGTGTGTGTCAAAAACGGAACTCGGACCGACTGATTGCCATGAAAACACTTTTTGTTAATATTTTAGAACTGAGTTCATCTATTGGAACATTTTAGTAACGTGAATTTACAAATATTGATACCGAACTTTTGAAAATACGAATTCCTTTGAAAATTTTTGCACAAATATAACGTTAATATAAAGGTAGTCTTCATATCGAATTATCGAAATCAAGTGCCGAAATGATTAATAGTGCAGTGACTTTTGTTTTGAAATTCTAGTACCGAAAAATTTAAAATCCCCTTTTTTTTAATACTCGGTACGAAATTTTTACACAGATATAACGTTGATATAATGGTATAGTCATAATATCGAATTATCGAAAATCAAGTGCCGGAATTTTTAATAGTGCAGTAGCTTTTTTTTGAAATTCTAATACTGAAAATTTAGAATTTTTTTAACGAAATTGTTCTAATACTTTGGTACATACTTTTCCTGAAATTCTAATATCGAATTTTTCGAATAATTTGATAAAAATTATTTTTGATTTTAATTGTAGTATCGAAATACCGAAAAAATTTTTTGAAAATTTTTGACATCGATTTTTTGAATGTTTTTGTACCATTTTTAATCGGTTCTGAATCCCATTAAACTTGCTATGTATTAAAACAATTTTTACTAGAATAAAAATTTTTTAACAAAACAGGAAAATTGTCATCAAGGCAGAATCTGGCGATAATGCAATCAATATCTATTGAATACAACAAAAACAACTGCAATATTAAAATAAATATTTGGCGAAATTCACTCCAGGACATTTCGGTATCGTTACGCCGGCGACACACATTGAAGAAGAGCATGATTTTATGTTAAAATGTCATTGTAAAGCGTTCTGAGCGTATCTGTGTGTGTGTATGTGTAAAGGCAAGAAATAGCAAAACGGCAATTTTTAAGATGATTAAAAAAATGTATCAACACTCTGTTAGTATTAAGCTAAAGAAATGATTTCTTTACAGTTTATCAATTTAGGTATTTATGTAGGTAATTATATGCTAGTATATATGTATGTATACATAATGCTTTTAAAACCTATACATCCCCCACTTTACTTATGTAAGTAATAGCTATGAAATTTTCCTTCAATAAACACCTGGTGTCTTTTTAGAAGTAAAAACCCTTAGCGATTGAGTATGGAAAAGGTTTTGAACGCGCACCCCACGTGCGCAATGCGACAAACATACAGGGTGGCGTAACAAATTTAGATAATTTAAAATAAAATATTTTACCTGTTAAAGCTTAGGTATGTAGATACATGTTATACTAAAAAAATAAAAAAAAATAAATAAACTAAAAAATAAATATAAAACAATAAAAACAAATTTTAATTTAATATATAAGAATAAGAAAAATTCATAAATGTGTATCCCAAAAAAAAAAAAAAAACAATTATATAAAAAAATAAAAATAGTGTGAATGAAGATAATGTTAGGAAAAAAATAAATAGTTATATCTGAAACATAAAAACATAAGTTGAAATATTTAAAAATATGAAAAATTTAAAATTAAAAGATATGACGAAGAGAAATATTTTAAACAAAAAAATCAAATAGTTAAAAAATAAACTAACATTACAATAAATTAATTAAACCAAAGGAAATTTAGAACACAAATAATTAAAAAATTTATAAAAAAAATGTTTAAATATTGTCAAAATAATTATATACATATGTATCTCTAAAATTTGAAAAGTTGTAATTTTAAACATTAAAAACATTAATTTTCATATTTCAAGTTCAAGTTCAGCTAAATTTGCATTGCGCCACTCTATACGTTTATGCGATCTACTAGACCTAATTCAGAACTAACAATATACAATACACACATGTAAATCTGTAATCTGATTATAATATAACTGTGAATAATAAATGTAACGGCGAACAAATAATCAAAATAAAATATAATGAAAATTGTGGTGAAATGAGTATGTGAAAACAATGTCTAATTATATTGCATACATTTAGGAGTTTACGCCACTTTCAGCTGCGTATTTTTAGGCGCCTTTAATAAAATTTGCTTTTTAGCAATTATAACGGCACCTATTTCTAACATAACATAACTAAAGTTCGAAAGCATAGCCTAAACGGCATCTCTCAATCTACCAGAATTTGAGGTCTTAAACATAGCGCGGCGAAAGATCAACAGTGAATAGAGCAACACGCCTAAAAGCGTGCTTGCTTGCTACGTGTCCTTTTTTCTCTTAATGCTGTGCTTTGATCCACTTTGTTTTAGGCCTAATATGTTAAATATTTGTGTCTTAAAATAATTTTTGCATTACTTATAAGTTACATAACATCCTAAACTATAGTTTGTATTGTTTTTTTTTTTGAGTTTGAGTTAAAAGTTTACTATTTTGTGTCTTATTCCTACTGCATTCTTTTACAATTAAATTATCTATAAAGTTTTCTGTGAATCATACGCAACTATTTAGTTAAGTTAAAACTTTAAAATCTCATAGAAAAGAGTTTACACAAGATAAGAGTAATAAGAAAGAGGATAAATTTTAGGCAAGTTTAATTTTTTTTAAATTTTACCCACAATTGAAGCAATTTGTGGCATAAAAAGATAAAATTTTATTTTGGAGTGATTTCTTGAAAGACAACCAACATGAAACTTTCAACAGTTCATATCGACGATACAGAATTCTGCCGCTACAACACCAACGATACTAACTGTTAAAATGAAAAACAATTTTTCATTATTTTTGATTGATTTTTGGTGAAAGCCTCTTGATTTCAGGACCAGTCTGGTAAATTTCAGACATTCCCACCACAAAACTTCGAAAGTCAGCAGTAAAGATTATATAGAAATGTTGGGAAATTGCATGATTTGGTATGTAAAAATTTTTTACCGAACAATGTTTCATGAAATCGAGGATTTTTACCATAAGCTGATGTAAGTGGTGTCCGAGCGAAAACATGGCTCCACAAAAAATACTTCGTTCTAAAGATAACTTGAGTTTTAAAATTGATTAAAAAAAATTTTACTGAAATAGTTTTCCCCCAAGACAGTTACCAAATTAAAATCGGTTACACGACTCAGAAAGTATATAGTCTAAAATTGGAATTATCTGGTAGCTTTTTTTTACAATATTCAAAGGAAAAATATCGTGCAAGTTCACCCACCATTTGCTACAACAACTTTCTGCATTTACATACAATATACATAAGAATATGTACATATAAATACAGCTCATGCAGAAACATACAAAGTATGTATTTGGAATACCAACTATTTAACTCAACATCCGTACGGAATTTACGGTTCTGGCTCGTTGGGTGCAGCCGATGTGGACTCCATAGCGTTCGTGGTTGGTGTTGATGTGGCAGCCGAATTAGAGGATACACTTGCGCCGCTACTTACACTGCTGCCGCGGCGATTACTTTGCATTTGCTGTTGTTGTTGTTGCTGTTGGCGGTGTTCGTGTGCGTAGTATTGTTGTTGTTGTTGAGTCAGTGCATCGCTGTACAGCTCGGTTCTGGTATCGACGCTATGTATACGGGGCGACGAATCGGTAAGTTCCAAACATTGAAAATTTTGTTCATTCTCCTCTACCATTTCCTTTTGTTGTGCTTTTTGTTGTGTATTTTTTTTTTTCAATTTAATTTCATTTTTTTTTTTCAATTTTTTTGTACAGGTTTTCCACGGTCGTATGCACAAGCGCCAGCGCAGAACAAGTTGGCGGGCGGAAATAGTAAGCAAACAAAATACCGTTATTTGTGAAAAAAAAATAGAGAAAACGAGAGAAAAGAGAAAAAATTGCAAACATTAAATTTACAATAAGCTTCCCAATCTTACAACAATTGGACTTAAATGCGATGATATTCTAATGTTTCTGATTTTTGAATGCGTTCCACATGTTTAGCAAATGCAATGTGGGTGAATGGAAGGATGTGTGAATAAAAGAAAATCGTAAAAAATGTGTAGCTGAAGCTGTAAAATTAAGCACATTTTATGTTTAAATCATGATCAACTGATTTTTTCTTGTTGCAGTTTTCTGGTTTATAATTTCTGAGCAGAAATGTTGGATGAAGTAGGAGAGATAAAAGTTTTACTTTCGTAAGTAAAACAAAAAAATTTAAAATAATAATTAGAACACAGAACTTTCTTGGGAGATTTACTTTTACAAAAAAAAAAACTATTTCTGAACGGATGCAGTAAAAACAATAGAACTTTTTGGCAGCAAAACATGATAAAATTTTCATTTCGATCGGAATTTTTTATTAATGATTTAGGAATTCATTTGTTGAGGATAAAAATCCTATTGCGTAATAATAATATCATACCACATATGTAAATTTAATTACTTATAACAAGCATACGTTGCCTACATTTTGGCGCGTATCAGAAAGAACGACGAACATTACCCTGCAAGCCAACTAACGTTAATTATTAGAGATTTCTGCTGAAGTTTCTATGAGTTTCTTAAGACCAAATTGACTGAACTACCCGAAACTCTTGTTTACGTGTGCTCATTCATCAATTTCTAAAGAAGAGTGCTAATGACTACGTTTCCATGATAATTCTTGTTGTATACTTTTTATTTCCGCTAAAAATCTTAGTGAAGGAACAGGCTATTTTATATGTTGTTAAGAAATTGATAAAAACTAAAAAATCAGCTGTTTAAACGCTGTAGGTGAAGAAATTAATATGTTGACCAGAAAAAGAGGAAATTTATTACATTTTTCAAAGAAACAAGGAATTTGTACGTTAACCTAAGAAAGCTGCCGAACACAAAACTTAACGTGACACGTTCGAAAAGTAACGCTAACAGCAAATAGATTTCCGCAAACAATTTTACTAATAAAAATTCATATTTTTTTCTCTAGTTAGCAACAAAATATACAATAAAGGTTTATTCAAATTTATTCCTTTCATATTAAGTTTTATACAAAATGTTCCGCTTTGTTTGTTTATAAAATGAAAAATGCATACATACATACAACAACATACAGATGGTACACTCGCCTAAGAATATTGCACATACATAGTAAAAAATATACATACAACTATACAGTTATACAAAAAGAAGACATTAGTTCATTAATCCACAAAATTGTACAAGAATTCGGACAGTCGCTTAGCATCAACAAGTGCATTCGTTTTCCGCCTCGTTCAATAGCACTTTGCCACGCTTCGCCTTTCGCATCGGCTGACGACGCCTACGCGCGCCAACACGATGTCCCAAATTGAGTAGATCCTCTTGCGGTACATATGGTAAATCATTAACATCAAAATTAGAAGAATTCAATTCGGCCAGACTATTATTCAGGCTATACGTATCGCTTGAGGGTACTGAGGGCGTATTAAGTTCCATCAAGGGCTCATCGTAAGCATATGCCGCCAACGGATCGGTTGTGTCATCATCGATGTTGCCACGAAAATAACGCAACGCATGACTATCACTCGGGCGTATAACATTCAATGTGAACTCCAATATGCCCGTTATATCGATCATGAAGACGAAAGCAATGACTGCAAGTAGGAAACGTGCCATATAGAAAGCGTCATTACGAATCCACGACGACAATGTAGGCGCATTATTGGCCAAAAATGACTCATTCGCCACAATCACATACTGGCCGAGAAAGCGACAAATAAAATTCAACAACTTCAAACTGGGCAACCAGACTTGACGCAATAGAAAATCATTGGCATACAAAATCAGTGACAATTCAATGAAGAATATCAAAGCACGCTGCGGCTTACGCAATGCACTCGGCCAAAGTGGACGCAATTTCGTGAGAATACATAGCACAGAGAATACAAATAGACTGGAAGCAACGTTGGGCGTCAGCAGTGGCAAACGAGAATACTTCAACTCGATTATGCTGATGCGATTCAGATGCATAAACAAACCAATCAGCACTATGACGCTCGACTCGATCAACTTCTGATAATGCTGCACTTTTTCGAACTCTAAAAGCATGGCGTCGCAATTGTCGGCGAGTGTGTGAGTGTGCGTTAGTTGTGTACGTCACTGTGGCAAATTCTTGCTCTGAACTGCCTTTATACAACGCAAACGCGCGGCGAACTTGAAGGGCGTGGCAGTGTAGACAAGCAGTTGTTTGTTATTTGGAAGCGTTTGCTGAGGTTGTTATTGTTGGATGTTGATGATGCTGCTGCGGCGGCTACGTCGTGTTTTGGAATTAGTTTTTGGTTTGGAATTTTACGTGAGTACCGAAATTTGCAAATGCAATGGAAAAATTTTTTGTAACAATTCAATTTTGATGAACTATGTATTTGCTATTTTTGAAATAATTTTTGAGCGGAAAATCACACAAAAATTATTTTGTAAGAAAAAATTCAAAATTATGTCAATAGTAAACACAAAAGTGTTACGATCAACGCAAAGTAGCTTTGTATGTAAGTGTTAAGGCTTTGTTTTTGAATTTGAAAAATGGTTTCAAAGCGGTCACCACATTACAAATGCATAATATGTGAGTATATTTCATTAAATTTACGGTTTCACACTTCACTGCAAGCGTTTACATTTTATATGACATATAATTGGTTTGTTTCTAAATAGCTATCAAGAAAGTAGTAAATAGTAGAGAGGGCTGCAACTTTCTACTAATGAAATTTCTACTAGCAGAAAATAGATATTATCATTTGAAGAAAGAGCTGTTAAAGCCCATTGTAAACAAACGATGTTTGACGCATTTGCCTGGATTTTGTTAATTTTAGATGCAAAAATAAATTATTGATTAATTTTGGGAAAATCTTGCTAATTTGCGGTTTCTTTACTTTTTTTGGTATTTCGCTTTTTGATAGTAAGTAGCACATTTTTCGTATTCTTCTTCTTGTTTTTAGCTGTTAGCTACCAGTACTACAGAAACAAACCTAAAATTTCGAAAAAAGAAAGTGATAGCACTAGTTCTTCAATTAACATTTGTGTTTACTACATACAAATGTACGAACTTCATTAATTCAAAGTGGAAATTCTTTGGCAACTACAAAGACGTTTGCGTTAGACAATTAACGCGCTTAATTTTTAATTTAACATATGCACTGCTTGATGTAACTTTTCCTATGTAATATCATTTTTTTCGCGTGTGAGTCGTTGACGCTCCCAATTTGCTCTTATTTGTCGGCTTTGATGCATTAGTAGTACTACTAACATCATCAAGCTTCTGCACAGTTGCCAACATCTTTTCCCTCAGAGCTTTTCTGCGCTCTCTAAGGGCTTTTGCACTATCTTCAGTTTCTTTCAGTTTTTTGGAATTCGTTGTAGCAGTCGCAGTTTTTACTGGTGCATTGATAGCCTTCGGTAAATTGGTAATAGCAGACAACTCGCCAGTAGCTGTAATCGGCGCCACAATTGTTGATTCAATGGATTCACATTTGTCTTCCCGTGCTCTTTTTTGTGCACCAATTTCTTTCCGACAATCCGCCGATGTCTTCCTCTTCTGTAGTCCGGCAGCATTGCCATTACAAACGGCATCAACGGCATCAACGGCATCCTGCGAAAATTGTGTCGGTAGCATACTTTCCGTTGCTCGAGTCAAAGCATTTAAAACTGCCAAAACGTTTAAGCCTGAAAAATCCGTTTGGAACCACTAGTAAAAAAGTTCACCACCCAAATGTATGTATGTACATATGTAGGTAGTCAATATTGTTCGGCACTTGTCGAAAGTAATTTTCTCTCAGCTCATATGCAAAAAATGGCTTAATCGCCAGTGAAGTAATTTTTTTGCTCGGCCTTAAACGAAGCGTACTATGGATTCTTGATATCAAATGGTTAAGCTCAACAAAAAATCTGTGCAAGAGTTTTAATACAACATGACATAACCTCAACCGTATTTACTGGAAAATGTTTAACACCTATTTTACCATATTTTACTTCACTACACTTGCCTGAACTTAATACCACAAAATATTTACTTAGCTTAGTTCAATTAAAGGTCGTCTGAATAAGAGTATAGGGATTAAACAAAATTTTCTGAAAACGTATTGACTCTCTTAACCTCGCTATCGCCTCATGTTTCACCCTTTTTCACTGATTTTCCACACAATCGCTTAGTTTTTCTACACGCGTCTGCTAACTCACCGCTTAACTCAATCAGCTCTGGAGTTTATTCGTCGTTTCACAGTTATAGTTAAAATTTTCGACTTTTTTCGTTTTTCTGTTAACATAAGTATGCGCAACAACATCAAAATAAATCTAGCGGCAAGCAGTGGAAATACACTCCTTAAGTCAGAGAATTATATACAATTTTTCATTTCTAAAGCAAGATGAGACCGCCTTCCAAGAAACCAATAATAAAGTTGTAAAAGTTGTTGTAAAAAAGTGCCTAAGAAACCGGACGTACCATTCTCAGGGCATTAGAACACTACTCTGTGATTTTAAGGCGAGGCGCATGTGTAAACAATCCATTTCTTCACAGAAACAAATTAAAAGACAATTGAATTATAAAACACACAGCATGAAAAAAAGCAACATCGTTGCGCTTAACTAATATAAAATTAATAAATATAACTGTGATTGTAACTGTAACTGTAGACATGTGTGTTTTTGTATAGTAAAGGACTACATACATAGATCCTATTTTGTTGCTTGTTCGTGCAAAATGTAGGGTTTTGATTAATGCCTAGAGTTCCTACCTAGCCTACTACTATTACTACTACTATGCAATATATAAATATGCATATATAGTAAACTATATATATTACTTGTTTTAATGTTTGTTTCTTTAGTACGAATAAGCGTCCAACGTACCAGTTCGTGGCGGTTGAAAAGCATTACGCTGACTGGCATTGGGTCCGCCGTTACCAGCAGCATTGCCATTGCCGCTGCCGTTAATGTTAGATGTGGACACCGCCGAATTTGTAGCGCTAGCGGCAGAAGTTTGCTTAATGGTGGGACGCCGCTTGGCCAGCGGCATATCATCATCGGAATCGCTGAGTGTTAAATCCACCTGCACAAGAAGGGAAATAGAATTAGTATTTAAATCAAGGTAGGAAAATGAAGAAGGACACACAAAACAATCCATAAATTTGAATACATAGAGAAAGCACTAACCGTTTCACTGTTTGTCGTTGATGTGGGCTGGTCATTAGCAATGGCAGGTGGTGCGCCAGCTTTAACCATTTTCACATCCTCTGTGGTAATGACTTCTGAAAAGTATAAAGTATATTCATTACAGATTTTGCAACACTTCATACAGAATTTCGGCCTAAATTCACATACCGATATCATCCGAAATGACTTCGACTTTTTCAACCGGCTTTGTCGGCGTATCGATTATTTGAGCCTCATTACGTAAACTATGTGTGCTCCATGAGCCGTCTTTATGTAATTGTATCTCCGTATCGTCTGGTTTAAGTAGCGATGAGGCGAGCACCTCTTGAAAGTAGCTGCAATGAAGCAGACGTTATGTGAAACAAATAAAAATGCATATGAGCGCACAAATGGCATACCCATCAATGACCAGATTATCGTAAATGGCTGCCTTGTCGCACACTGGACAATTCCATGTAGGCTTACGCTCGTTCATCTGCAGGTAAAGACTAGCATCAAAACATTGTAAATGCGAGCAAGTCGATGCACGGCATGGTATGGACATTTTCATCTTGCCCAACGGACAATTCAGCGAAACTTTAAGCATTGTTGTAGCGATTTCGCAATCTGCATCTTCAGTGAGTTTCTCTTTAACTGTAAATTAAACGACATACTCTTAGCAAAAACAGTATTTTGGAATTAGGAGATTTGCATACTTAAACCGCGCGTGTAGTCGGCTGGTTTAACGCCCTTGGTCTTCATGCGATGCAATAATTGCGCTGAAGTTAGCTTCTTCACCAAGTATACGGCAATGCAATAGCCACGCGTATAATCCGGGCACCATTGTACTGTGATTGTGTTGGTAACCGTAGGCGAAAGCTTTACATTTGCTGTGACATTGACGGGGCGTGGTGGTCGTTTTGGTTCCACATTCGGTCTGTTTGTTGGAATGACATTCTGGTAGCAAAAATAAAATCAAAAATTAAATTTAAAGAATATTTTTGCAAAAAAAAAAAAACAAAAATAAAATAAAAAGAAAAAATAAAAAAAAAAAATTAAAAATAAATAAAAATGAATAAGAAAAAAATAAATAAATAAATAAATAAATAAATAAAAACAAAAAATAAAAACATAATAACCATAAAACATAAACATAAAAGAAAAAAAAACAAAAATTGTATGTAATACAATTGTATAAAAATTAAATACTACACATAAATTTTAAATTAGAAGAAAACAATTAAAAAGTAAATAATATAAAAATAAAAAAAAACTTTACGTCGTTTGCACCGAAGCTATAATACCTTTCATAAACAAAAAGTTTTACATATAAGAACTTGATTTTGATCGATCACTTTGTATCACAGCTGTATGCTATAGTTGTTCGATATAACTGGTATAACATAACGTTTGCAAAATTTCAGAGTGGTATCTCGAAACTGAGGGACTACTTGGCGTATATACAGGCAGACGTACATGGCCACGACAGTCGGGTATACGTAACCGGGACGTACCCGGATTGTGTATCCGGTCAAGGACGGTCAACTCAGCAGAATTCTGGTGCTACAACAACAACTACAACGACGACGACAACAACAACAACAACAGTGGTTTTACGGCTAAATCGGCTCAGAGTTAGAGTTTTTTAAATTTCCTTCTGGGTGTTACAAACTTCGTAGCAAACTTAATACACCCTGTTCAGGGTATGAAAATACAAAATACAAAAAATAAAGAATATGAACAGAATCTAAAGTTTAGTAACGAGTCAATGTATAATATAGGATAGAAATTTTTTTAAACCAAAAAAAAATATATTTTTTAAAAATTCTCAAAAAATACATATAAAAAAAATGTATCAAAAAATAAAAAAAAAATATTAATAAGCTATTACCGCTATTAATAATAAATTATATATATACATAGAAAAATAAATATATTTTTATGACCAAACTAAAAAAATTATAAAATTTAAAAATGTTTAATCAAAAACATAAATAAGAGTAAATAAAAACAAAATACTATCCACTTACCGGCAGTTGACACAACTTATTGTTGACCTTTACACTGACACTGGGCGGGAAACAGTCCTCTTGTTCGCATGACGTTTCTAATAAACAGAATCGTAGCTGAACCTGTATGGCATGCTCAATCTTATTACTGTTTCGTATGTCACGATTTGATGCAATCTCTGTGGCCTGTTGTGGTGTCAATGTAAAGTAGAAGGGCACCTCTTGTATACGCTGTGTATTGCGCGGCACAAGTGATGAAGGCTTAATCAGCACACCCAGTACATCATAAAAAGCTAGTTTCTTAAGACGTACGTCTGGATGTATCGGTATATGTGTGGGTATGGGATTCATAAACGGTACCATATTGTTGGCAACGCCGGGCCCAGTCGGCGGCACACCGGCGATTGGTTGGGCACCAACAGCTGTTGGTTGACCGGCATTAGGCAGACCAGCTGCTGGATTGGGCTGCACTTGTGGCATTTGCATGTGTGAATACATCCTTTTTGGATCTGTTGGCCCGTACTGCTGAGCTTGCTGCTCCGCACTGTAATACAAGGCGTATATTTTATTTTATTTTCTTGTCTCCACGAAGAGTTTTGTTATTTTGTATAAATAGGTGAACTTACATTGATTGTGTGTAAACTTCACGTATTTTATGAGACAATAAGTCGTAGTTTGTATGTAATAGATTAATGATGCGCCGTTGTAAGTCAATTTTACGACCAGCAAACGAAATATTCAAAAATGATAGTATCTGTTGCAGCTCTACTACGCGAAGCAAATTTATCATTTCCTCACATTCCTAGAAAAAAATAAACAAAAAATTCACAGAAAACCAATATGTAGAGAGAGGTGAGATATACAATAATAGTATATATGATGCATAAACATGTACCCTCAATATCCAGTCCCAATTTAAAAGTAAATTTTAGTTCTGACCGTTAGTTTAAGCAGATTTGTTTTGAAAAAAAAAAATTAATGCATTTTTGGAAGCTATCGATTGAAGATTCTTGAACTTTCAAAAGTTCTATTCCCTTGTAAACAACAGTAAGAATTTAATTTTAAACAGTATATCTATTCATAATTATAGAAATAATATGTATTTATAAGACTAATATATGTAAATAAGCCAAGAAACAAAGTTATTTATCCTAAAAAATTTAAATGATTACTGGGAGAAGTATGTAAATCAAATATTCTTTATATATTTTTTGTTATTTTCATTGCATAAAATAAACCTTACACTCTGACGGATAATACTGTAGTCGCCCCACTAGACACCTGAAACTATGTTAGAAATACTTAAGTCTTTTGTTATTTAAATATCACGCATCTAAAATAATGCGTCCTTTGATTTTATTGTTATCTAAAACCAACTACTTAATTTTGTGCATTCCAAATTGTACAAAGCATTGAGAAAATCACCCACAAGTGTCGGGGAAGCACCCACGCCACTGCGACCTGAGATAAGTTATGGTGTTTGCAAATCCCTAATTTGCATGTGCCCTTTGCCGGACACTTCGTTCTCACCATATAACTGTTGTTTTCTTAGTTGAACTACTTTTTTCACTAAATGCATTTGAGAAAATGTTATAATTTCATACCTGATGCAAAGCGATATTATGCTGCACGAATTTGTACTATTCTTTCTTCCGAGTATTGGCAATAAATTATACTTTGCATTGCACACTTTCTCAACAAATAGAGGGATGGAAAAAATATTTAGCTGTTTTTAATTTAATCAACACAAAATATTATTCTGCACATTATTTATAATAAGCATAGTTTTAAAAGTTTCCAACAACTTCCGAAATTTACTTTTTACTGTAAAATAAAATACATTTATTGTATTTTCAGCGCAAGATATACATTTACCGAGAAACTGCTACGATTTCGTTTCATTCAACACACAAAAATTAAGTTGTCCGCAAAGAATATGGCGGCGACAGCACCGACTTCAGTTTGGTGTAAATTAATTTCCCACTATTTTAGAAAACATATTTTCGTTTGGAACGATACTGAACATACTAAATGGTTGATGAAATATCAACACAACAAAGCATGATAAATAGCACATAAAAGGAAGACACAAACTTAAAATATATAAGTTGCAACTAAACAATTTATATTAATACTTATTTACTCAACTTATACTACTCTTAGTATTTTTTGTAACATTTTGCTAATTTTAATTACTTAATTTCAATGAAAGGAATTGGGGTTAGTCATTTCCCAAAATGTGCTTAAATTTTTCTAACTTGTATAAAAAAAATTAGAGATATTGAACTTCAATTCTTGGTATTCTTTAGAGTAGAAAAGTGGCAACCAATATGTGATTTTATGCGATGTAGAAATTGTTAATAAAATGTATTTATACTTACTTTCATTTTGAATTACATAAATATTGTACACATTATTGTTGCCTACGTCAAAATTGTTTAAAATATTCAATTACTTTTATCAATTCGATAAATTCATAAACGTGTACGTCAACTATAAGGCGCGCAAAGAAGCAAACACACCTATAGATTTATAAGGACAGCTGGTCACGAAATAGCGGGATTTTTGACAGCAGCCAACGTTTTATGTTGGTTTTGTATTAAACTATAATTTTCATTAACAAAAAATGCATTTAATATAAGATTATCTTGAACACCCAAAAGCAAAACCATCTCTTTCCATGGCCTGTAAGCATACCTTGATTTTGAAATGCTCCGTTTGTTGCACAATTCGCTTTTGTGCACTTACGGCAGCAATCTGGATATTTTGAGGCATGCGATTACTCGTGCTCATGTTTTGCGCTCCACTGTTCTCCGTCGATGAAACAATGGATGGTGAATTGGATGTGGAAGTCGTACGTCCCGCATTTGCCATTGCGGCCTCCGCCTGAGTTTGAGAACGAGTTTTACGCATCGCACCGGCACTTGAAATATCAATGTTTCTGCACGCACACAATAATGAGAACTTTAAGGGCAATTATTACACACATAAGCCAATGCACAGAAATTTTGGTCTGCGTTTAGCGTACCTTTGCTACCATCAATCACTACACAAGCCACTATATTATTATGCCAGGTAGCATGCGATTACCAATTATAAACAACTTTTGCACAAATCTCTACACTGGCCAATAGCGATAATCAAAAAATGTCAATTAAAAACATTTGACAGCAAAATATGATTAACAGTAGCGATTTAACAAATGCGGTGTTTTCTGATATCGCCGTGTGTTTTCCTTTCAATCTCTTCCGAAATTCTAGACATCTTTTTTTACTTCTAACAAAAAAAATCCCACTATTTCCGTTTTCATTGATTATTTTCCTGAAGCCACTGAACACCCCATTGTACGACTGTGTCGTTGCCGTATCATTGCATTCAATTCAACATTTTATGTGTGCTGTATATTACCAACATGCATTAAGGAGTTACATGGGTTTCACAGTTTCAAAAAATCGAAAATTTTTTTGTCTTATTAAATTCTATAACATCTCTAGAATATTGCCCTAAATTTTTAAATTGATCCGACTAATAGTTTCGGAGATACAGCCTTGAAAAGATGGACGCTCGAGGTCAGGTATAGTATATGTATGTATGTATGTATATAGTAATGGAAAAGTAAATTTTAAACAATGCGCCAAATTCGGTCTGGGATTTAAACTTGTGGTAGAATGTGAACGATGTATGCCAAAAAATATTTTATCATGTCAACAAATTGGCAGAATGTATGAACTAAATCGGCGGATAATTTTTGTTATGCGAGTATTGGGTTTGGGTCTTGCTGGATGCAAAAAGTTTTGCAGTTTGATGGATCTAAGCAGCTCCTTTTTGAATCAATCAACATACGACTTTTATATTAATAAAATACATGAATGTATTACCATAGTTACTGAGAAACTGTTCTCCTCTGCTGCTACAGAGGAAAAGCAATTGACAAGTTTAGCAAACAACATGGAAGATACGACAGATGTGACTGTCTTCGGTGGTGGGACGTGGAAAAAGCGTGGTTTTGCATCACTTTATGGTGTCAGTTCTCTAATCGGATATCACTCAGGAAAAGTCTTGGATGTCATTGTTAAATGTTCATACTGTAAACTATGCGAGTCTTGAAAAAAAAAATTAAATACGGCAGAATTTGAAGAGTGGAAAGAAGAACACTTCGAAAATGAACAATGTACCGCCAATCACACTGGAGCATCTGGAAACATGGAAGTATCTTCAATTATTTAAATGTTTAAACGTTCTATTGTAAAACATGGCTTAAGGTACGTAAATTATATAGGAGATGGAGATTCTAAAACATACTCTGGTATTCTCAAAGCCAAACCTTATGGTGAAAATTTTGTTGTCAATAAGAAAGAATGCGTTGGCCACGTACAGAAGAGGATGGGAACTGTTGAGGAAAAAATAGTCAATGGCAAAAAAACTCAAAAAAAAAATTCTTTTTGGTAAAGGTAAATTGACTAGTAAATTGATTGACAAATTAACTGTATGTTATGGCTTAGCGATAAGAAGAAACAGTGATTCAGCTGATAAAATGAGGGATGCGATATGGGCAACTTACTACCACTTCAGTTCTACACACAAAAACCCGCAGCATCAAAATTGCCCTGAAGATCCAGACACGTGGTGCACCTGGCAAAAGAGCATCAGCATCAGGTACTCTCTCATCGTTCGAACACCAATATACTCCATTACCAGATGATGTTTTAACTGCAATGAAACCAATTTATGAAGACCTGAGTAAGGATGAGCTTTTGGAGCGGTGTGTTGGAGGATTTACACAAAATAACTATGAAAGTTTCAATCAGTTGATTTGGAAAATTACTCCCAAAATACTTCCAGCTGGGTCGATAATCGTTCAAATTGCTGCATTAATCGCTGCTTGTATTTTCCATAAAGGGATATCAGCATTATTATTAATTATGCACGGTATAGACCTAAAACTTGGTCCAAATTCCCATGAATATGCCCGAAACATGGATGAAAACCGGGTAACCCCTTAAATATCGATTTTTAATGGTGAAATTAACTTACTGACACAAAATTTCAATTTTTAGTTCATTATTGCTCTACAGTTTAAGTTCTATTCTCTTTCTACAAAACGTATAGTGCAAGTAAATACCGCAAATGGTATAATTACTTTTAACGATCACTATTGGATTTTACTCGTTTTTGGAATTTTTACCAATCCTATAATTCGTTACTCTCCAAAATTTAGTGAATTGAAAACCACAAAGAATATTCAAAAAATGAATTTCTATGTATATATATACATATATTTACTTTTATTTACCGAAATGTATTATATTTATTTTTAAATCTATTTTAGTCTAATGTGAATAAATTACGAATGCCGTTTGTACGACAAGAAACGTTTTTCTTTAACATTTGACTTCGCAAATTACGTTTGTCCACAAATAAACACATTTTAAATATACGCATATGTGTATAATTTACATAATCGTTTGTGTATAAATTAATGTACTTTTTGAATTGTTTTTTTCGTTCTCTATTCAACCCTATTTATATAAAATTAACGATCAGCATTATATTACATATGTATATGTATACTTGTCACTTTTTTACTAGTTTTCTTATTTACAAACTGCGTTTTCTTAACTGAAGCTACTCGCAAGTGAATATATTTTAAATTTTTGTATGTACGTTTGTATATTAATTATTTACCCGAATCTTAGTTTATAAATATTAAGTTCGTATTCTACCGATTTGCAAAAAATACACCTCCTCTTTTACAAACTTAAAATGATGCAAAGTTTTTCAGCAATCTTCAATTTTCGATATAAATTTTAATGTATACTTAATGCATATTTAGTTCGTATGTAGAAAAGTGTTATATGTATATATATTTGCGTTGCTTTTGTTATTGTAGTTAATTTTTTTCTAACTTCATGCTTCACTCTACATTTCTTTATGCAATACTTTACGTTAAAGTCATTCTTTTGTTTAAAATAAATCCATTTCACCACAATTAACATCGAGGAAATCATCCTCATAACTGACTAAATCTTTTGATGGAGATGTTAAGGCCGCTAATGCCGATGCTGAAGTTGATGGTTTATCCTGTGAGGCATCATTATCAGCATCCGATGGAACATGATTGATGGCATGCGCTTTATAGTCTGGACTTTGTTCATTGCCCACTGGTGAAGGGGGTGGATTCGAAACTGCAATATACAAAAATTACGAAAAAATTTTCATAAAGGTATTTTAATAATTACTATTTCCGGGCTGGGTTTCTAAATCTGAGCCAAGCAAGAAGTGTTCTTTTCGGGTGCTAAGTGCCGGCAAGTCTTTCTCTTGTTCGCTTAAACGTTTTTTCAACTCTTCGACCTTGCGATCACGTGATAAGGATTCCATCTCTTTACGCCATTTATTAGTACGCTGTCGATCTTCAGAAAAAATAGACTTATGCTCTTCTAATGTAAGACTTTTATGATTTTTCAGTAGATATAGGAATACACCGCCTGGTGTACGACGACGTTTGCCATTCTAGAAAAAATATGTTATTTCGTAGTATTACGTGATATGTGCACAATAATTAATATTATTCCAAAGTTTTACCATTATCATCATGCCGCCATTGAATTCAATAAGTTGTGTTTCCTTATAAATTTCTACTGGCAACTTCGTGCCCAACACATCGACAATGCGTACTACAAGAATGAATTATAAAAATATCAGTATTGTATAGAAGCTTGAATGAAAACAACAATAAAAATACCCAATAATTCATCTTTTTCTTCCTGCAACTTGTTTGACATTTCACGTGCAACATCGGCTGGATCACGTCCTTCCAAGGGCTCCAAGTCAAGTATAATTCGTGGTTCATATAATGTATCCGAGTCGCTAGTGGGTGATGAGCCACGCCTTCCTCGCAGTGTACCTGTACGATAGCCTAAACGACTTTTAACCGAGCGTCGATGTGCAGCTGCTTCACTTGCACAGCGACCACGTTTTGCCACCGGCATTAATTCATTATCAGAGAAATCATCAGTTGAATTGGAGAGTCGGCGTTTGAGACAATTATCCCCATTTAATCGTTGAAGCAGGGAAAAGTCATAATTTTCAACGTTTCGATCATTGATTGCACCATCTAAACGTGCAACTTCACAGCCACGCATTTCTTCAGTTAACGCTTCTTCTTGCAATGCAGCTGTCCATATATTATACTTTTTGAATCGTGCACGCTTTTCTTGTGTCTCCATATCAGCTGGTGGTACACGTATCATAACTGTACGACGTACACGTTTTCGACGCTTACGTTGTGCATGCGCATCTGTTGATACTTCATGTGGCGATTTCGTTGATAATTTCTTTAGACATGCATCGGAAGATTCACTTGACGACGAATCACCACTACTACCATGTATATCCTCTAAGTCATCCTCTTCTAACGCGCGTTGCATATCGTGACATGTGGCCAATGGACTGCATTGTTCGGCTTTTGCAGTCGCCCCATCAACTGCAACCGTCGTGTTGATTGACAGCATACTTGGGCGTTGCAATGGTGTATAAACGTCATCGGAACTAGCAGATAGCTGCAAACGATTTACGTCAAATTAAACATGAATGTAATTTAAGAAATATCTTCACATAAAAAAAATCGTGCCAAGTGCCTATATGTGTATACCTCTCCATCCTCTAGATCGACATCGTAGGTGTTCGCGTTTAATTCCATCATTATTGCAGCAAGATAGTGTTGCGTTGCACTTTGACTGACGATATCACTTTCAACGATTCACAAGAAGTAAAGTATATTATACATATCTATTGGTAGTTCACTGTAAAATACGATGTGTAATAAATAATTTTATAATTAAATCTTTATATCACTGTATAAAATGCTGATATTTTTTCGTCTTGTCCTAACGCACGGTTTCCTTGAGAAAGTGTGTGCTGTATAGGGTTGCATAGCAGATTGCAGCAGAAGCAGATCAGCTGATGTATAACTGTCAAAATAAACGTAAGTCCATGCCGAAAATATCGAGACTCGAATTTTAAATATTCCAATTCTATCAAAATATTCCAAATCTATTCAGTCATCAGTTTTTTCTCAGTTCTATTAATTTGAAAAAATTAAAAACCGTGTATCCAAAATCGCTATGTACACACATATCTATATCACCATATTTCTTATATGTACTTAAAAAAACTGCAAGTGGTAAGCTTCTTTAGTTTTCAATAAAAATAAATTTAGTTTAAAATAAAAATCTTATGGAATTTTAGCATATTACTAAGACTTTTTCCTTCATATATACGGCTTAGCTCAAGTATTCAAGATATTCACAAAATATTTCCTTTAAAGTTTGTCTCTCATCATAATTTTCTTAAAACGGTTTTTAATGACATCCAATTTTATATATTTAGTTCTAACAATGGATTTTTAACATTTGTGGACACTTTCACAAGATCAAACAAAAGTTTAATTTAACATACGAAGTCTCAAAATGAATGGTAATTGTTATATTTTATATATTTTCAAAAGATTCACTCATTGGGAGCACCAACTATACGAAGAACCGGAAGTGATCCAGCCAAGGACAGTTATTTCGCATATTTATGACTTGATTTTCGGAGAACACCTTTACTTAGCTACCCATTTCTATAACTCTCATGTTGATGAAGGTCATTTCCACAAAACTTTTTGCTTCATCCCAGTTGTCAAAATAACGGATATTTTTTCTAAGTTTCCGGCGGAAGTAGCAGAAGAGAGTATGTATGTATATGTTGCCTACATATAAAGTAATCGGCCGACCGGTCACATATTATGCAGAATTTACAAACGGATTTCCTAAATATATTTGAATCCAGATAAATAAGCTTCGAATTTCTCCTGAAGAACACATACACGAAGAAGCTTTCCTGTTTCCAGGTCCTGCTTTTCTTTACTAATTAAGCTTCGGACGCAACCACAAACACTAAGAGCCATTCACAGAGGACTAATAAAAACCTTTTTATACCCTCTACCAGTGAGCGGCTTTCTTGGAATCAAAATATAATCCACCGCAGAAGACGTACCAGATGTCTCGTTACACTAAAGTGGCTTCGCGTGTTATAACGCATTAAACTCTTACTAATTCATAATAGACCCTGACAAATGTACATACCTAACATATTCTGCATGCTTAATGCCGAATGAATGCGATGATACTAACCACTTCTTTTCATGACCTCAAGCCTACTCACATTACTTTCATTTTTCTATTTCCATTACCTTTTTTTGTGGCTTCCATTAAATGATTTCGAAGATAATTAATTTGTACTCCCTACAAATAGCATTACGTTACAACTATAACGGTTCAAATGTCGTCTAAACAAATGAAGTCCATAGGGGAAGAAACTCTACTGGCCCTTCTTCCAAGGGACGGCGTTACGAAGAGTGTATAATTTACAAAGAAGGTTAGAAATACTCTTTCACGCTCAACCTACTACTGAGAGACAGCACTATCCAGTGGCTGACGGCTCGAAAACACCGGAAGGCGTTGGAGCAGGCATTGCGGGACCGCACACCAAACTATCCCTACCAATAAAAGGTTTCCGATCATCTTTCAAGCAGAAGCCTTTGCTATAAGTCAGGGTGCAGAAATGAATCTTCATCGCAACTATCGCAGTCAGCGTATCGCTATCCTCAGCGATAGTCAAGCAGCACTGAAAGCGAACTCAGCTTATGAGGTCAAATCGATTTTTATGGAGGAGTGTATAGCAAGGCTGAACCGCCTATCAGTTTGCAATAGTGTACATCTGGATGCCGTGGCATAAAAGGGTAGGTGGCAATGAGCTGCCCGAGAGAACGGTACTGGTACCAGGCAGCAGGAATGCGCCACGTCAAGCTACTACTGAGAGGGTACAACCTTGCAAATTCCGTCTCCTTGTCGCGTTCTAAACATGACAATATCGGCTCAGGAAGCACTTATCCAACATGAGCATAGTTTCTTGCGCAATCCGGTTTTACGACATAGAACAGGAAACTCTCGAACACCTGATTCTAGACTGCCCCGCAATTTGTAGAAACAGGCTCAAGGCCATTGGTTCCATCTACGTGGAGAGGAATCTCATCACCTCAGTCGCGCCCAGCAAGCTCCTGGAATTCTTAATTATTATTTTCAATTATTTTCTATCTATCTAAAACAATAACAACACGTCACTACTTTGTTACATTTTTAAGAAAATATAATTTTATGGTTGTAAATATTATTTATTTTTACATTTTAATTAATTTCTACCACGTAATCGTAATTTCGTGCAGTTTTATAATATACTATATAAGTCTGTATGTATTTGGGATTTAAAAGTTCCATCAGTTTCATGGAAAAAACTGTTTAATCCGCCTTTGGAGTTAAATTGTTCACACTTGGCTGCAAGAATTCCTCAATAATAGCTGAAACCATTTCGTTCGTGGTATTAATGAGAGCTTCGAAGTCCGACTGCCCGGGTTGGGCGCACATTTCGGCGTAATATTTAATTTTGGGCTCGGTGCCGCTTGTGCGAAGTGTTATGACGAGTCCATTAAAGAATTTGAACGTGATCATTTGGGTGCTGGCGCTTACAGGTAAAATTGCATTACCGTCAGGTTGCTCGGTATCGACGCCTGTTCAATATAGACATTCGTACATATGTACATACCATAGAATAAAAGCAATTTTCACCTAAATTTTGAACTTACCATTTGTTAAATCGCGTATAAATTGAATTTTATATTTCCCATTGAGTATCGCATTGGGATATGTTTTCGGTGATCCGGAAAAATTGCGTAATCTTTCGAAAATCTTGTTAATCACTACTGGCTCATAGCAGAAGAAATACGAGGCATTGTTATAATGAAATCCGTACTCTTTGTAAATCTCCTCGAGCTTCTGATCGAGCGAAATACCCTTGACCGCATGCAAATAGTTGGCCATTGTAACAACTTGACAAGCAGCGTTAACACCATCCTTATCATAGACTGTTGTACCGAACATAAAACCGATGGATTCTTCAAACGAGAAGAGCACAGTTTTGCCACTCTTAATTAGACGATCAGCCTCGTTGGCCATCCATTTGAATCCCGTTAATGTTTCAATAAAATTAAAGCCTTCTTTATGCGCGTAAGCTTTAAGTATCTTGGAGCTAACAGTGCTAGCAATCATCCAGCAGTTTTTAAAATCAGGACACGGATTTTGGTTTTTATACAAGAACATGGCCCACCACCCAAGTAATGCCCCGATTTCATTGCCCTTATATATCTATATAAGTAAAAAAAAAAAACAAGAAAAAGAGTTAACTTTGTCCGCACCGAAGATATAATATCCTAAACAGAACTTTACAACTATACGTATAACAAATTCGCCACTTCTTTCAGTAATCTGACGATAGAATATCGTATACAAGGTTAATCACACTATGAACGAACTGGAACTGGTAGGAGGAGATCTACTTCTTAGTTATAGACGGATTTATATTTCGGGACTAGTATGGACAGCACAGGATCACACTACGCTATTGTCCTAAAACTAATGATCTGATCTTTGCTTTCTGATCATGAGATCAGTTGTCCTACAAATGCAACATCCTTCTAGCAAAGAGCAAAAGAGTTGATCGAAATTGATCTGTTGAATAACTTTTTTGCATTATCTTGCACTTTTGTTAGGGGTCCATGGCCGTGTAGACAGGACAAGCAAGATAATCTGGGATATCTCTAGTGAGACATAGTGATTCACAAACTGATGGATTACTGCAGAGGAAAAAAGCTTCTCCTTATACTGGGGAGCGATGCCATCGCAGCACGGACTGTAAAATTTATTATAAGTAGTAATTTAAGTATTAAGAATGTTGCTAGTAAACCCACCCGCAAAGTCGACCACCTGAAAACTTAGTTATCAATGGTGGACCGATAAACTCTCAGTGCTTAAAATATCAGTTCGTAGATTTTCAATAACGCCAAACTTACTGGTAACTGGGAGAAATACAAGCAGCTCCAAACAACTTATAATAAAAAAATTAGGTCTGCGAAAACCAATAGTTCAGTAAATTCTGTGAAAACGTCTCTTCAGCTGGAGAAGCAGCCAGGCTGCACAAAGCGTTGGCTAGAGGTAGGACTGACACACCATTAGCCATAAAAAGATCTGATGGGATCTAAACAACCAGCACAGAGAAAAGAGCAAAGGTATTCTTGCTTGAGTACTTTCCAGAGAAAGACCAAAGACTTTCGTGAAGACCAAATTCCACCAGACGCAATCAAGTGGGTACTGACTTCCTTCTGGAAATACCCTAGAAGTTACCAGGAAAGGATGGCATCTTCCCAGCACTTCTGTAACTAAGAGGGCAAGTTCTATTGCCACACCTTGAGGGCTGATGAGAGATAGCCTTACTATGACGCATATCTCAGAACCGTGGAGAATAAAAGGGTAATCTTTATATCTAATATAAGAAGGAAATACTACTCAATGGCTAAATCCTTCAGACTTATTAGTCTCAATTCCTTCGTACTAAAAGGAATGGAAAAGATTATAGACAAAGATATGAGACAGAAAGCACTGAAGAGCGCACCCTTACATGTAAATCAGCACGCGTACAGAGCAGGTAAGTTTACAATTTCCACAACAGCAGGTTCTACGATACCGGAATTGACCCGGGTTTTATCCGGCCAAGGGCTGTTATTGAGGTTCTAACCCTGACACCCAGCAGCATGACCTGACCAGTATGGGCATTGAGTTTTTTTGCTGCGTTCCCGCCAAAAGGCTTCACCATAACTCCACCTCGGTTAGATGTAATACGTGCGATAGTTGGAGTCATCTTAAGATCTGTTCAGGTCTTATGACACATAGGGAATGGCCCACTGATTATGTGACTCCGTGCTGCCCACGCAATACTGCGACAATAACCCCCATACCTCGTTCGATGCGAACAACAAGCATCCTCTTTGGTCCCACTGAGCTTGACTACGCAGTATGACTCCCAGTCTGTGATTTCGATGACAGCTAACATATTACTCTCTCCCAAACCGAGTTTCGATAATAACTGCAACAACAACATCAGGTAGATATACTATCACTGCTCTGTACGCCTGAAATGATGAATTCACTGGAAAATATTGAGGTGGCGACATGTGCTTCCTTAGACATCGAAGGTGCTTTTGACAATGCGTCTCACGCAAGTGTGATTAGAGCACTGGAGAAAAGGAAGGTGACAGCTCCAGTAAGCAGATGTATAAAGACTTTACAATGTACTAAGATCGCTGAAACCATTGTGTGCAAGATTCGTCTTGGTATAACGAAAGGTTACCCACAGGGCGGGATACTGCCCCCATCTATGGGGAATCGTAGTAGGTAAGCTCCTTGAGCTGCTTACAAACGATGGAGTTGGGTGTCAAGGGTAAGCCGACGACGTGAAGACCCACTGCATATCTGTATCTTGTCCGTCCAGCTTTCGCAAGACTAATTCACCTCAACAGAGGTGCTTTTCCGGTATGTTAGGATTTTGATAGCTATTTAGGTGTTTTCTGTTATAACAAAGAACGGATGTGAAACTTTTCAAATAAACCTCAGAACTGCACTAAGCCTGAGGTCGAGAGAAACAGATTATTGCGCACCGGATTTTTGTCGATTTTGATAAAACTCTTATAAAAGAAATAAAGATCACTTGAATAATCGCTAGGTTAATTTTTAGCATTAATTATCAAGAAGATTTATAATTATAAAATTATGTTGACTTTGTAAAAACAATGTTCCGTAAGTACCTTCCATTCTCTAGTCATGGGATTTCTTGTCACCAAAGCGAAGCGATCTGCATCTGGATCATTTGCAATTACATATTCTACATCCTCTCTTTCCGCCAAATTGATTGCCATATCTAGTGCGACTCTACCTTCCTCTGGATTTGGAAACGCAACTGTGGGAAACTCCGGATCTGGATCATTTTGTTCTTTCACATAAATTACTGGCTTAATTCTTACAGCCTCGAATACCTTTTGCAAGAATGGATAACCAACACCATGCATTGCCGTATAGACAAAACGCAATTCACTTCGACTATTGATATCGATGAATTCCTGCGGCACTCCAGCCTGCACACGCTGCACATAGGCGGTTATAGCATCCTTTGGATCAGCCAATAGACAAGTGCATATATATAAGCCATTTGTATCGAATGAATCTTCCCATGGTTCTAAATTTTCGAGTATTCTATTGTGTATGTGCTTATCGTGCGGTGGCACTATTTGTGCTGAATTCTCCCAATACACTTTATAGCCATTATCATCCTTCGGATTATGCGAAGCGGTGACCATTACGCCAGCCAGACATTTGAAATGTTTTATGCTGAAGGGAATCATCGGTGTGAGCACCATCTGCCTAAACAGATAAACTCTGAAGCCGGCACGTACAAAAATATTGGAAGAGAGCTCAGCGAAACGTTTACTATTATGACGACCATCAAAGCCGAAGACTATGCCACGCGTTCGACATTCGTTCTCACTAAACTGAGTGCGCATATATGTGGACAGGCCCTGTGCGGCCTGCACCACGACCAGTTCATTCATGCCATTAAAACCGGCACGCATACGCCCACGCAAACCCGCTGTACCGAATTCCACACGTTGTAGCAGTACCTGCTTCAATTGATTCCAATTATTACTTTGAACTAGATTGAGAATTTCATTGCGCGTCTTTTCACATTTGTCCCACTTTAGCCACTGATCGATCTTCGCTTGTAACTCTGGCGATGACATCCTGTTTTCGTAGAAATTAGATTAATTTGTTATTTTATTTTTACTAAATATGACGGAAATTTTTGCTTTAAATTTTCGTATAATTAAATTTTTATATTTTTTTAATAAATTTTTTGTGTGTATTTTGTAACGTTCAAAGCAAATTGAAAAATTGTATTTTTTTTTGACACCACTTTGACACTCTTCACAACTATTGGTTTATAAGTAGCGAGTGGCGAATTATAAACAATAATAAACGCGCACAATGTTATAGAAAATAAAGTGTTTGTACACGATTCAATTTATCAAAATACAAATTCAAGCATATACATACATACATATGGATATATGTATGTTTATTTCGAGTGTGAGTTCTGATTTTCTCGTCTCCACTACAGGCAGTTCATATTAAAAATAACAATGGTTTTCCAAAAGTACACTAATCAACATTACACAGCTGCTGTTCCCATAATTCAGTTTATATACTTCATGTTTTACCATTTTATCTCAAATATATGTTTGTATTTTATTTTCATTGTTATTATTTTACGTACATTAGATAGTGCAAGGTTTTTACTCAAATTAAATTTGTACAGACATTAAAAGTTTAAGTGACTATTGCTTTATATTACATATTTTATCTTTATAATAACATTTTGCTATGCAATTTAAACTAATTTAATACTTAGTTAATCTCATTTGCAACTAATAATACAAATTACATAATTCGTATTTTTTGTTTTGCAAAAGTTGACCTCCCTCGTAAAGGACCGCACACACTTTTAGTATCTTATGGTTTAACATTGCATGCATTACATACATGCATACATGCATACATATGGTACGTATATGCAGTACTCCATTTGTCGTGATGTGCTGTATAAACATATGCATATTTTTATTGAAAATTATATATCAAATTAATCGAAATTCATAATGCACATTTTGGCGTACGTTTGATGATTGCATTTCTTGTAATTGGATATCGAAACTGTTTAACACAAATGATTTTGTTAATTTTCACTACTGTTAACTTAGTAACTTTTTAACTATTTGCGTGCATTTCCAGCTAGAGGCGTGGCAGTTTTTGTCATGCTACTGCCACTATTGCCATCACCAAGCATCGGAAAGTTTTCTTTAAGTTCATGTTGTTTGCGATGGTTCTGCAGATCGCTGGACATCAGCACTTGCTTGCAAATCGAACACACGTCTAATTTTTGCGTATTTTGGCGTTGTTCAGGTGAAAGTGTCTTCAAACGTTGCGTATGCACCAGATATAGTTCCTGAAGTAAGGCGTAGCGTAATTTAGTAACTTGTTTTTTTTTTTTTCAAATGTTTAGAAATAGTGTCAAGAATTACTCACCTGCTGTTTATTAATGTCGGGCAGTAGAGCTAATAGCTCCGGGAAGATGCCATCGAATCTATCTTTAAGTGCCGCCTGACAATGCTCGTAGTAGGGCTGAGTTTTGTAGACGCCTTCTCTGAATTTTTGCGATATATAACGGAATTCTTCCATAGCTTCGGGCGTCTTTAAGGCATCTTGAAAGTGGGAAACTAGTTTCTAGTAAAATACATATTTGTAAATTTTATTTCTTTCTCCTGAATAAAATATGATTCTTTTTACCTGATTGCGAGTGACAGCATCTGTTGGCTGAATGTAGGGATGCGTTCGCACAATGCTATATCTTTCGCCAAACGAGCTTGTAAAGGTGAGGTTGTTGGGTGACTTGGCTATAGAATTGACTGTAACGTTGGTTGATTGAAACCCTGGTGGTGGTTGTGTGTTTGCAGATGATTGTGCGAAGCCAGGTGGTGGACGCATTTGCGGCATGCCGTCGTTGTCATTGCCATTGTCCAGCGATGATGTAGGTGAGGTAGAGCTTTGATCACGCTTCAATGAATTGTTATTAGTATTGTTGTTTTTTTCTTTAGATTTTCCATTTAACTTCTGCTGTTGATTGCTATTATCACTACTCGATTTTTCCTTTTTATCTTTTGATTTCTTATCTTTTTTGTTTACACTTGTTTCTGTAGCATTTGTACTTATTTTGTTATTTGTAGCTGCTGGCTGTGTTTGTTTTTTGTTCGTTGTATTTACGATTTGTTTGTTGGTGTTTTCTTTTGATAATAATGGCGCTGGTGCTACTTTAGCTTTTCGATTCTCTAATTCGCGTTGCCTTTTATCAGACTGCTTTTGTCCTTTTGCCCAATTATTCGCTTGTACGTGGTTGGATTTCGATGAAGAGCCTAGACCCAACGAGGGAAAATCTTGCGACGTCAATTTTGGCGCACTGGCTTGTTCGGAGACTTTTCGATTTTTGGCATCAAGCTCTTCTTTTTGCACGGTTTGGATCTTTTGAAAACTACTAGCGTTTGCTACCGACACGTAATCGTCAACGAGTGGCCGATGTTTCGCCGACACATTTGATAACGGTATATGTGCACCAGAAGGCAACATATCTTCATCGATGGGATTACGCGGGGGATGCTTTTTCGATTTACCCGAAGCTGGTAAAGCTGGGAAATCCAACGCATGGGGTTTCTTTGACACAGCTCCGCTATTGTGGTTTACACTAGATGTTGGGCGATTGGAGACATGAAGTACCATACCCGTGGCTCCATTAGATGATGCATTACCACCAGAGCTACGACTGATGGCTCCTTTCGAAACAGCGGGTGCTTTACGTAAAACTGTAGATATAGGTGGTGCTGCTTGATGCGTACGTTGTTCATTATGTTCTAAAATATTCAATCAACAATCAGAATGCTTACGACGTAATGGAGTATAATTATAATGATAATACCTCCTCCACCGCCGGCTCCCAGTGCAGGAAAGTTTTCTTTTGTACGAGCTAAGCCGGAAGCGCCACTTCGTAATCGGGTGAAAGTTGCTGGTACCAGAGGCATGCTGGGGCCGCCGCTAGTGCCAGCCAATGACGGAAAATCTTCCTCATTACTTCTGTCAATTGTTATGGAGCGTTGCTGTGCAGCCTGAGATGTAGAAGATTCTGCGGGTGCATTGTAGTCATCAGGGCTATTTTTAAGAAAGGCGAAAAATTTCAATTCAGTACTAACTGTTATAGCCTACAAGGAATAAATCTGAAATACTCACACACGCGAACGGACATTGGTGATGCCACCGTCTGGCAGTCCAGGCCGTGCTGGTCGCCCAAGTGTTATTTCCAATTGCACTGTTCGAGTTTTCTTCGCTTCTTGCTTATTCAAAGTGCTACCGTGAACACTGGCGAAATGAGCCTTATAGTCGATTTCAGTGCGAAATGCTCCAATAAATTGTTCAGTTGCACATCGGCCTTCCTCACAAAGGAAGTGACGCTCTCGAAAATGATTAGCTAGAGCATCATAATCCCTTTGACATAACAAATACGAGTAATTTCATAAATAATATGTTTTCCAGATCAATAGAATGTTAAATACCTGTAAAAGTCATTGGACTCGTCATCACAAAAGTGACAGAAGTAATGTTCTCGACGCTTATGACGAAACAGTTCGTCGCGATCCAAATAGCGCTTCTTACAGAACTCACAAAGCGGATGTCCGCGATGTGAACGGTTATCACGATCACCTTTCGTGCGATGTAAACCTAGTTCGGCTTGCGTGTAGCAGCGCCGCTCGAAGGTAAATATTTTCAAATGTTCTGTGCATAGGTCACAGAAATGCAAGTCGTGCTCTTTACGCACATGATATTCAAGGTCTTTAAATCTTCGGAAGGGCGGCACATTACATCTGTATATTGAAAAAAAAAAGAAAAAAAAATACATAACCTTGACAGCACTAGATTAAATACATTTATACGCTTATAGATATATATAAATATGTATTATAAATACACATATATTTGAGAATATATTAAAATTTAGACTTACTTTGGGCACGGATGGTCTAATAAATTAAAATACGCCTGCTGTATTTTCGCTGTGTAAAAACCGATTTTATATTTCTTGTTATAATACCCTGAACGATTTTTGGATTCAAGTGTACGATATGGCAGTTTATCAAAGGAGAAAATCACCTGGTAAAAATATATACATATATAACAGAGCAAGTTAGCTTTCTGTAGCAATAAAAAAACATTGGTGATTACAAATTGAAACTCACTTTAGACAACACTTGCCGACAAATGGGACACTCATTCTGCTCGCAAAGTACACGCAAACGTGTGGAGCACTCATAACAAATGGGATGATCACATTCACCAATGGAGTAGATTTCCACTTCTTTACAACAAAGTACACAAGCATCATGTTCCGTTTCTTCACTTGATGGCTGTTTGTTTGCGTTGTTTCCAGAATCATTAGCAGATTTTTCACCTGTACTCATTTTGGACAAATATAAAGCAACAGCTGCTTAAGTCGAGTGAAGGGCAGGTGTTATAGCACAAATATATCTTATCGAACGGGCTTGTTATCCGTTGGCAGTGAGCAGCCACCGTCACTTTCAAAATGTCAAATTACCAATAAATACAATACAGATATTTATAATAAACAATTGTCAACGAAACACAAGTTTCTTTTTGTTAAAAGAAGTTGCACAAGTATCTAAATTTCTAGTTAAATTGGTGTAAAATACGCAGTGAACGAACAACACGTTGATGAAATTGTACAACTTTGTAAAATCCAATTTGACAGTGTGGATGACGTGGAATTTGAAAGTGATGCCAATTAAAGTGCACAAATCTATTTGCAAATAACATTTTATATAATTTGACTGAATTAGTATAGTTAAAATAAAACTAAAATTTTTCTTCATTTTCATTAAATGTGCAGATAAGCAGTTATGACAGCAAATTCAACAAAAATGTTATAACACTAAAAGAAGCACTCAATTTCAACTTGTGTGAATACCTCAATTGGAATCCATCGAAGAATGCAGAATGAAGCGCCGCCGTTATGTTTTGTTTTATGACGGCGAAAAAAGTGATTAGATGAGAACGGCGCGCCACTTTGTGAAGTCGAATCTGCAATGGCAAATTGTTCACTGGCATTCACTAAATTTTCGTTTTTCGGTCGAAGTACACACGTGTTAAAACGGTTACAGTTGACGTCGGCATATCAAAAGTTCGCTATAATAAATCCTGAAAATTACTCACAGTCTTTTCAGAAGCGTTTAATTTCACATTCTATAGCATTATCTCAAGTTTCGAAACAGATCAAAGAGAACAAGAACAGCTATAAAATGTCGGAATATACAATCATCGAAAAAGGAGCACCTAACTCAACTAATTACAGCATCTACATAAGTAACTATATTGACCACATAGATATGTAGTTTAACATAAATTATTATAAACAGTTGACCTTTGCTTATTTAAACATCCTATTAAGTCGGATTGTTATATAATACAAATATTGATAAGCCGGTAGTAGTTTTTAATAGCATTATGAAATAATTTATTGGGTGCAATTGATTGGTACCGACTGGGTCAATTTTAAAATAATTTATTATGTGCGTGAAAACTATTTTGTCAACTCTTGGTTAATTTAATCTTTCGAATCTAAGCTTTAAAGGATAGTATTAGATATGTTCTTATTAATTTACTACTTATTTAGAAAATTCGGCTGGAACTATCGTTTCGCCCTTGCACGACATTCCATTGTATGCCAATGACACGAAAACCATCCTTAACATGGTTGTGGAAATTCCTAGATGGACAAACGCAAAAATGGAGGTAAACAAAATAAATGTCTAATAGTAATTGCAATTTGTAAGCGTGCATTACCCCACTTTGACAGGGTATAATAAATGCGCATGTTGCGTGCAGCTTGTTTCATCAGCAAATAAATAATTTTTTTTTAATTATAGATTAGCACAAAGACCCCACTGAATCCCATTAAACAGGATGTTAAGAAGGGTAAACTGCGCTTTGTAGCTAACTGTTTCCCACACAAAGGTTACATTTGGAACTATGGCGCATTCCCACAAACATGGGAGAATCCTGGACATATCGAGCCATCCACCGGCTGTAAAGGTGATAATGACCCAATTGATGTTTTGGAAATTGGTTATCGTGTTGCAAAACGTGGTGAAGTAATACAAGTTAAGGTATTGGGTACAGTTGCATTGATTGATGAAGGTGAAACCGATTGGAAAATTATTACTATTGATGTCAATGATCCATTGGCTGAAAAAATGAATGATATCGGCGACGTTGATAAATATTTCCCAGGTCTATTGCGCGCCACTGTCGAGTGGTTCAAAGTAAAATATGCGCAAATCGAGTTGGTACACATATACTAATTCACCATTTACTTGCAGATCTACAAAATTCCGGATGGCAAGCCCGAAAATAAGTTCGCTTTCAATGGAGATGCCAAATGCGCTGCTTTTGCCAACAATATCATTGAGGAAACAAACAAGTTTTGGCAAGGTTTAATTACAAAGGAATTGGACGGTGGCGAAATTTCAATGTAAGTACTTAATATCGATTTGTGAATGAATTGAATTTTTCAATTATAATCTTTTAATTTTGCAGCACTAATACATCAAACAGTGATACACCTGGATACATTAAACTTGAAGAAGCTGAACAAATTGTTTCGTCAGCACCTGAAGGTGGTGAGCCCGAAGAATTGTCGGATACAGGTAAGATTGCATACATCAAAAACCACTTATAAATTATGCACGCTTGCCTGCTTGTAATGTTCCTTATTATTAACTGCACAGCTGTAGAAAATAATCACAAAGAGACACTCTATATATTTATTACTTTATAATTATCAATTTCCTATAGCTAAAACTATACAAAAATGTTTACTAATTTTTCAAACTATCTTGGTAGTTTGTGTTGTATATATGCATTCAAAGTGAATTTAGTTCTTATAAATGTTTGCAAATCTATTTATTTTGTATATTCTTAGTTGTTGTTATAAATAATAAAACATGTTTTTGGAATAAAATTGCTTTTTCTTTTTTCTTGCAGTTGATAGATGGCATTTTGTACATTTGAAGTAAGGCAAAAATTCTGTGATACAGTGACACACTGGCCTTACAAACAACGCTGGCGTCGGGCTATATATTTTCCATTCAATAAAATAAAAGTGTAACTATTCGTAAATATGCTATACACATTACCAATAAACTTATATATGTGTGGGCATACATAAAAATGTTTTCTTTAATTATTATAGTAAGTCTAGTTCCTTGCGAAGGATGAAAATATTTTGGGATTAAACACTAAATTTAGAGAACTTCATATTAATTTTTCGTACATTTCGGTTTATTTCTTAATAATTAATACAATATTATACTTAAACTCCTTTAAATATTTTAATTGTTATTTTATTTTCAAAATAACGTAATGTTGAAATCAGCTGTATGAAAATTCGATAACATATTTTTAACAGTTCAATTTCTTGCCATCGATGTTTTTATCATTTATCGGTCTTAGTTTAACAAAAAGTTCGATTTTTGTTGTAACGGCGAAATTCTACCGAGTTGACGGTCCTTGGCCAGATAAAAATTCCGTGACCGGTCCGGCTACGTAGACCCGACTGTCGTGGGACCTTCAATTAATATTATTAAAATATTGCAAATATATTTTCAAATTTGATAATTCGAAAACGTAAGCGTAAAAAATTCTAGTACCAGAATTTTTGTAGGCAAAAGCAGTGCATAGTTCTTGGTAGCCATAAATGACATCGATATAAAATTGTCTGAGCTAACTTTTCGCCGGCTGATTTTGACAGTTATGTACTTAACTTTATCTGTGACTTAACTTTAACCCTTGACCACGGTAGAGGAGCCCTTGACTAAACAAGTGTATATTCGGTACGTATAACGTTCCACTGTGTTCGTCAGATCGATTCTGCACATTAAATTTAAATAGTGTTGTTTTAGCGTAAGTAAGAAAATACATATGCAAATAAATTGTGAAAATGTGTGCTTTTATGTCCAACTATCTAAATTTTAGATTTAGAATAAATTTCAAGAAATATACATACATTTTTATGTACATATTATTTTGCTCTAAATATATTGACTTTTGGTTTTGTGATAACGTAGAGCAGGTCATTAATGATACTAATATAACTCAGTAATTTAGTTTACAATACCACTATAAAAATGTACGTACATACATATGTACATACATTAAATTGTAAACTCGTATACACGTTGTACTGTACTGGAATTATCTTCTAATAGTGATATTTTTCTAGATTATTGTAATTCGTGGCACAACTATGACATTTTGAAATTTTCTTTAAAAATATTGGCGAAGATACGAGTAAATAGCTTTTCTACAATTTTCAGAATCAAAAATGGCATCTCCACAATTACGTGAAGCGATCGAGCATTGGATGAAGTGGGATAAATGCGAGAAAACTCTATCCGAAATAAAGTCGCTGGAACAGGCCGAAAATTGGAAAAAATTAGACGAACTTCTGAATACTCGACTAGCATTTGGCACTGCTGGTTTGCGGGGCAAAATGCGGGCTGGCTTCAATGGTATGAACGATTTAGTCATAGCACAAACAGCACAAGGCTTATGTACTTACATTACGGAGCAAATTAGCGATACTTTTCGGAAACAGCGTGGCATTGTTTTCGGCTATGACGGCCGACATAACAGTAAACGGTTTGCGGAGATCTCGGCAAATGTTTTTATCCGTGCTGGGTTTAAGGTTTACCTCTATAGATGTTTAGTTGCCACCCCTTTAGTACCCTATACCATAAAACATTTCAAATGTCTGGCTGGCGTAATGGTAACTGCTTCACACAATCCAAAAGATGATAATGGCTATAAAGTGTACTGGAATAATGGAGCACAAATCATATCGCCACATGATAAAAACATACAGAAAGCTATACTGGCGAATCTTGAGCCATGGGTAGACACTTGGAATACAGAGAATTTATATAACTCGGCAATTCTTCTTGATCCGAAAGAGGCAATTAAGACTTACGTGGATAAAGTGCGTGAAACATTGCCACTATCCTTTATTGAAATAAACAGTCAAAGCAACTTGCGTTTAGTTTACAGTGCAATGCATGGTGTGGGTTATCCTTTTGTGAAAGATACATTCGAAGCAGTAAAATTACAACCTGTTATAGCTGTGGAAGAACAAAAGGATGCCGATCCAGAGTTTCCAACTGTAGTATTTCCAAACCCGGAAGAGGGTAAAAGCGCATTGGAATTGTCAATTAAAAAAGCTGACAGTACCGGTTGCTCCATTATACTTGCCAATGATCCAGATGCCGATCGATTGGCTTTGGCTACGAAAAATCCAAATACCGGCAAGTGGAAGGTAAATATGTGGAAATTTTAGCAAAAGCATTTTGTAAAATACTTTTATTAGGTTTACAGCGGCAATGAAATCGGAGCACTGCTCGGTTGGTGGGCTATACATCTCTATAAACATACACATCCAGAGGGTGATCTTTCTAATTGCTATTTTCTTGCCAGCACTGTAAGCTCTAAGATACTCAGGGCTTTTGCCGAAAAGGAAGGTCTGCATTTTATTGAAACCCTCACGGGTTTCAAGTGGATGGGCAACGAGACGGACAAGCTCATTAACAGTGGAAAAACGGTATTATTTGCTTTCGAAGAGGCTATTGGTTTTATGTTCTCGACTAATGTCTTGGATAAAGATGGCGTAAGCGCTGCTTGCCATTTAGCTTCTATGGCTTGTTACCTTGAGGCGAAAGAAAAAATTTCATTCGATGAGAAACTACAAACTATATACAAGGAATATGGATTTCATTACAATAAAACATCTTACTTCTTTTGCTACGAACCACCAGTTATTAAGAAGATTTTCGAACGTCTACGTTATTTCGCTGGTGCATCGAAAACGTACCCGTCTAGTATACTTGAGGGAAAATACAAAATTCGATATATACGCGATTTAACCAATGGTAAGTTGAGAGAAGTCTTCAAAATAAAATTTGAATATTTAACAAAAAAATCGAAAATTCTTAATAGGCGTTGACACATCACAATCTGATGGTAAAGCCATTTTACCCGTCAGTGCCAGTAGCCAAATGATTACGTTTACTTTTGATAATGGTCTAGTGATTACACTGCGCACCAGTGGCACTGAACCAAAAATCAAATATTATGCCGAAATGTGCGCACAACCGGGACAAGAAGATTTTGATGGTCTAATCAATACCACGAATGAGATGGTAGCAGCTATAGTGCAAGAATTTTTGCAGCCAGATGAGAATAACCTAACAGCCAAGTCAGATTGAAGTCTTTATTACGGCCAACAAATAATTGGAGCAAAAAAGTATTGATTTTTAGTTGTAATAAGTGGAAAAGGAAAAATCTCAATTCTGCTAAGGGCATTTCTTATTAGACGCACACAACTTATATCCCACTCAGGTTTCATTACGTCATCTTAAATAATCATAAATAACATTCCGAATAACGCGATCGCGGAGATTACGCTTGTTTACCAGTAAACAGCGATAATTGAAGAATGTCTTTGGTACATTATTTGATATTATTTATTGCGCACACATACGAATATAAGTATGTACGTGTTTATATATCGTATGTAATTATGATTAAATTATTAATAACAACTTCTACTAGAACCATGGTATAGAACTAAGGTTATGATTTTATTTTAATTTTTGTTTTCTACACAAATTCCATTGTTTTACCAAAGGTACGCGATTTTTTAAGCTTGATATTGCTGGACAAGAAGAAAGTGTAACAATATACATAAATGTGTAATCTCGGTTCTCACTTAACAGACAGAGCGAATTAGACTCCTTTGTAGTGATTTATTATTATACTGTTGTTGTTGTTTGGTTGTAACAAATATCTAAACCCTGTTTGGTGATAATAATTGTATTTAACGTAATATTGCCGGACAAGAATAAAGTGTATCAATATAAAAGTATAATCTTGGTTCTCATTTACAAATGGATCGAATTAGTCTTTACTACAATGGATTATTATAATATATAATACGTATATTATACATATATTAAGGGTATATTATTATATATTAAGTATTTTGTTACCCCCTTGTATGCAATTAAGTTACATAAAAACTGCTTCTTAAGACTATCCACGGGATAGAAACCGTGGCGTAAAGAAATCCAAAACTGGGCCAAAACAGGCTAGCCTTCACAAAGCGTAAGTTTTTACATTCAGCTAAAAAGTGACAATTACTTTTATTATGTTCGTCTTGGCGAATTAGATGACGAGTTCGAGAAAAAAGAAGCATTTCAGTCCGACGAGAGGCGTAATTAATAATTATATACATATGTAAATACATTATAATCTAGCGGAAAGTAACCAAGTGCACCTCATCCGGGTACCCGGTCACAAAGGTATAGTCAAGAACGAACTGAACTCGAGCGCTCCACAGCATTCACTAAAATTTTAGGTCCTAAATCCTTCATCGCGATGGTCTTCATACCATAAAGAAGCTGTAAGGAAGAAGGAGTAGACAGAGAGAGGTATTGGCAAAATATCCAAGACATGTGCCATGCCAATTTGCTAATGTGGGGCTATAACCTCAGCAGGCTTAAATCAGGCTATTAAGGCTTTGTACACTAGCTACTGTACGCTGGAGAAGCACTTGTATAACATGGGACTAGCTTCTTGTGCAAATTGCCGGTTCTGTGAGAGGAAGTCTGAAACTCCAGAACACTTGCTAATGGACTGCTTAGCAGTCTGCAGACGCAGGATAAAGACCCTTGGATCCATGTTTCCAAATAGGAATCACAACGCTTCAGTAGTACCCAGAAGTATATTGGAATTTATCAATATGCTGGGGCTAGGTGGGTCGTTGCGACTTAGGAGAGGTCGCGATGCATTCCTCATCTATTTATCTTATCGATGTATATAAATTAAAATCAATTATTAATCTCAAATTAGAAATATTTAATTTTTCAAAATTTGAGTTTTCAAAAATAACTCGCTGAACTTTTTAAAATTTGTCTGCTTTTATTCGTGTAAATTTTCAAAATGCAAAAATTAAGGTTTCATTTATTTGTTAAATAATTTTTATTGATATAAAAATAAGCGATCCACAGGCCATTGTAACGCAATATGAGTATATCTACGCGAAAATAAATATAAATAAAAAATAGGTCGGTAGCGCAACGCAAACCGGTAATACAGGCGCACAGTTTGTGAATATGGGAGGGAGTCTTAGCATATAGTGTTTTTAAGCAGCCATATAATATTTGATAAATTTATGCTTAACTAGTTAAATACTAATAAATAAATAGATGTATATATTTGTTTTATGTTTGCAACAATGCCATTACAAATAATAAGAGCTTCTTAAAATGAAAAATAAGTAATTAGCTAGAAATAAGTAGGAAAATTCGCACTATAAACATTTGAAAGCTTATAAATATATTTAAATATATGTTGGTATGCACATACATGCACGTTTATATAGTACATGCATTAGAAAATAACGCCCAAACAAGCATGCATATATAGCATGAAGTATCCGTATAAAAAATTTATGATTTTTACCTTACGTTAGAGTATTTGTTATGCTTAACTAGAAATTGGTTTTTTGTTTATAGTAATACAATTCATCATGAATTAGTAAATGCTTTTGAGTGTAAAATACTTAATTCTGTTATTTATGCGTAGTCAATGCATGTTTGTAGGTATGTTAATTGTATAAAATCTCATATAAAACTGGCAGTTGGGCAGTCTCCAACAATATATGTATTTATGATTTATTTGTCAGCATTTCCTGTTAGTAACTCTTAAATATACCGAGTTATAATTTCACTTTAGTTTAAGTTGTTGAAGGGAGATTGTTTTTTTTAAGTTACTAATTAAATTGCAGATTAGATTAGTCGATTATGTAGAGAACTTTGCCATTTGCGTAAAGGAGACTTTTTGTGTACTTTTAATTTAACTATTATTTCAGATTTTTGTCAACATAACATAGTCTTTAAACAAACATGTATCTATGTATGCGTAGTGAGAATTGAAAAACTTATAACTACATTCTTATTTCATATACACTATATTATCTATATATAATATCGAAATTTGTTTTCGAGTGCTTATATAATATATTAATTAGTTATAAAAAAATAATTAAAAAAATTAAAATAAATAACTGAAAAAAATAAATAAAATTAGAAAATTTAAATAAAAAAATAATAATAATTAAAAACGCAAAAAACTTAAAATTTTATTTACGAATTAAAAAATCAAATAGAATAAGATAAGGCTAATAGATACATATGTAGATTGATAATGGTAATTTTAAAAATAAATAAATAAATAAAATAATAATAATATTTTTTTAATTTTAATTAAAAACGCAAAAAATTGAGAACTTTGTTCGCAAATTAAAAACGCAAAAAATATTTAAAATTTTGTTTACGAATAAAATAAATAGAATCAAGATAAAGCTAATAGATTGAAGCCTTAAAGCCAACATTTTACACGCCGTACAGTTTATTTTGAGTCCATAAAATAAGTTGGCATATGCACACTTTTAGCGTAATTAAATAAAAAATTACAGATTTTACCATATTTTAAAATTCTCCATTCTCTGTCTGTTTCTATTTCTATGTTTCTTAAAAAAGCTATTTAAAACCCCTAATACTTACACCCAATGTGAGATTCTTAAAATTAATGCATTATTACTTTTTGGCTGTCACTATTAATACTTCGGAAATACGATAGGATTATACATAGAACAGCGTTGATATTACTTATTTGATATGTGTGCGTGTCAATGATTAGGATACACTGGGAATAGTGAGCATTTTGAAAATGTTTAGCCAACAACAACTTCCATTGTTGCGGGTTTATAATATATATATGTATGTAAGTAAGAGTAGATAGTATGAATATGTAGTAGACCGCATGAGATTGAGATTGGCACCTATACAAACATGTGTAAATATGAGGATTGCGTTACATTGCTGTGCGTCGGTGTCGGTGTCATATTTGCAGTCGTTTGCTGTCATACCGATGTTTCAGAGTTTAATTTCAGTACAAATTTATTGCTTTTTGGATCGACAACCTCTTCGGCAATATTAAAATGCGGCAACTTGTGTATGGAGACTAAGAGTGAGACATCGTTTTGTATCAGTTGGAATGTACATTCGTTTGAGACTGGTCGTGATACAAGTTCATCACAAATTAACGACCACGATTGTACCCAACGGCGTTCCTTTTCGCTTTGCAATACTGGCGACTCTGTTAGGTATGGCTCAAGGAATGCACGTGGCGACAGATCGTGCTTGAGACAATGCGCCAAGTGCTTTAATATACTTTCGAATGTGTGTCGTGGTTGTTGTCGTGTGACGCGTAAATATTTTTGCAGGGCACGCGCCATCGATGGAAATACCGCTTGTGCCGCTTCTTGCGGGTCAAGTGGCACTGCTGGTGCGGGTTCATTGTGTATGCGTTTGATATGCGTAAATGCCTCTTCTGCGGCTGTGATAAGGCGCGCACGCCGCTTTTTGACACGGCGTTCATATTCGTGTTCCTCGTAGAAGCGTTCATTGTGTGATGAATCGCGTCGGCGTGCATTGGCCGCTAATACGGCACGACTTTGACTCTGCTGTTGTGCATTATTAACACCATCAACTTCGTAGTATTTAAAACTAGTGGAGATTTTATTGCGTTGTGATTTTGAAATCGGTATGCGCTCTAGATACGGATTAAATATCGGAAAGTCTACGTAATATCGCTGAAGTACCCAAATAGCTGCACGCTGTATACTCAATTGACCCAGCATATAAGAGCGGGATGTACCATCTGGTGAACGTATAATCTTGACATAATACATGGGTTGTTGATGGCGTAGTTCGAGTAAAACTACAGCAATATAGTGTATGAAGAGCAGCGTATCTACCAAATTTGTTGCATAGGCAACTAGTGATTTGTAATTAACTGCATCACCACCTGTTTCCACCACCACTTTGGCGCCATTAGTGACCTTTAAAATTAGAGAACAATTATAAATTGATGAACATGTTCAAGTGACTGGCGACATTTACCTGCACCATATAGAACAGCCAATAAGCAAATGTGCAAATGGTGACAAGCAACAGCACAACAGCACGATACAGGAATATTCGTGGCATAGTAGCGGCTGAGCGACGCATAAATAGCGCCCACAAGCCGATTGCCAGTAGTATAAGTCGTGCAGTTAGTGACACCAGCAAGCCTTTACATTCGCTACTACATGCTAAGAGTTGTGTGCGCACCGTTTGCGTGAGTTCGGCGTGATCGAAGGCAGATGGAAAGAAACCCATGCGTGGCATTACCACCATGGCTACCGGCGAGAAGAACGATACAAATCCTAGTAAGAGTGAAAAGGCTGATTCCAAACGTCGTCGACAAGCAAATCCAAAACTCGTATCGTTTTCTCGATGCCATGCATTATTAATGTCTTCCATAGATATGCTTTGTTCTGATGTATTGCCAGTAACTGCTGTTGTGTTTTCACCCCAATTTTCGTCTTGCGGTAGTATTTGTACCTCGATTATTTCTTGACCATCGCGATTCTCTTCACCTTTGGAGGACATTCATAATTTTCTAGCATTTCATATTGTCATGTTAGTTACCTGTCATATTTACGCTCGTTTGAAACGGTGCCATATCGCCACGTTGGTGCTTACCACTTGATTTTGTATGTCCACTACGATGCGAATGCCTTGTGCGATCCCGATGATAACCGTTATTTACAGTGCCACCTCCGCCGTTATTACCTAAACCACCGCCGCCAGTGCTAGAGCTGTTATTATTATTGTGATTGCGAGAACGTCTAGATCGTCCGCTGTGTTCTGACTTAACAGATTCGTTTTCCATTGCAAACACCGCCAACACAGCGGTCAACAACGCAAACACACACTCTTGTAGGCGTGTGCCGTCCGCCCGATAACTTTTCGATCCTGACTATTTTTGCAATTAAATACTTTTTTTTACAAATAATAGGAGGCCAGAGTTAGAAATAGTTATTTTTTTTTTGTTATGATGTTGCATATAACTTTATTTTGTGTGAAATTGGTTTGAGGGATGTTTGGGAAAATTCAGACTTTTTTCTTTGCCTCGGTATTCGTTTTCTTGACGTTGCACTACATAACTCATGTAAAATTCCAATTAGGAGCCGTATTTTATTTAACTAAATTTGTGCACCTTACACCACAAGTAATTGCTTTAAATTTTTACTAAACTACTTTTTAGCTTAATAACTCATTTCATTTTTAATTCTAAAAATTAAACAATTGGAATGGAGATGAAAAATGCCATTAAAACGAAAAGCAGAAAAAACACTCCTATTTTTCGCTCAACTGAGTTCTATTTCCCACAAGAAAGCGTTGTATTTTTTATTTTCTCTTTCCTTTCTTCTTTAAATATGGCCAGAGTCATTTATTTTATGCATTCTAAACATCACAAGAAACATGCGATACGGCAGCCTTATTCAAACAGATGATTTTATGTTTTGTTTTCGCTTGAAAATTTGTTAATTTTATAATATTTTAATTATTATTTGTTTTAAAAACAAGATGTCGATCAAAGAGTCTAAAATAATACTAAAAGAAGTTCGTGAAGACATCAAAAGTGAGAAGTTCAATGATGCGATAGAAAAGTGTGAAGTATGGGGATAGATAGAGAACAATCAACAAGTAAATTATTATTTAATACTGTTATTTATACACAGGCTTTGCTTAAAGATGAGCCTAAGAATTATATGGCTTATTTACTGTTGGGAGCAGCTTACCAAACGAGTAATAAAATAGAGGTTTGTATTATTATTATATGATGAAATTATTAGGATCTTATATATTTACAATTTATTTACATATTATTCTTAGGCGGCCAAATGTTTACGAAAGGCGGTAGAACTTTCACCGGCTGCACCAACTGTTGCACTCCAGGGACTATCTAATTGTGCACCGCTAGATGAACTCCCCAAAATCTACGACCAATTAATAGGTTTAGTTCCGTAAGTTTAAAGCACAACAGTGAAACGATCAATATTAAGTAATTAATCCGTACCCTAAATACCATATGAATAAATTACTTTTTTCAGTGAAAAATCTGCATTTTATTTTGAGAAGCTTTACGCAGCTGGGCTAAACAACAGGAGTGTTGCAGAAGAGTGTTTTAATATTTTCAAACGTGAATTAGCACGAAATGATCAAAATGGAGAACGACATCCACTAGTTTTGAAATACTTGGCTCGAATTTGGATCTTATTTGACTTTGATGTGCAAGTTGGAGAAGAGTCCGTGGTAAGTTTTGAATGCGATTTCCAAATGAATACATGTACAATGCCGCCTATTGACTTTGTTGCAGTATAAAACGGCTTTGGAAAAACTAATAGCAGACCCACAAGAAGATCAACAACTGAATGCTTATAAGCGATATCTGAAACTACTGTACAAACAACAAAGCTATGCTAATTGCTTTAAGCATGCATGTGAAGCGACCAAAAAATATCCTGAGGATATTTACGCCTTTGAATGGGTGTGTAAAATTTACTGTGAATTTCGTGATGTGTCTATAGCGTGCTTAATCGAAGCGCAGCAAACGATAGAACACTATGTCGATGCATTGCTACAGTTAAATCCGAATGCCAGTTTAGGATTACTCATTCGTGGCATTAAACAGTTTGAACAAAAACAATATGTAGCGGCACGTGATCTATTATATCGCGTACAAGAGTTACAACCGAAATATAGCATTGCCTTAGAATTGTTGGCGCGCGTAGAAATGTTAATTGGTGTATGGGGTTTGGCATTGCCAATATGGAAATCAATTGGAAAAGATCATTCCATTGAGTATGCCCTTTGCTTATCCCATGTTAGCAGTAGCGAAGAACAGTTGCTAGAAGCAATTGAGTTGTTAAAGGAACTTGAACCAAATGAGGAAGCAACAACGGCCCTGGCCAGGTAATTGGTGCACACACAAATATTTAGCTTTCAAACTGATTTACTTGTGTATTATTTAATTCAGTTGTTATTTTAAAATGGGCGATACGGATAAATTAAAAGAACTGAACCTAAATACACTACAACAGGCGGAGTTTCTCTTGTAAGCATTGTTATTATAGTTTTATGAACAATTTTCACGCTAACTATCTCAAATATTTCTAGGGCGCCTGAGGATGCGTTAAACTTACTGCAAGCCTCCAGTGATACGGAAACGTTTGATTGCCTTTTCTTACTCGCTAAATTGCATCTACAATTGACTGACTATGCTTCTGCTTTGAATTGCATGCTTAAAGCGACGCGTTTACAGCCTTACAGTTCGGAATGCTTTCATTACCTCGGAAAAATCTATTACATCACAAAGGATTTTGTGCGTGCACGTAAATGTTTCGAAAAATGTGTGAATTTGAATCCGCTGTGTGAGAGTGCTGTTAATAACCTGAGCGCTATTTACCAACAACTAGGAGAAGAGGTAAAGGCACCACCCTTTTCAATGAGTAAAACTTTTTTTATCGACTTAGTTAGTATTAAGCAGAAAACTTTTTAAAGGAGTGGCTAATTTATTAATTTGAAAATGCACGAAAGACAGTTGTTGTTATTATAACAGCCAGATAATTTCCATTTTTCAAGTTTTTTTATGTTTGTGAACAATTTTCATTTCACAGGACTTGAACGTTGCACTCTTGATTAATACGCTGAAATATATGAAAACTGATGATTCTAAGCGCATACAATACAAGCTGGGCTTACATTATTTCAATGTTAAAAAGTGGGATGAGGTGTGTATTCACAGTGAAATAATTTGAAGAAAAATTAACATTCGATTTTTTTTCTGCAGGCCATTCAATCCTTTCGCACTGCAATCAAGCTTGATGTGAATTGTATGAACTATTGGGAGTCTCTGGGGGATGCTTACTCTGAGCGCGGCTCGTATTACTCTGCTATACGTGTTTTTCAAAAAATACTAGAAATGTGTCCTAGCAACATTTATGCCAAGCTGCAAATGGCGCTGCTAAAATCGGTACAATACCACACATTTAATATAAGTCATTTTCACATAACTTTTTTTCTCTTTAGACCATTCGCATGTATCCCGAGGCCATAGCCGACTTCGACGAATTATTGCAAACACATCCCGATTACTTGCCTGGCTTGAAAGGTGCCGCTGAAGCACATATTGGCTTGGCGAACAATATGAAATTGGAGCATTTATATGGACGCTGCAAAGATCACCTACAATTGACGGTTAATCATTTGCAACGGTAGTTTTAAAATCTGACTTAAAAATGTTCGTTAAAATTTTCTTATGTGACTGCTCCTCCAACTAGTGCTTTCTTGTCTGCAAACAATCAAAACATGTTTTGGCTGTGGCGTCTTACTGCAAATGTATTTGTGCAGACTGCGCGCATGCCCAGCTCTTTGGCATACTTGGAGGTGTCTGGCAAGCTGGCTAAACTGGAAGAAAACACGGCGATTTTATCTAGAAAGGACCTCTTCACTTTAGCTGCAAGGTTTGTACGACTTTTTTGTTACAACTATGCAACATTAATTAATTATACTTGGCGAATTTCTCTCTCTCTTTGCTTATTTGTTTTACAGGTTTTACACCTGCGCCATCAAGTTGAAATCGAACACATTTATCTGGTATGAGTTCGCCTTATGCTCTTATTATTGCGCCATATATTTACCTGACGAGGCGTCTACACAATTGGAACTAGCTACCAAAGCCTGCAAAATGGCCATAAATGAGCAAGGTGGTCGTTGGCAAAATTGGAATTTGCTCGGCGTAATAAATCTCCATGAAGGTATGTCACCATATATTTTTATACCCTAAAGTGAGTACTAGTGAGACCCGTATGCTCTCAGTTAAGGAGCATAATGAACACCTCTCCAAGCAGTTTCAGCTAGAGTGGAACCGGTTCCTAGGAGCATCAAAAGGTTCTTCCTCAACTACGTCTACGACATAAGACTTCGGACACAACTAACTTCAGACATGCACTGGCCGCCATTCACAGTGGAGCCATTAATACCTTCACCCACTCTCTCTCGGTGATTGGCGTACTTGGAGTTAAACCACCACTCGTTGCAGACGAAGAGCTTAATTGCCGCGAGAAACGAAAGTGACCCTTGCGCAGCTTTGTTCTGGTTACTGTAGCAGGTTAAACTCGTACTTTTCCAGAATAGACTCTGACATATCAAACATATGTCCAGCATGCAGAGAGTCCCCGCATGTCACTAGCCACCTCTTTGCATGCCTTGCTAACCCCACACATCTGACATCCTTCTCCCTATGGTCCGACCCCGTCGAAACAGCACGTTTCCTGGACCTACCGTTAGATGACGTCGATGACAACTTATCTAATCCTTACCATCCTAAAGGAGATTAGGTACCCGTTACAACAACAACAACATACCCTAAATAGGGTTTATTAACTTTGTCACCAATATACATATGTATATATACATATGTATGTCTGCGTCCGTCTGTCTGTATTAATGCGAACTAGTCTCTTAGTTTTTGATATATCAATTTGAAATTTTGAACACGTTCTTTTCTCCTCAAAAAGTTACTCTTTAATGGCAACCTCCGATATCGGACACTATAGCATATATCTGCCATACAAACTTAACGTTGAAAATGAAGTTATTGTATGAATAACTTTTTTATTTGACAAGATATCTGCACGAAAATTGGCATTTATTATTGTTTCAAGTTAGGCTGCAATCTCTGGATGAATTGTTCAGATCGGACCACTCTGGCATATATCTGTCATACAAACTGAACGATCAATATCAAATTTTTCGGTGCAACTGTCGTTAACGGATTTTCTTATTTTGACTTTTATTTCTATAATTTATTTTATAGCGGTCAATAACTTGCCCTTGGCACAGCACTGCCTCATTCAGGCACTTACGCTCGATCGCAAGTCGTTTACCACTTGGACTAACCTCGGTGTACTCTATTTGAAGTTGAACGAAATAAAACTTGCGAATCAGGCATTTCAGCGGGCGCAGCAAGCGAGTCCCATTTATGGAAATGCATGGATTGGACAGGCTATGATTGCTGAAGCCATCGGTGAAGAGGAAGAAGCTTTGGATCTCTTCAGACATTGTCAGCAGTTTGAATACCACGCGGAGTCCTCATTAGGTTATGCCCACTGGGTGTGCAACATCCTAACAGATGAGAAAACACGCAAAATACCGCATTATCGTCATGCTATCGACAGCATGTATGCAGATGTGGTGGCACTAGATGCGATTAACTGGTAATAACATTGAAATTAACTGGAAACGCAATAATTTTTGGAAACATTTTCAAACTTCACACACAAATATAGGCACATAGTAAATGAGGAGAAGGCCGCCACACCCGCTGCGCTCTCTTTCCAAGGTTTCCTCAATATACGACAGAAGAATTATAGTCTTGCCGAGCGTGCATACCTGCAGGCTGTTGAGCACACTGCATCAGGTGCAGATCGCGATAAGTTGTTGACAAATTTGGGTTATCTGTACTTAGCCATAAATCGACCGAATGATGCTATAAACGTTTTCAATCGCATAACACACGCCTCGTTTAAGGCCATAATTGGTTTGGCGTTGGCATTCGTGCGTGCTGGCCAACATCAGGAGGCATATTCGGTATACAATTCGGTGCTGAAGAGTTTGTCCGACAATAATGATGATAAGGCCGGCATGATATTGGTGGCAATGGCGGCCATGGTGTACGCCTCGCAAGGCGAAGCCGACACGAAAACAATTTTGTATCAATGGTCTGTTGTGCTTTGTTTTTGTTAACACAATTTCTCACATATTCTTATTTCTTTAGCATTCTGTTGAAAAACTCGCCTATACAAGCATTATATTCCGCCTGCGCTTTGGGTATTCTACATCAAGACAATCAGTTAACAACAACCATACTGACAGAGCTAAAAAAATACGAAAACTGCGAGGTCCACTGCGCACATATTAGCTACTTGACGGCGCAACACTATGCAAGTGTTGTAAGTATGCTTTTAAAGTTGTTGTTTGTTCTGTTCACTAATTATGTTATCTATCAAAACTCAATGTGTCACAGCAACAAATACGCAAAGGGCTGACTTACCTGCTGACCCGTGTGCATATTTTTCCAAATAACGCCGAACTACGCAAAGTGTTGGCTAATTATCTATTGGATCATTTCAGCCATGCAGCACAGTTCCAAGTGGCCACAAGCCAAATCGCGCTGAGCTCAATTAGCCTATTGCATCGCAATAAAACACAAAAGTGCGTTACAGGATTTAATTTATAAATTTACCTCTCTTTCATGCATTTTTTTGAATTTTTAGAAGCGACTGCGTTGAGGATTCTAAATTGCTGCTGATTGCCAGTCGAGCTTTGAGTGCCGTTAACAAGACACGTTCGCTAAAATTAATACAGCATGCTATACGTCTGCATCCGCAAAATAAGAGTGCATGGCAGGCGCTGCAGGAGGTGCAATGATATATATTTTGACTGTTTTAGTTGAATTTGAAACCGATTGTACAACTGTTACACGAAAAAGCAAGTGGTAATATTAAAACATATTTTATAGCATGAAAAAGATACATGAGACGTTCCGTTAAGTTCTTAGTATACAGAAAAAATACGAAAAGTTTGGAAAAAGTACAATCTATTTGTGAATACTCTTAACCCCTCCGAAAAATAAGTTTTCCGGAGTCTGTAAAAAAAAAAGCCTCCGGCGTTTGACTTTCTCAATTTTATAAATAACAGGGAAATATGTTAACTACGCTTACCACGAAGCTTTAATACTATTCACAAATGCAAGAGATTCCTTACCAGAACTTTGATCGGCCAGTTTGTATGGTAGCTATATGCTATAGTTGTCCAAGATGAACAATTTCTTTGGAGAATGAGCCGTTGCCTTGGACAATAACCCATGTTCGTTTCCACGACAGTCGGGTCTACTTAACCGGAACGGACCCGGATTATTGTCAGGCCAAGGACTGTCAACTTGGCAGAATTCTGCCGCTACAACAACAACAACAATAACCTATGTACAATTTCGTGAAAATCTTCCTCAAATCAAAAGGGTTCCATTCAAGTACTTGACCAGCAATAATTTCTTCGAAGATTGCACCATTGCCTTAAGCATTATCCCTGCCAATTTTCTTGAAGATATTTCATCAAATGAAAAATCTTTTCTTACAAGCATTTTATTCCAACCGTTCAGATTGTATGATAGCCATATGCTATAGTGTTCCGTGATCGGACGTTCCGATAAATAAGGAGCTTCTTGGTTAGAAAAGGATGGGTGCAAAATTTCAGTTCGTTTTCTCAAAAACTGAAAGACTAGTTTGCTTATATACAGACAAACAGCAATCGACTCGGCTCGTCACGTTGATCATTTATATATATATTTTATAGTCTCCGATGTTTTTTTCTAGGCGTTACAAACTTTGTGGCAAACTTAAACCCTGTTCAAGGTATAAAAAGAAGTCGCCCGTAGTCTAGTTTGACCAATTGGACTGCTTCGAAGTGTGGCCCCTTTGCTGTTGTTGTTGTTGTAGCGGCAGAAATCTGCCGAGTTGACACTCATCGGCCGGATAAAAATCCTGGCCCATTCTGGTTACGTAGACCCGACTGTACTGAGAACGGTGTGGCCACTTTGTCTTGTAATTCGGCATAAAATAGACTCAATAATTTGGCATTGTAGACCTTCTCTTGGTAGTTGATGTATATCACAGCTTCTGAACTCTAAAAAATTAGGGTCATCATCTTTCCGACCGACAGAATCTCCTTCTTCGGAGCGTGTTCGTCGAGAGAAATTCAATGTTTCCACTATTATTTGGTCTTCCTGTCCCGTCGAGGGTACAGCGCTACCGGGGCTTTTAGAGCGTTCTACTATCCCAGTTATCTAGCGCACCACTAACTGACCGTCTACAAATACGAAATTGTACACTTTTATTAGCCGTTAGCCTCCGTTTCCGAAGCACTTAGGCGTGGATCATCGAAACCCGATATGCGATCTTGTTGAAACTTGTTAAACCAATTGGTCGGCAAACGAACGAAAAAATTTTTCGAACTCCGCTATAAGCTAATATGATATAGTGCTAGAAACACCCAAGATGGTCCTCACTCCTTGATCATGGAGAACGGCTGGACTCGGCTATAACCGCCTAAGCGGTGTCTACACCAATTAAGAAGAAAAAGAACAGTACTTAAAACTAGAGGATCGCTGAGGTTTTTTATCGCCTGTCTGCTGACAGTCATTGGCTGCATAAAACTTCGGATGCTCTGTAAATCTTTTTCTGTAAGTTTGTAGTACTGTTAGTGACATCTATGATAAATTTCACGTCAAAATATTCATTAGTATTTGAGATACGCGTCGTTTTGTCAGATTCTAAAAGTGAATTCTTCGATTTTTACTACGTCTGAATTTATTGATCAAAGAAGTGCGATAATGCACCATCTCATACTGCATTGGTTATTCGTGATCATTTCGTCACATTTTCAACTAATATCGTGCCGCAACCACCGCATTCGCCTGATTTGCCTTCGTGTAACTTCTGGCTATTCAGCAAATTCACATGACCACTCCGTGCACACCGATTTGATTCAATTGAGGATATAAAAGCTGAATCGAAGAAGGCTCTGAAGGCCGCCATGACGGAGGATTTTTCCAAGTGCTATGATGGCTGGGAAATTCGTTGGTATAAGTGTATTTCAGCGGGAGGGGATTACTTTGAAGGAGATGAAATGTACAAAAATCACCTTTCAATTTGATCAGTGTTAGTTCAACAACTCTTACACCACAATGCCCAGTGAAAGAGTAAATACCGAGGTTTAATTTGCTCAACTACATTTCGAACTACACCATTTGTCAAAATAATGCGAATGCTCTACAATAAACATATATTCAATTAATTATTTTGTCTATTAATTAAAAAAGGTATAACACAAAACAAAAATCAACTCCCCACAGGTATGTATGTATGTTATGTATTTACAAGGACATTACTACAAAACTGAACGCTCAGTTACGTATGCTTGGTCATATTCTCCTCCAAAGCATTTTGAAAGCGTAAATATAGCTGTTGCGCACCTTGCTCATTAATCTCTTCGTACTCCGGTAGTTCTCCACGCATGCGCTGCATCCACGCACAGATTTTCGGATATCTAAAACATTATACTTCAGTTAAGTTTACGTGTAAAGCAACCTTGGGCAACCTGACTTACCGCCGCTCCTCTATGGTCACCAACTTATGCAACGTAATGAGTGTGGTATTAATGGAAATATCCGCCAAAGTCAACTCCTCGCCGGCTACGTAATTGCTGCGAGACAGGAATCCCTCAAGGAAACTGTAGGCATTATGCGACAGCTCGATACTTTTACGATGATAATCGATATCGCCGCCGTACATTATGCGCGCCTAAATGTAGACAAGCAAAAGAAATGTGTATAAGCATGAATAAGCTCGGAAGATAACGTTTTCAGTTAAATTGCCACATACCACAAAATCTTTAATCACTTGAAACAGTACGCCGTCCTCATAATACAAACGTTCGTCCACAATGGCACGCTTTAAAAAGTCTTTCGGATATAAATGATCGTGTTGACTTTGTCCATACTGGTTCACCATATAGGTAATGATGGCGTGGCTGTCACACAACGGTACACCTTGATCGACCAGCACGGGTACAGTGTGTCGGGGATTTACCTTCAAGAACCAATCACTGTGATGCTCCTGTGCGGCATAGTTTATAGCTCTGCGGATCAAAAATAACAATTTTCATTGATTCTTCATGAATAGTGCTTTTTTGAAAGATAACAGTACAATATTTTCTGAATACTAGTTTGTATGCTAATAGCCACCTCTGTCGAAGACTACGTATTTTAGGCAGAATTATGTCATTTCATTTGACTGCAGAAAATGTCTAGAGTAAGGCATAAGGGAAACAGTGGAGCTGGACTAGGCTTTAATCTGGGGTTACTGGAAAGTGAGGCTAATGGTCCTAGCACCTGAATTCATCTTTAGATAGATAGATAAATTAATGAGGATTGGGGTCACCACGCTAGGTGCTATGATATGTTATCACTAATAGACTGGGGTTATCGAAAGTGAGGCCTAATGGTCCTAGCAAACCTGAAATTCATCTGGTATCCAAGGTGTTGCCAATGTACCCTACCCACTGCTTCATCATTGCGGAACTGTTCCTTTAGGATGTGGGGACCCACATGTCTGCTGGTGGATGCAAGCGGGCAAGCTCATCGGCCAGTTCATTACCGGCGATGCCTCTGTGCATCTGGTATCGCAAAGGATCTCATGTCTTTTCAAAAAGTTCAAGTAACTTGCAGGATATAGCTTAAAAACTTGCTCTAGTGAAAGGTTGTAAAATATTTAAAATATATACATACATTATATGATGTAGAAAAAGACTGAAGTCAGTATCTCTTTCAAATGTTGGCCGCGGCTACGTTTCTGTTGGTCCATCCGTTGAGTGATTGTCGAATGATACGTGTGATGTTTTGCTCGAAGGCTTGAATCGAAGCGGGATTGTCCGCATAGACCTTAAACTTTACCACTCCCCACAGAAAAAAGTCTAACGGTGTGATATCTCACGATCTTGGTAGCCAATCGACCGGCTCAAAACGTGAAATCATCTGCTCACCGAAGTTTTCTCTCAATTAATCCATTGATTGATGCCATGTGTGGGAAGTGGCTCCGTAATGTTAAAATCAAATGTCGCCGAGATCATGAGCTTCAATTTCAGGCATCAAATAGTCAGTTATGGCGAACGTGAATTTTCATAATAAAGTTGAAAGACTTGTAAACGTTGTTTAGGCGTAAATTTTTCCACGATGAAATACCAAACAATACATGACTCACGCGTAATCTGTCAAAAGAGGCTATTGAAAAAATAACCTCGACTCTGCCATGAGATTGAGCGTTATATCTGTGAGGTATCTTAATGAAACGCAGAGAGAATTTATTTCCTTTATTTTCTGGTGCCAAAGATTGATCAAATCTGGCCAATACTACGCTTACGCTCCGCATACCTAATTTAGTAATTTCTAGCTTCCAATTGACTTTTTACCAAATATGATTGCAATCCACTCACGGTTACTATATGGACGTAGAACTGAGGCGTATGAGTAACTTTTGCTGTCTCTACAGGACGAATAGTAAACATAAAAGTTACTCATACGCCTCAGTGGCCACCTATAGCATACAAACATGAATAAAAATGCAAAGGAAAAATAAAATGAAGAATAAACGCAGAAATCTGTGAATATTTGCATATGTACACACGAATACATATATATGAAATAAAAAATAATAATAAATAAGCAAATATGTGTTTCATTGCATTAATAATTAAAGTAATGTACAGTGAAACTTCGATAAGTAATAACCTCGATAAGCGAAAAATCTTGATATTTCATAGTATTTCTTCGGTCCCTAGAAAAATTCGCGAAAAATGCATGTATTTCGGTCCCTTTGATAGCTCGTATTTTTCTTGAAACAAAAATTTAAAAATGTGTATCAAAAGACTCTACAACTCGTATTTTTTCCTCAAATCTACAACTCGTAATTTTCTTTCAAAAAAACCGTACGTGCATCAAAGGTTGCGAAAAATAAAATTTGAATCAAATGAATAAACATTGTAAACAGATAATGCCATAGATAAAATATAATGTCCGTCAAAAACATATTACGCATATCTTAAAATGAACACTTTTCTTAATTTTTTTGTAATACATATATATATATTGAAATAAAAAATAAAATAAATATGTACAATCATTTCCTGTTTTTTATGTAAAAGTGAAAAAATAAATAAAAAAAAACTCTATAATTCGTATATTCTGTATGTTTCATTGCATTAATAATTAAAGTAATGTATTACATAAAGGGAAGAAAACAATTGCAAAATAATAGTCAGTATCGCTTTTTGTTCATTCTTGTTTTTTTGTATAGATAGTAAAATGTAGAATGTTCTTATCACCAAACACTCTAATTATTGAGATAAAGACATTGCATGTTTGTCAGTGACGGTGTAACTGATTGAGATTGTTGGTACATACTATCTTGTGAATACTTGAATTTGTGACAATTTGAACAAGTAAATAAAATTTATTTTTTTTTTGCATTAAAAATGTATATACATATAGTAGTATATTAATATTTAACTGCTATTTAAAATTTCGATTCTCGAACGCGGATGGTTGTTCAGATGTATTTTTCTTATATGATGATTACTTGAAAATGTAACGAGTAATGCTGATATTTATAGATATCGACGAAGTGCTAAGTGTTGTTTGTATTATAACTAATCTGGCGTTTCTGTTCAGAGATAAGTTTTCGTTATCTTCTGCACTCCGTTTCTTCAAAATTTTCAGAACCGAAATACAAGGTATATTCAAAAGTAAACAGGATTTAAAAAAAAAAAACAGAACAAATGGGTTTTTCGGATAAATCAATTTATTTTATTTAAAATAGTCTCCTTCTGCTTCAATACAGCTTTTTGTACGGTCCAAAAGCATGTCGAACGAGTGTTTTAGCTCGTTGGCCGGTACGGCCGCCAGTATGCCGTTGGCCTCTATGTCTGCATAACGCTTTCCTTTGATGGGCAAATGCATTTTTCCGAAGAGGAAGAAGTCGCACGGTGCCATATCAGGTGAATACGGGTCAAATAATCGGTCACAAGCGTCGAATCGAATGTTGGATTCTGAGCAATTTTTGGTCGTCAGTCAATTTGTGCGGAACAAACCGTGCACACACCTTTCTTAAGCCCAAATGTTCAGTTAAAATGCGATAAATTGATGTTTTGGAGATGTTCAATTCCATTTTCAATTTCAATGATGATTTCGGCTGATTTTTGATGAATTCGCGCACAGTTTCGATGGAATTTCCGGTGATCACGGATTTTGATTGGCCCACATGTTGATCTCATTTATGTCGTCACGACCACTTTGAAAACGTTGAAACCACTCGTGCACTCTGCTACGGGATAGGCAATCATCGCCATAAACTTGTTTCATCAATTGAAACGTTCGGTAAAAGTTTTATCAATTTTAAAACAAAATTTAATGTCGCTCTTTGTTCAAGGCTCATTTTCGCACCGATAACACAAACATACTGACACTTAAAACGCAATAACTTCACTTCCAATCCATGAAATGGAAATTCGCACTGGACAATCGATAAGGATAGCAGATTCTAACGCACCAGTCGACATATCGATGGCGCCACCAGGGGGCGCTAGATTCAAAAAGTCTTGTTTACTTTGGAAAGCTTGTTGTAACTGTGTTGGCAATTTACTGCTGTTCTATATTCTTGTTCGGTTTGACATGTAAACACAATGTAATCATTGGTGCTTTTAAAAAGTAAAATCTTCTATTGCGACAAAGCCAAACGAAATTTCAAATGTGGCTGTTAAAAAATTACATGTAAATTACATGACTAAAGTAAGGGATATTGTATATTTCTCAGCTTTTTCTTCAGTTAGAAGAATAGTTCACCGATTTCTGATATTTCTGGTTAAATTTCTACTCCATCTTTTGATCAAAACAAAGCTAAATTTGAATTAAAGAAGTGAGGAGAAATACTGTAAGGTGCAAACCGCCAACCAGGGGATAGAAATTCGCAATCATAGTATATACAGTTGAACTTCCCTAACTCGAATTAGAAAAACTTAAATATATATTATATATATATAACTCATAGACTGACCTACAAATTCGACAAAAGATTAGTTAGAAAAACGAAAATCATTATATGTACATATGTATGTATGTAGTATAAAGGAGTTGGGGGTAGTATCGATCCTCTGAGGTACATTAAGATTTCATAACCAATAATATGGAGTAAAGCCACTCGGATGTTATATGTTTGATATATAGGAGCTAGGTCAATTTTTCGCCCATTTTAAGCATAAAGACCCACTATTATCAGTAAAAATCGCGTACTCATATGTTGATCGATATATTCGAAAAACAACAAAAAACAACTATAGGTACTGGGGTCCAAATATTCGGTACCTAGGGGCTTGAACAGTTTGGATTTGGAGAATTTTTGGTCATATGGTGAAATACTCTAAAGAAATTATTCGTGGACAGTTGTATCCCGTTATATTAATTGCTTCTTGATTTGGAAAGAATCAGATGGAATTTAAAATTGTATTATGTGAGAAGTAAGTGTGGCTGTAGTGCGGTTTCGCGCATTTTCACACTGAATATAAGAATGTTAGAAAATGTTATGTACCAGTTTTGGTTGAAATCATTAGAGCAGATCCTGAGTTATGTGATTTTACCAAAAAGTGGGCGGTGCCGCCCCATTTTCCAATTTTCACACCGGCTCCTATACAACTCTCTCATACCATCTCGTAATATTTAATGTCTCTGGCGTATTTAGTTACCGATTTATTATTCTTAGTAGTTTTTAACAGTACCGTTATATGGGGAAGAGGCGGTTATCATTTGATTTCATACATTTTGCCCAAAGCGAATTTGGCTATTGTAGCTGCAGTGTTCTAGAAGATATAAAGTTGTCACTTTTTTGCTCTTTATTCAATGCTTTATAAAAAGTGTTACAGTGATCGGATTTAGTTCAAATATGTGCCGTTTCGTTCGATAATCTGTTTCCATCTAGACGGCAACTTCATAATACCCCGCTCGTAGAAGCGCCCTCCTTATTTACGAAGAACTCGGACAGCCACTTTTCACAAGCCTCTTTTGAGTTCAACTTTACACCATGGCTATCGCCATGGACAGGAGCAGGAGGTAATCACTTGGCGCTATGCCCGGGCTATATGGTGGATACGATAAAACCTCCCATTCGAGCTCCCGTAACTTCTGACGAGTCATCAACGAAGTGTGTGTTCTGGCGTTGTCCTGGTCTAACACTACACGCTTCCTGTTGGCCAATTCTCGACGCTTTTGGTCGATCGCCTGCGTCAAGCGGTCCAGTTGTTTGCAGTAGATGGTAGAATTAAGCGTCTGGTCATATGGGCGCAGCTCATAGTGGATGATTCCCTTCCAATCCCACCAAAAACACAGCAAAACCTTCCTGGCCGTCAATCCCGGCTTGGCCACTATAGGGGACGATTCACCGGCCTTCGACCACGACCGTTTTCGCTTGATATTGTCGTATGTGATCCATTTTTCGTTGCCAGTTACCAGCCGCTTCAAAAATGGGTCGAGTTCGTTCCGTTTCAGCAGTATATCGCAGGAAGGAAGGAAAACTTTAAAATAGCGGGAATTTCGGCGTTACTGAACTCCATGTTTACACGTCTATAACTGTTGAATGCAATATACAAACTAATCATGCATAACGTCGTTTTGTAGGTTATGTCAAGACCTTTCAAAGATGTATAGTATTGCCAGATACGAGCTCATAGCCGCGAAATTCAAAAGGCAAAAAGGCGGAAAGGAGATATTTGACAACCTAATATATACATCGAACTTATTTAAGGGCGGGGTCACGCCCACTTTTTAAAAAGCCCTCAGGTGGCCCTGCAATCTTCTGTGCCAAATTAAAGTCTTATATATCTTATTTTAGTTCTTAGTTATTGCACTTTATAGATTAGCTTTTAATGGCGTTTTGTGAGCGTGGCAGAGATCCGATTACGCCCAACTTCGAACACGTATTTTTTTTGCGAAGGAACATGTGTACCAAGTTTCTTCAAGATATTTTACTTTTTATTCAAGTTCCAGCTTGCATGAACGGACAAACAGAGACAAACGGATTTCAAATATATTCATAACCCTATATCTATCTCGCTTAGTTTTAGGCGATACGTACAACCGTTAGGTGAACAAAACTATTAAACTCTGTAGCAACTGGTTGCAAGAGCATAAAAATGCTTGAAAATGAAAACATATACATATGTAGTGTTTCAAATTATCTAAAGTCCATATCTGCCCAACTAAGCACAAAACCGTCAAGAAACTGTTTTTTACATTAAAAACTAGACTTTTGAAAATAATGTTCCTAGCTAATTCTTATGTACGGAACTTTCGGCGACAAAAGGTCTGCTATCAGCAAGAAGAAGAGTATAAAAATTAGGTAGTTACTCTCACAAAGAGCGAAAGAAATCAATCAGCTGGTTTTTATTTACACCCATAAACAAAAATAATTACGTGTAAAAATCCGTATAAGTATTTGAATTTGCTAATTTAATGAACTATGAAAATATCCATAAATCCACGGTTTGAAAGCAATTGAATCATAATACAAATTGCAAAAAATAAGTTATAGCCAAAATTAGAAGCAATTGTCAAATTACAATAACAAAGTTTTGTGAAACTGCTGATTCATCGTTTCTGGACACCAAATAATATTTCTTATATACTTTGAGCATTGCTAGGCCAGCTGACGGAAAGTGTATGGAACAGAACAATAAAAAGCATTCGTTATGGTCTTGAGCTGAAACACTTCAAATTCAGGCCAGATTTACATCCGAAAAGCATACCTCAAAAAAACGTTGCTTGCCCAATATGATGACCAAGTTTTGAATATTTACTAAATTTATTTTACTAAATGCTATTGGTATTAGAGCTATCGCTTTGGTTTATAAATCTAAAACTAAAATAATAATTTGTCCAATAAAAATATGCGAATAAAATTTTCTTCGATTTATAGTGCTATTATATAAGCTTGAACTTGAATACTCGAAAGCAAACTTTAATGGATACAATTATGCAAAGTTTATTATTATGATTTAGTGACTTTCGCGTAAACTAATAAAACTACAAGCATTCTTTGCCTACTCTCCCACAGAACTGGCTGCCGGGTATGCGTATTCACTGATTAGATGTATGTATATATGTATGTATATGTAAGTACCCAAACTCGCTATACTCTTTCTCACCGCGTCAATGAGATCGTCAGTAAGCTACATTATGACGTTGTAGTCAGTTATTTTTATAATTATGCGTGCGTGTATGTGTGGGTCGCACTAAATGCGCGTGTGGAGCTATTGTAAATTAACGCGAACACACACACCCGCGCACAAACCACTTTTGGCGATAACGAGCAATTTGGATAAGAGCATGCGGCTGTTGGAAACTAGCAACACCTCTCTTTCTCTCTCTCTCTGGGAGTAGCATTATAAGTTGACACGTTCGTCATATGGCTTTTTGCTGCAAGCCCCATATTGTTTTATAACTTGAATATATTTGAAAACATTTCAATTTCCAAACATTAATACACATTTGAGTTCACTGCTTTGTTTATGCATTCAGGGCACGCCCTTTTCTGACATTGACCTTGAAAAAACGAATAGCAAATAAATCACTCGGTTCATAACATTCGGTGGCACAGTGAGGATACAAACATTTTTACATTTAACATTAAGTGACGATATGTCACTTAAAATGCAAAACAACGTATCATCAATCTATTCGAAATTGAATTTTTTAATGCTTACGGTTCACTAGATCATTTTACCGCTATATAAGCTTTTGTTAACAGATATAACCAAAACTCATAACTAAAAAAAAATATTTTTTTAAAATAAATATAGGTTTCTATTTTATATCGGTTGAAAAGAGATGTTACGTTATTTTGCATTTTAGTTGCTGATATACATATATATCTACGCACATCCATATCTACTTTTTATATATACTGATGGTATATACTTATGTATGTATGTACTTTTACGCGCGTGGTTTTTATTTACTAAAATATTTATTTCTTCTGTAGGCGGATTTGTTTTTACTTTTATTCAATTTAATTTTGTTTTCATTTCTTTTAATTTTTATTTTTAGTTTTTTGTTTATCACTCACTTTAATTCCACATTCAATCCGATGTATTTGGACGTGAGCAATGCGGCTCTGGCGGGCGGACTGAAAAGCGCATAGTACAATATCGGACGCGCTGACATATTAGCTAAAAGCGTATTGACACGATTTCTTTGCGTTTCCACTTGCTGGTGGTGCTGTGGCCAGCCAGCCTACGACTGTGCGACTAAACGCCACATCGGTGGCGGACGATTGATAACGCCCGTGTCGGTCGGTGGGCGATCGCAACATGCTCCGAAATTTGTGTAGAAGTACTTCATGAAGAGCAGCAAAGTAAATTAAAAGTAAAAACATATGTTTGAGAAAAATAGTATCTTTTCTAAGAGCGCACAAATACCGGCTGAATAACGAAGAGCGCGCACTTTGAAGTTTGGTGGCGTTTGGGAAGCCATTATGGTGCTTTGTAATATTACAACGAATACACAACGCACACTAATTACAAAAGTGTCACAAGTCGAAAAATGGCAAATGTTTAGGCGGCAGAGAACGCCATAAACACAAAAGTGGACATAATGGTGATTTTCCAGTTTAGTAAGATAGTGACGACAATGAATTTTCTTGGCTAGGTAGATAAGAGTATCGCGAATTGATATATTGAAAAATTGATTTTAAAAATTTTTTACTTGTGACTCTTTTGTAGTTAATGTGCGATATGTAAATATACTAATGAATATTTAGTAAATATGTAAGTAATTAATATCAGAAAAAAGTAGGCTTTCAAATATACATACATACATATATGTATATGTCAACATAATGGATTGTCAAAAAAGTCGTGCGGTATTTTTATAGATTTTTTTTTTTTTGAAATTGAAATGAATTTTTGATGACTCATGGCCAGCTCTTGACCGATGCTACGGCTGCTACTATGCCGGTCTCTTTCGACCAATTCAGCGATTTTATCGCAATTTTCGACGACAATCCTTCCGGAGCGTGGCGCATCTTCGACCACCTCTACACCAGAACGAAAACGTTGAAACCATCGTTGTGCGATGGAAATGGAAACTGTATCGGGTCCATAAACTGCACAAATTTTATTGGCGGCTTGAGATGCATTTTTGCCTTTATGTAGTAGTACTGTAAAATATGCCGTATTTTCTCTTTATTTTGCTCCATGTTTGCGACGCTATAACTCACGAACGCCTTAATAGAAACGACAATCAATCACACACGTGTTAGCGCGTGAAATGAGCTTTCCATAAAGGTATAGCATGACCCGATGCGACGAATAAAACTAGAACTACGCGCTTTCAGCGCCAACTAGCGAAAGTACCGCAAGACTTTTTTGACAACCTAATATATATACAAGTATGGTTGGCAAAGTTGCGGCATTTAGAAACCTTTCAGTGACGACAAAAGGTTAGCGTATGTTTTCCTTTTTCTTTATTCAAATTTACACCAGCGCGCCAGTCATTCTTCCTTTTCGCTGTTTGGCGCCAATTGGAGATTCCAGGTGTAGTCCGGTCCTTCTCCACCTGGTCTTTCCAAAGGAATGGAAGTCTTCCTCTTCCTCTGCTTCCCACGGCGGGGACAGCTCATCGTTCCATCGAATCCGATATTCGCCGTTTCCAATGCGCAAAGGATCATGATCTTTCGCAGAACCTTTCTCTCGAAAACTCGTAACGTCGACTGATCAGTTGTTGTCACCGTCCATGCCTCTGCAACATATAGCAAGACGGAAATAATGACTGACTTATAGTTTGGTGTTCGATTGTCGAGAGAGGGCTTTACTTCTCAATTGCCAACTCGGTCCAAAGTAGCACCTGTTGGCAAGAGTTATTCTGCGTTGGATTTCGAGGCTGACATTGTTGTTAGTGTTAATGCTGGTTCCAAGATAGACGAAATTATCTATGACTTCTAAGTTATATCTGTCAACAGTGGCCTGTGAGTCAAGTCTTACCCTCGTGCTTCGCTTCGTTATCCTGTCCCGAAATAACAGAACTAATGGTGGGGTTGTTGAGGCCATTGATATCAATATTATAGACGTACGCCAGTAGCTGTACATTTTTATAGAAGATTGTACCTTCTCTATTCAGTTTTGCAGCTCGAATTTATTTCTTCAGGAGTACATTGAAGAAGTCACATGGAGGGGATTCGCCTTGTCTGAAACCTCCTTTGGTATCGAATGGCTCGGAGAGGTCCTTTCTGATCCTGATGATAAGTTTTGCGGGGGTACCAAATTCAGACATAGCGTAGCATAAAAGTAGCCCTTTTTCCTGCTGCTAAAAGCAGTTTTGAAATCGACGAAGGGGTGGTGTGTGTCGATCCTCTTTTCACGGGTCTTTTCCAAAATTTGGCGAATGGTGAATATCTAGTCGGTTGTTGATTTTGCACGTCCAAAGTCGACAGTGGGCTTTCAAACAATACCCTCGATAGAACCATATATGTGATGTGAGAAGCCAGATAAATATCTTGCACAACGATAATTCTTCAAGATAAGCGAATGAGCCTATTGCTACCCAGAACCCTGCCTTATGCTAGCGGGGATAATAGGGGACCTTGGCATGCCGCTTAATTCGTGTTTGACAAAAGTTTGAATAGGTTTTTACTATTCGTTTATGTAATGTAACCAAATATTAAGTGACAATTTAGAGTTGGCAAAATATGTATTCCAATAATATCGACTAAACTAGAGTAGGCATCGATTAGAATGAATGGAATGTGAGTTTTCGAGTAGTTTTGAGCAAAAACTGGTTATCAATGTGATTTCACGTGGTTCCCGAATATTCAAATTTCGGAATACTTTTTGTACAAACCTCGTATAATGTCGTTAATTTTTTAAAATATTCACAGTTTTTTAAATTTATTTTTAAATCAAATTCTATTATAACGGAACTTTTAATGTTCTTTCAATTTGAAAGAAAATAAGCAAAGAAAGCGAACATTTTGTGCTATTATAATTTTAAATGTTTAAAGCCGGGTCATATTTTTTGGTGTTAGTAAAAATTTATATTAAAAATTTTTGCGAAAGAATACAATATTCGTTATTCAATGAAACCATGATGAATTACAATAATATTTTTATATATAAAGCAAACTAATCTATAAAAATCCCTATATCTGCTTCATTAGTGCTGTTGGGAGTTACATACCGATATCTATATTTGATATTGCCGACATAATGCTAATGGATATTTTATTTTTGCTTCATTGAAATGCGATATATTTTAATAAATATAACGGATATAGTTACATTAGAGGTTTGATAATCAACTGGAAAGTTGCAAATCACTATTTTAGGTACATGTGGACTTGGAGAAGTATTAACTCGATTATAACCAGTTTCGGTGCAATGGCAGACAATTATCATGGCTTACAAATTGACCGATATACCATATATGGCATGAAGTCAATAGGGAGTTCGAAAATTTTTGGATTAAGAATATGGGCTAAGGACCTGTGGACCTAATTTTTTACCCAAGGGCACATTATTCTCAAGAAAAGATGCTATATGAATTCATTAATATATTCACAAGATTAGCCGATATTTTCGGTATAAAGTCAGGCACAGCGGTCCAATTTGCTGTCTGGAGGCTTGAAAGTGTAAGGTGATTTCGACAATCTTTGAGTAAAGGTGGCGTACTGCACTATTTGGAAAGGTTTGTCCCGATGTATTCACAAAAGCTTGGTTTATATAATGTAAATTAAAAAAAATCTGATGGAGTTTAAAATTTTGTTATATGGAAAATAGGAGTGTTTGTAGTATTATTTCTTCCGTTCCTATATTGTAAGATAAGACAAATAGTTCCTGGAATGTGAGATTTCACCTCAGAAACGGCGCTAACATGTCCGTTGGTAAATCTTTTATACAGATTTACATGCAACCCTTGCGTGTTTTCTTTATAGATGGTTAAACAAACATCCGCAATTTTTTTCGACCCTTTGATTTTCAACAATTTTAGATGTCACAAACAACCATTAGGCGAACAAATATATAATACTAGAAGTAGAACCAAGGGAAGTGGGTTTTAGTGTGGACTCTTTGATGTACTTTTGGACGTTCCATCGCCTCATAATGTCTTCTGAATTTAATTCCAGTAGCTACAATAAATCGCTCATACGCCCCAGCCACCAAAGAAATTAAAAATTTTATATTTATACACTTGCAACATGTTGCTACAAAGTATAATAGTTTCGTTCACCTAACGGTTGTTTGTATAAAAATTGTCGAGTTAACTAAATTTTCTTTTCCGAAAAGTGACCATAATATTTCTATATAAATTATAATTTTATAGTAAATCACTTATGAGTTTTCAAATTAACGGTTACAATTTTACGTGGGTGTCCGAATAGCGTAAGCACTACAGTGGCTAACCAACTGTTTTACAAATTAAATCACACAGTTTGCACACATACAGGGAAACATACATAATTAGAACATTATATTTATGTAGGTGTACATTTGATTTCGTATGTGCGTGTTGTTATTTTGCTGCATCTTGTTCTCGATTTATTTTTGTAACCACAACAACAAAATTAAGAGCGCTATCAGCTGTTTACTATTTGGTCAGCTATTCCTGTTAGTCCGCGAGTGGAAGTGGTATAAATAAGGACAAACATTTCGATTTCATTGAATTCTAGAAAGTGTTCGAAAGCAAAGCAAACCAAAACAAGTGCATGATGTCCAAGCCAAAATTGTATTATTCACTATTTAGCCCGCCGGCCCGGGCTTGTATGCTAACCGCCGAGTTAATTGGACTCGATTTGGAATTGATGTGAGTTTTACATTAAATTAATGTTTCCTAGTGCCGTGTGTGTAATGGGTATTTAACAATTTGTTATTGACAGGTTAGTGAATATGGCGGCGAAACAGCATCTCACACCGGAATATCTGGCGGTAAGTGGTTGCCATGGTTTACTGTAATTTTCTTGTGTATTAATTCCTTTTATGAAATTGTTTTAGCTAAATCCGCAGCATCAAATACCTGTGTTCGTGGAAGAGGACAATGAGGTCTTCATAGACAGGTAATGAAAGAAATTTGGAAAATTTTAAAAACATACATATATGCGTATTCTCTTACATAAGCACACATTTGTATGTTGTTTATAATGTACATATGTACGTGACATAGGCGCATACAATATAAAGCGAAATATTATTCGCTGCCATGCGCACGGCTGGATAGATTGCGGTTTATTTTTTGCAAACACAACACAAAAACAAAATAACAAAGCGAAAATTTCTAAACTTTTTCAAAACAATTTACTTTTTTTATAATTTTTATATGTCAATGCCTGGTCGAATAGCACTGTCCAACAGCATTTTTGGAACAGAATAGCGACCCTATAATTCTGAAAGGGTATGTTGAGTAGATCATGTTTGTAGAACAAACTTATGGTCCAGCACGTCTGAGTTTTTTTTTACAGTGGGTCAAACTTTTCATTTTTTGGTCGAAGGGAGCATTATACTATATGAAAAAAATGTTGTAAGTTAATGTCTGAGAGAATTCTTATGGTAAGAGTTGTATTGTGGAATTGTATGAGGATTATTTTTGTGGAAGATCTTAACCCTCTATGGTTTCTTTATGGGTCCTTTTGACCCTTTTTTCGAGAAAATCAAAAAATATCCTTTAAAAAAGGACATTTAAGGATTAAAATATTTTACGAAAATGTTTGGCGGAAAATTTCAGTGGGGTCACCAAAGACACCATTGTTGTAAATAAAGCTCTTTACGATTGATAAAAAAATTATAATTTTGTTTTAATAGTGGTTTATTATAGTATGTACATATTTATTTTTTTGCTTCAGCAGTAGTAGGACAATGGATTAAAGATTAAACTTAATATGCTTTCCTGTATTTAGCTTGACGTGATACGATACGTATTCAGCAAGCATTACACTTTGGGATTTCCCTTTGAATCTTTCTTCCAATACCTTTATATCCTGATGAAACCTTTCACCGTGTTCATCTGAAACCGCTCCAAGGTTTTCTTTAAAAAAATTGAGATGAGAGTGCAGAAAATGCAGCTTTAGTGACATCTTAACGCCAATATTGTTAAAACCGATTAGCATGCTTTCAATATTTTCTGCATAGTTTTGTGCTTTTGAGTTTCCAAGGAATTCTGATATAACCAGCTGCATAAAGTCAAATGCTGTCTTTTGCATATCCGACAGATGACCATAAAATTCTTCATCTTGTAATAATTTTCTTATATCGGGTCCAACGAGCATTCCTAGAAAAGGTAGTTTACATTAAATGAAATAAATTATTTTTTAAAACCGTATTTTACCTTCTTTTAATTTTGCTGCAGATAATCTGGGGAAAATTGTTTGAATGCGTTTGAAAGCATATCCTTGTGTATTTAAGCTTTTAATAAAATTTTTCACCACGCCCAACTTAATATGCAGCGGTGGAAGTATGACCTTATCTTTTGGGACAAGAGATTCATGGATTACATTTAAGTCACCAATAATATTTTCTTTACGTTCTTCGAAATATTTAATATGATAATGGCTGCTGGTAGCACGTGAATCCCATTTACAAAGAAAGCATATATTTTGTGTATCCTGTTTGCATTTTATCAATATTGCAATAATTTTGAAGTCTGCGCATACTTCCCATTTATATTTATAGTATTCAATTTTATTTAAGAGATTTGAAATATTTGCGGTGCAACCGGTATTGATGGATGCTGATTTCCATTGTGCAGTAAAACTGCTTTTAAGCTGTGTTTCGAACTATCTATAAATAGTCGCCAAGCGGAAGAGTCCAGTGGAAGCTTTAGATATCTTAGAACCTCTTCAATACTGCAACAGTATACAACTTCTTCTTTTTTTAAAATAGCTTTCCAAATCGGCGTATCTTTTTCTTGGCGATGTAACTTTTACATCGGCTTTTATCAAATTCCTGTTTTTCAATCTGGAACATAATATTTCAGCTTTCTCTTTTGTTAATCCTAAATCTCTTACAAGATCTTCAAAATAAGCTTGGTCTATCAAATTAGGACATATGTTTAAACAACCAGGAGGAAAGTAACTTATATCTGATATGTTTTCAACCGCCGCTGTTATTTCTGTATTGGCGTCCAGTCATATTGGCAAAAATGTATAATTGAAGTTTGAGGCTACGGAACACCTTCACAGCGCACCACCTGGTAAAATGACATTATTTGTTTTCGTATGTCATTATCGCGTAGTGCATATTGGCTTCTACCAAATTTGTAATTTACGCAGAAATAGCATGTATCTGATTTGTGATTTTCAGGTTCAATCCATAAATAAATTTTAAAATGGCAGCTTAGTATATATTTATCAGGTCAAAAATGACCACTTTGCATGTAGTACATACAGTTTTGGTATCCAAGCTTCACATAAAAATCGTATTCCAAAGAAAAGAAAATATGGTTCTTCAATTGTAGGGAATATCTTTCTTCTGCTTTGAAGGTGCAAAATGTCCACAAATAAAACAAAACCAATCTCTTAATTTGCAAACAGAATCCGCCATGCTTATTTAAGCTTTAATTGTTCTTTTTTTATATTAATTTTTGTAAAAATCACACCCGATATGTACTGCTTAGTAAGTCAATTATGCTTAATTTTATCACAACTGATTTTTAAGTCACAGCCGACTAGACGCGAGAAGTCAGTGTTTGGCCCGGCCGAACTTGACGACGTTTTCACCGACTTTGTATATGTTGGCGTGTAATTTTTTATCAATCGTAAAGAGCTTTATTTACAACAATGGTGTCTTTGGTGACCCCCACTGAAATTTTCCGCCAAACATTTTCGTAGAATATTTTAATCCTTAAATGTCCTTTTTTAAAGCTGATATTTTTACGATTTGTCTGGAAAATACAGTCAAATTGACCCATAAAGAAACCAGTTAGAGGGTTAAGATCTTCCACAAAAATAATCCTCATACTGGATTTTGTTGAATACAACTCTGACATAATGTCACTCTGGACAACTTTTTTTTCATCTCACAGCCTTGGCCAAAAATTATTACAAAAGCAAATGACAATGGTTGGAACTATGCGCAAACAAAAAGGTCTATTCCTCAAAAGCTACTTTCAGAAAAGTTCCACGATATGAATCAACTTTTGCTTTCACTCCTGATACACTCGTTTCGTATATCAGTCATACAACAAATGTACAGTTGTTATGAGCACATTGTATCACGCACCTAATTTTGGGAATGAGTCGAAAAATTTTTCCGAAATCATCTCTTTTTATAATCAAAGAATGGAGGCGTGGACACGGTTGACAAAATGTTGAGTTGTTACTCTTGCAAACGTAAAAATAATCGTTGGACTATGGCGGTATTTTCCAACATAATCGATATTTCTGCTTTGAATTCGTATATTTTGTATAAAGATATTGATCCGAATTGGAAGAAAACTCAAAAGCACACAAAACGTAAATGTTTCCTGCATGAGTTAGCAATTTCATTGGCAAAGCCCAATTGGAAAAACGAAAAAAAGGTCAAATAACGAATTATTTTTGACCTGCTTTCCACCTGTTTTCCCAGAATATTCATGACATCCTGGTATAATGATGCATTGTTTCATCAAAAAAACGTTAACGTGACGCCGTTTTTCGAAAAAATCAAGTGATTTTGGAACCAATCTTGCTTTCACTTTTCTTAGGCCCTAATGATGTTTCGAAATGGTGTTCACCGGTATTCTAACGATGCCAGATCTCTGACTGTTAATAGTCGACTCTCAACGACAGACATTCCTTTAATATTTGCATAGATTGATTCATAACACATAAACATGTAATTACATTAATTATATTTGCCTGAAATTTATCAATAAAAGTAAATGAATTAAAACTTTAAAGTAATAACTACTTTTTTCCTATGAACTGAAGTATGTATCAAAATTGATACATAGCTGGAATTATGAAGTTTTTTTAAAGCTCGATCTACGGTTAAAGCACTTCATGCACTTCAGAAAGACAACCATATACTAAACACTTATGATTATTTTGATGTGACATTTGGCACATATGTCACTGAGAGTCAAACCAACCTAGGAAGAAAATAGTATTGCGACGAATGGGTTTTCGTGCGAAAAATAAAAAAGTCTTACTATTTTTTGCCCACATCAGCATATACATACATATGTACATAACGTTGTTCAGGCGCACGTTTTTCCATGATGAAATGCCAACCAATACTGAACAAAAATATCATGACAGCTTGACACGACTCATGCGCGATCTGTCAAAAAAAAATATTGAAAAAAGTACATCTACTTGGATCACCCGTTAAATGCGAGTTTTGACAATTTTTACTTGTCTGACGAATTTGTTAAAGGCTTTAGAGATTTGTAAACAGAAAGTTCTTAAAATACTTCCAATTTATTGAAAATAGTAGCATACATTTAGGGCCCACAACCCCTATACTATTTGCATATTAACTTCAAATTTCTTATAAGCGAAAAATTAAAGACGTCATCATACATTTCAAACAAAGAACTTTCATATTGAATCATTCTCGAAACTAAATGACATGATCATATTTTTTCCGTTCAAAAGTTGATAATGGTGTGTTGTTGTTTTTATTATTTATACCCAGCACAAAGTATATTCAGGGGTCTTGTTGAAACTGATAGTTGTCGAAATTAGAATTGAAATCGATATTGAGATATTTTTAGTTTGATATTCGAAACAGAAATTGTATCAGTTTTGTGTGTCACAGAATCAGAAACAAATCAAGAAGATAGTCGCTGACATACTTCAAATGTGAGTTAAGAAAGTAATTAATTTTATTGTTATGAATTAACTTGTCTTTGTTTCTAAAGTGAAAAGCATAAAAATATAACTTAAAATTCCATAATTGTTAAGTTATTGGAAAAAATCCTGATTTTAGGAGAATTTACGAAACGTAATAAACATTATTTACCACCATATGTTAATACGAACGTCTTTATTCATTCGATAATGTAATACAAATCAATAAAGTGGACATGGAAATACATGCAAGCATACAAGTTAATGCAAGCTCGATTTCAGATACGATTCCTCTGGTGCATCAAGTGAATTATTGTGATCCCTCATATCTTCCTTTTAATTTCCTCGCTGCCTTCTTCTTTTCGAAGTTATTTTCGAAATTATTTGTGACTGCCTCTGATACAATAATTGAAATATTAAACTATAATTTACATTATCTGACGGCATTTAGTAGCTTACCTACTTTGTTCACATTTGTTCAGTAAAACTTGGGTTTCCCAAACTTTTTTATTATATTAATATGCACAAAACTCACCTTTCCAACTTTATTTAAATAAACTTTTACTAAATCGTAATGACTAATATTTTTTTTTATTTATTTTCTTTACACACCTCTTTGTATATATGTATAACTACATAGCCATGCGATTATGGCTTACATGATATCTAAATATGGTAAAAACGATAATATGTATCCCAAGGATTTAAAGAAACGGGCACGCGTCGATCATATGCTTCATTTTGAAAATGGCGTACTCTTTCAAGTAATCAAAGATATGGTGGTAAGTATATTAATAAAATGTCATATACTGGGTAATTAACAGTATTGCATACTTTTTTCGGACACTTGGTAAATTCTATTTCTTAATTTACAGTATATAACCTGTTGTCTGCCTTAATATACGTTCTCAAGTGAACATATTAATCTAGAATTTCAGATTCCATTCGAAAATGGGAACTCTGATTTTCTTCTTTCTGTAGTTGGGTATGACAAACTAGCTAAATCAGACAATTTTCAGGCTAGATAGTAGAAAACTTTGAAATACATATATGTACACTTACGATCCAATTGATTTACTTGATTTACTACTTCTTTATTGGCGGGGATACCGCTTACGTGGTTACAGCCTTTTCAGTGTAGCCAGGTCTTTCTCCATCTGGTCTTCTCAACGGAGTGGAGGTCTTCCTCTTTCTCTGCTTCCCCCATCGGTTGTTACTGCGTCGAATACCTAGCCAGCGTAGCACCTGTCTCGTAATTCGTTGAACTATTTCAATGTCGTCGTATACATCGTTCCATTGAATGCGGTATTCGCCGTTGCCTATGCGCAAAGGACTATAAATCTTTTGCAGAACCTTTCTCTCGAAAACTCGTAATGCCGACTCATCAAATGTTGTCATCGTCCATACATCTGCACCTTATAGCAGGACGGAAATTATGAGTGACTTATAGAGTTTGATTTTTGTTCGTCGAGAGTGGACTTTATTTCTCAATTGCCTACTCAGTTCGAATTCGAATCGGCAATAGTTATTCTGCGTTGGATTTTGAGTCTGTGCTGTGTGGCTTTCGTACTATAAAAAGCAGCTTTGAAAGCGACGAAGAGATGATGTTTGCCGATCCTCTTTTCACGGGTCTTTTCCAAGATTTGGCGCATGGTGAATATCTGGTTAGTTGTTGATTTTCCAGACCTAAAGCCGCATTTATATGGTCCAATCAGTAAAGAAGAATCGACACACACCACCTCTTCGTCGATTTCAAAGCTGCTTTCGACAGCACGAAAAGGAGCTGCCTTTATGCCGCGATGTCTGAATTTGGTATCACCGCAAAATTAATACGGCTGTGTAAACTGACGTTGAGCAACACGAAAAGCTCCGTCAGGATCGGGAAGGACCTCTTCGAGCCGTTCGAGGCTTCAGACAAGGCGACTCCCTATCGTGCGACTTCTTCAATCTGCTGCTGGAGAAAATAATTCGAGCTGCAGAACTTCTTTTTATAGAGTGTACAGCTGCTGGCGTATGCCGATGATATTGATATCATTGGCCTCAACACCCGCGCCGTTAGTTCTGCATTCTCCAGACTGGACAAGGAAGCAAAGCAAATGGGTGTGGCAGTGAATGAGGGCAAGACGAAATATCTCCTGCCATCAAACAAACAGTCGTCGCATTCGCGACTTGGCTCTCACGTCACTGTTGACAACTGTCAATGTGTTTTACGTGGGATCCTGCTTGCGAAAGCTTAACTCCACGGTGCTCAAAAGCACAACGGATCAATACAATGCGTCCATCAGCGCCCTGAAAATTGGGTAACAATATTCAGTACCAATTGGCAGTGCGGTAAGGACACACTAACCACCTTGGTAGGGCTCGAGGCCCATCTAAAACCTCTGCCGTACTTTGGGTCCGGCACCCGGTTGCAATGCAACTCCACATTCGACTGACAAAGTCAGTTCTTCCCGCGATTTGGGTTTTAACCACAGCCACCACGAATCTCCACAAAGGGCCAAACCCAATGAGCAGACTGGAGCGAACTCCAGGGGCTACTGCTCCCCGTGGTACCAGGTTAAAGTCTTTGGTATGACCTTGTAGCCGAGGCTACGACCAGTTGAGCCTCCATACAGCCCTGGACTGGTGGCCAGGATCTTAGTCGCCTCTTACGACAGGCATGCCTTACCGCGGGTATATTCGGTTTCCCCTCGAACCCGGAGGGGTCCCCCCGTACCTGCAGGGGGAGTCACTGTTGACAGTCATAACTTTAAAGTTGTAGATAGTTTGCATATTTGGGAACCAGCACAAACACCACCCAACAATGTCAGCCTGGAAATCCAACGCAGGATAACTCTTGCCAACAGGTGCTACTTCCGACTGAGTAGGTAATTGAAAAGTAAAGTCCTCTGCTATATGGTGCAGAGGCTTGGACAATGACAACAACTGATGAGTCGACGTTGCGAGTTTTCGAGAAAAAGGTTCTGCGAAAAGTTTATGGTCCTTTGCGCATTGGCCATGGTGCGAATATACGACGTCATTGACATAGTTCAGCGAATTAAAAAACAGCGGCTACGCTGGCTAGGTCATGTTGTCCGGATGGACGAAAACACTCCAGCTCTGAAAGTATTCGACGCAGTACCCGCCGGGGGAAGCATAGGAAGAGGAAGACCTCCGCTCCGTTGGAAGCGCCACGTAGCGAAAAGAAGAAACGACTGGCGTGCTGTTGTTAACTCGGCTATAATCGTGTAAGCGGTGTCTACGCCAGTAAAGAAGAAGAAGATTCAGTTTGTTGACGGTGGACATAAATGTACACAAATCATCAATTTTTATCAAAAACAATAAAAAATCTGTACAAATGAATTTTAAAATATAGAAGATCTTGCTCTGTAGTAAACGGGTACCAGTAAGGGGAGAATCCGTCTCTCGGTTGCCATAAATAATACTGATTTCTAGCAACTCTGTCAAGCTTCAAATAATAAGAGAGATATGTATCTTATCTTATTATTGGTTGCTAGTTGTGATAGTTCCGCTTATTGTCAGATAAACGATTTCGATTATAAACACTTAAATATGTGTCTCAAAATATTTATCATTATCACTTGTGCTTAAAATGTTTGGGTATCTCTGAATCAAGCTAGATAAATGAAGACAATATGTATATAATATTTATATGTATTTTAATAATAATTTTATTTTTAAATTACTTCACTTATAGCGTCGCAATATCTACGGAGGCGAAGGCGAATTTAACAAGATAACTCTAGATCTCTGCGACAATGCTTATACTTTTCTGGAGGCCTTCCTTGGTAAAAGTAATTTCTTTGCTAACAGCGAAACACTCACCATTGCCGATGTCTCCATCAATACGACGCTAGTTTCGCTCGATATGCTCATACCAGTCGATAAGAATCGGTAAGAGATACTCGTCACACAGTATAACACACACTTTTACTTATTTTTTATCACTTCAATTACACTCGTTCGCATAGATTCCCGCGACTTCAAGCTTGGATGGAGCGCATGAAAGTTTTGTTGCCCTCATATGAAGAGGTGAATCTTAAAGGTGCGAAGGTGCTGTGCGACCGCATAAGGAATTGCATGCGAGAGAACAAAGTCAAAACGGAGAGCAATACTGAATATGACTAGACATTTGTACATACATACATATATGCATACGTTATGTATAAGTGTTCACTTATAAATTAATATTATGCCCCACTCGAATTTATTGTTCAACTCTTCTTCTAAATATATATTAATAAATATTTATTTTTGTAGTTAAATACATATATAAAGTAATGCAAAAATTTATTGTGCAAGGGCAGTCTTGCAAAAATAATTAATTTTTTAGCGAAATTCAAATTTATTATTCGACCTAGTTGTCATCGGGGCGAAGCAGCAATTAGTGATCCTCGAACACTTCACTTACATTCTTATAGCATGATTGACGTTTTGAATCAAAGTAGGCTACAGTCTCGGGTATTTCTTTAAAGCGACCATTTCTTGAGTTCTGTGTACAGAAAAATGTCACTGGCATACAGATAATGTAAATAAATACCGAAGTAATTCAAAGCAAATTTGCCACCGTTTTCATTATTTTGAGCCAAAGTTGGGAAAAGGCCTTCGGTGGTAATTGTTTGTCGGCAAGTGTTTTTGATTGGTACAAATTATTCAAAAAGGATCGAGAACGCATTGACGACGAACTACGTCCAGGACGGCCAGCAACATCAACTGATGATCAACACGTCAATCTAATAAAGGTATTGGTGCTTGAGAATCGACGTCTAACAGTAAGAGATCTTACTAGCATCGTTGGAATATCGGAAAGATCAGTGAAAAACATTTTGTAAAATCATTCGTGCTTAAGAAAAGTGAGAACACGATTGGTTCCAAAATCACAATCCGGGATATCATGAAACGTATTATTACTGGCGATGAGTCTTGGATCTATGCTTAAGACCCGGAAACAGACGACTAAAAATCGTGACAAAGGTGAGACGAAGCCGAAAAAACCACGTCAGAGCAGGTCAAAAATCAAGGTTATGTTGAATTTTCTTCGATTATAGAGGTGTGGTGCACTCCGAACTCCTTCCGACCGGCCAAACTATCAACAAGGAATACTATTTGAGTGTTATACGTCGTTTGCGTGAAGCTATTCGTAAAAGGAGGCCGAAATTATGGGGCGACAACTCCTGGTTTTGCACCACCATAATGCACCGTCACTTACCTCATTGATTCTTCGTGAAGTTCGCCAACTTTCAACCAATATCGTGCCACAATCACCGTATTCGCCGGATTCAACTCCGTGTGACTTCTGGCTGTTCAGCAAACTCAAAGAACCGCATCGGGGAATCCGTTTCGAGTCAATTTAAGACAACTATTCCGTAAATTGACTTTAACAACTGTTTCGAGGACTGGAAAAAACGTTGACACAAGTGTATTTAAGCCCTGGGGGTATTACTTTGAGGGTGGCGGCATAGATTTTGAAGAACAAATTAAAATTTTAAAATTATGAACAAAGTCTTACTATTTTTTGCTCATAGTCGTATTCGCGAACTAGTCCCTCAGTTTTTGAGATATGGATCTAATTGCACACTTCCTTTTCTACCAAAGAAGCTGTTCATTTGTCGGCTATATCTGATCATTATAGCAAAAAGCTGCCATACAAAGTGAACTATCAAAATCAAGTTCTTGTATGGAAAACTTTTTTATTTGTTGAAATATCTTCACGAAATTTGACATGTATTATTTTCCAAAGCAACGCTAAGATAACTGAAGAAATTTTAAAGATCGGATCTCTATAGCATATGGCCTTAAAAACTTCTTCTTCTTCTTTACTGGCGCAGACTCCGCTTACGCGATTATAGCCGAGTTAACAACAGCGCGCCAGTCGAAATTCCAATTGGAAATTCAAAGCGAAGCCAGGTCCTTCTCCACCTGATCTTTCCAACGGAGTGGAGATCTTCCTCTTCCTCTGCTTCCCCTGGCGGGTATTGCATCGAATATTTTCAGAGCTGGAGTGTTTTCATCCATCCTATCATATCAGAAAACATCCGTTTGAAGGCGAGCTAAAGTGAGTGAGTGGCTTCGCTTGGAATATCCAATTAGCGCCTCAAAAATTTAACCAACAAATTTGTGACAAGTTTTTTCATGGAGACTGCTTTATTTGGTTCACACTGCAGAATACAAAGCGAGTTCTATATAAAATATTTCAAGTGAAAGTTTCAAATTTTTAATTTAATTCAAACACTGCTCCCATATAATTCACAAAACGCATAAAATACCTAATTATCTGTTGTTTTATTGATTTATCTTAAATGAAAATATTTTAGTTAACATTATTTACATTAAATATATTTACAATAATTACGAACAGCATTTGTAAGCTTAAAAACGCATATATGTATTTAAATTATGCAACTTATTAGTGATTAATGTTTTAAATTAAATTCAAACGCTGCTTAGTATTAAAATTCATTGAGTACACGGAATCTTTATGCGCCATTAAAAGCTTATGAGTAGCTAGTTTTATATAATATTTCTGCAGTACTTACATATATTGTATGTATGTAGTTGTTGCGCTGCTAAAACTCTTCACATACACGCCCAAATATCCAAATCCTCTCCAATGCACAAAGGGTGTTTTTTGCACTTTTTATGTAGCACAAACATTGCATTTATAGGCTTCAATATCAGGTATATATAATATTTGTATGTATGTATTTCGCTTTTAAAAATACTACAATTTTCTAATTCTTTTGTTTTTATTTTCTTGAAATAGTTTTTCAATGTGTCTTTTGTTTATAGTCTTTTCAAGTATTTCGTTCACATTTTATGTTTTGTTTTTCAAATTTAAGACAAAATGCAAAAATTACAACAAATTACAGCTTGGGCTTCGCTCGTCGTTTAGTAAATGCATACATAATATATTTACAATTAAATACAGACTACATATATTGATTATAAGTTTCAAATTGTTGTGGAGACTTTTGTGTGATTAATGTGAAACTGCAAATCATGCTGTTCTTCTTTTCAATATTTTGGATAATTTATATATTTTTATGTGTATGTTATATTTTAGTTAGCAAGTCAGTTGTGTGATTTATTTCGATTTTGCTTTATATGTATTATTTCTAATATACGGGTTAATGTTGAAGAAAAATGTAATTTTGAATTTTTTTGGATGCAAATTTTTTAGTCTTTGTAAATATTTGTATATTAAATCATAAAATATATATTTTTCTAATTTCGATTTGATTAATTTTGTCGGAAAAGAAATGAATTGAGGTTCTCAATTTTATAAAAAAAAATTTAGATGTGTTGGTCAGATACTGGACGAAAGTACTTTTTTATTTGATTTATAAAAGATTAGATTTTTTTTAGCAGCCTTGAAGTGGAATTCAAAATATATTTGATATATAACTTTGAGAAAAAATCTTTTGACCGATTCACATTAAACTTTACTCGCTGTGCTTGACAATTTATACTTTAACAACAAAGCGAAGAAGGCAAAGGGTATGTCAAAATGAATGCTTTGCTTTCCATGCTACTCGTTAATAAAAATGGCGAGTATTGCTTGGCAATGCGTAAAGGATGAGAGTTGCGCAATATTTTGATTCGCTTTGCTGTGTTTCTCATAATAATACTCATACAAAAGCATACATTAAACTTTTCTGTCAAATCAAATTGAAGCAAAAGTTCTGTGCGAATAAGCCAAGTCTTTAAATTTTTTTTTTACATCCCTACAAAAGTCATACTAAAAGCCATAAGACATTGCAAGCTATTAAAATTCGTTTGATGGCACTGATGGAATTGATAACTTTATAAGCCGATTGCTAAAATATCATAATCATAGAAGCTTTACCAGAAGTCTCCCAGTTAATTAAAGGGTGATAAATTAACTTTTCTGGCGAATTTCTGAAGCCAGCGAAGCAAAAGTGGTATGTGAATATGGAGTTAAGGTCAAAATTTACTAAAAGCTGAATGAATGAATTGAATGCTATTAAAATTCGCTAGATAGAACTGCTGAAGTTGATAACTTTATAAGCCGATTCTTTAAATCTCACATTGAAAAATTTGTCAATTTGCTCTTACAGAAATCAAAGAAGCTTTAACAGAAGTCTCTCAGTTAATTAAGGGGTGATATACATACGTAAACGATAGTTGATCATCAACAAGATGCTAGGGCGAACAATAACTTCAAATAAAAATCGAAAAAATAATAATTTAAGTTGGAAGTTAAGAAATAAACGTAAATTTTATGAGCGTTATAAAAATAAGAATGCTTTGAAAGGAAAACTAATATTAATAATTTATAAAACTTATTTGGAATATATATGTAAATACATATATCAAAGGAAGTATGGATTTTAAATTGTTTAGTAGCCAGCAAATCATTCATTTTAGATCAATTGAAAGTTAAGATACCGAATATTATACAGATTTTTAACAAGATTTGACATATTTTTATTTATTCGATATTTTGAGCATGTATTTTTTTTAATATGGACGAACTTGTAATATCTGCTTATATGAGTATATGTATATCGTCACCTAAAATGCAAAATAACCTAACATCACTTTTCATAAGTTTGCAGGCGAAGGAAACCTAATGTAATAGAATTGGTATTTTTATTGTTGTTGTAACAACATAAAAATCGGCTTGACTTAATGCTGGTTCAGATAGAATTACATATCGTTTCATTTTCGAAGACTCTGACATATATGAGTTGGCTGCTGCTGCACAATTCGACGTTATAACAACCTAAATAAGCATATTTATTAGCTTTTTTTTTTTAATAAATATTAGTCTTAAAAATGTTTTATTCTGCGCCATTTGCTCATACAAATGTATATTATTTTCGTATTTTGTTGTTGTTGCTATTGTGTTTTGCCAATCATCACAGCGCTTTTATATCTAAATATATACATACATATGCCTTATGCAGACGCACATTTACAGTTATTACAAAATATATATCGTTTTATGTATATGTAAATTTATGTACATATGTATATGCACATCACTAATATTACAAAATATTCTATTTATGCGCTTGGCATTTCCATTTTCGACAAAACTGCAGACATACATACACTATTTAAATACATATACATATATATATATATAATTACACTAATGTGATCCCACATCAATATCTTATAAAGCAATAAACTGGTATGTACACGAATGCATAGTTTTGTTGTTGTTTTTGATTTTTTTTACATTTAAATTTACCGTAATTATTAAATATAGTAGAAACATACTTTAACTGCTAACATACACCACGAATAAAGAGCTCGTAACTTCGCCGCCACACGACAGCAGCCGCCGCCCCCGCTCAATCGAATGTGGTCCAATTGTGCATGCCACCGCCGGCGAGGGCAGCCGTGTTGGCGCCTCCACTACTACTACTGCTGCTGCTGCTCTTTACATTTGCCATAGTTGTTGCTGTTGTTGTTAGTGTGTGTGGCGCGGTTGTCAACGTGAACTGATCCAGGCCATACTTGCGCAACAGCTCGAAGTCCTCGTCTGGTGCTGGCATTGGTGGCGGTTTGCTGGTGGGCAAAGGTGGTGGCTTCATTGTGGGCGCCTTCAATTGAGCCGAGGTCAGCGCACGTGTTTGTGGTTGTGCGCGCATATGTGGCGATCGTAGATGCTGCGGCGTGTGATACGAATATAGCGGATTGCTTACGGTGCTAACAGATGTGTTGCCCAAGATGTTGGTTTTGTTGTTAGTATTGGCAGGCAATGTGGTGGACTTTAAGCCATTCGTTTTTGCATTATTCACCGTTACATTGCCATTGCGCAGCGGCAGCGGGCGTGCATTCTGATTTAGTGGATCGAAATCTTCCAAATCGAAGCTGGTGTTGTTGCTGTCGTCTAGTGATATCAGATCGTTCATCGTGTCCTCTTGCGAAGACGTTGACGAGGCCGCAGCTGATTTGAGTGAATATTCGGGCACTGGCAAATGTTGTGGCTGAAGTGAGCGCAGCGACTGCGGGGTGATAGAAAAATGTTAATTATATTTGAGCTGTACACTTGGTATTTCAAGTGGAAGAGAGTAAATAGCGTCATTTAACAGTTTTTATACACAGGCAAAAAAGCGTAATTAAGGTAAGAAAGAGTTCGATTAGCAAGCAAATTTTAAATGTTTTTTTGTTTTTTTTTAGACAAGGAACAGTGTTAATGATAAGCGATAGACAATAACTGTTATTGTTTGTTTTGAACTGCGTTTGTTTGTTAAAAAATTATCAAACGGTAGTTAAATTTAAATAAAAATTTCGTTTAAACCGAACTATAATATTTTTTTTTTGATTTATCAGATTCTATAGCAGTTATACTCTATAGTGGTCCGATCTGAACAATAAGTTCGGAGTTTGTAGTGATGCCTTAGATAGCAATGCATGCCGAATTTCGTGAAGATATCTTAACAAATAAAAGAGTCTTCTATGCAAGCACTGCATCGGTTTGATTGGACAGTTTGTAGGGCAGCTATATGCTTAAGTGGTCCCATATTGGCGGTTGCGACCAATTTTTGAGTATGAAAATCAGGATCATAATCGGTTTCGCATCAAGCGGTCAATGAGCCCAAAACGAGATGGGCACCGATCCAGATTTTCATACTTAGAAAATCTCTGTTTAGTGTGCGATTGCCGAGGAAAAGAAAGTTTGTTTGCAGCAGCTGCTTAAGTCGGTACAATGGATATAAATATCGAACAATGAATTTGTCTCAAATTTTGCATTTCTAACTAAATTTCGTGTGCGAATGTTGGAAAAGGCTTACGGTGATTCTGCTTTATCAAAAACACAAACCTACAAGTGGTACAAAGTCTTAAAGACGGTCTTCAACTGATGAAAATATTAAAAATGTGAAGGATATGGTGCGTAAAAATCGTCAGGCAAGTGTTGGAGAGATGGCAAGAGACATCTCGACATCTCGCGAGAGTCCGTTCGAATGATTTTGGTGCATATTTTCTGTATGAAATGCGTTCCTGCTCGACTCGTCCCGAAAAAGGTGATTTTTTTTCTAAAATAGTACGATTGTGATCGAATTTAAAGCCAAAAACCAGATTTGGCTCCGTGTGATTTTTCTTGTTACTCAAACTGAGATTTCCGCTTCGTGGAACCCGTTTTCAATCGATCGAAAAGATAAAGCAAAATTCGCTGAAGGAGCTGAAGGCCATCCCAAAAAATGCTTATAAAAAGTGTTTCGAAGACTGGAGAAATCATTGGCATTAGTTTATTACATCTGGTGGGGATTACTTTGAAGGCGACAAAATAAATTTTTTGCGCTTTATTTACAATTTCTGTGTACTCTTTTGTCACAATGTATGAGAAAATGTATCATATAATTTGAAGTCGCGTAAATAATCTGAAAAAATTTATCAAAAACACAAACCTACAAGATGGAGCATACAAAGTCTTAAAAGACAACACCAGGAGAAGAAGAACGAGATTCCCCAATCGATGACGATGGAGCAGACGTTCCATTACCCGACCATGAAGAAGTTCGTTCCCGCCTCAAAAACAACAAAGAGCGACGGACTACCGACCTCTTCAAACACGAAAACTATTAAAAAAGTGGACGAGGATAATGGTGCGTAAAAATCGTCAGGCTGCGCCAACTACCGTGTTAGGAGATCGATATAAGGTTCTATCGAGCGTAGTGTGAAAGATTAAAGCCCATCAACAAACTGATTGGACCTTATCAGTCTTCGCGGAAAATCCGTTTCAATGAAATTTGGAAAAGACCCGTGACACACACCACCTTTTGTCGATTTCAAAGCTGCTTTCGACAGCACGAAAAGGAGCTGCCTTTATGCCGCGATGTCTGAATTTGGTATCCCCGCAAAACTAATACGGCTGTGTAAACGCAAACACGAAAAGCTCCGTCAGGATCGAAGGACCTCTCCGAGCCGTTCCATTCAAACGAGGTTTCAGACAAGGCGATTTTTTCTTGTTCGAGCAAACAGAGAAACCATCTTCTATAAGAGTGTACCGCTTGGCGTATGGAACCCGTTTTCAATCGATCGAAGAGATAAAGCAAAATTCGCTGAAGGAGCTGAAAGCCATCTCAAAAAATGCTTATAAAAAGTGTTTCAAGGACTGGAGAAATCATTGGCATAAGTTTATTACATCTGGTGGGGATTACTTTGACGTTACGGCGACAAAATAAATTTTTATGCCTTTATTTACAAATTCGTGTAACGATGAGCTGTCACAATGTATGAGAAAATGATCATATAATTTGAATGTCGCTCAGAAATATTCGAAAAAATAACAACATCTAGGAATTAGTTACTAGTAGGTTAATTATAACCTAAAAAAATATTGCACTAAATAAATAAACCTTCTCGCAGTTCAAAACAAACACAATAAAATTAAACTTTAACACAAATGAGTGATACTCAAGCATTGGAATTAATTGTTGATCACATATTATATAGTAAAAGAGTATGGAGTCAAAATGTTAATAAAATTAAAAGAACAAGCATAGTAGATTTAAATGGCGGTAAGTGGAGAGGGGATATGGGAGGCAGGAAATGGCATGTTATGCAATCCAAAAACCCGGTAGTTAGATGGAGATGAACGCAGTTAATGTCTGAAAGCGGCATTTCGCACTGCACTGCAGGGCCACACTACAACACTTGAATACGTTTGAAGGTACGGTACAAATGCAGGTTGGTAGCATAGGCGGACAATTATTTGTTGATTGCTGGGGCATGCCCCGCGGTACCTCTTTTTTCTGCCGTGGCGCCGGCACTGGTGTGGTCTCAGTCGATGCCGTCGTCGATGCCGCCGTTGTTGTCGTACGCGTTGAGTCATCGTCACATGAGCGCGCCTGATGAAAGAACGATGACGATGCAGCCGACACAAATGAGCCGCCACTTGAGTCAAACGATGACGATGACACCGAGGCATTGGAGGCATTCGATGACGAAGAATGGCGCAGCGCATCGTGTTGCAATAAAGTGCGGTCCGCATAGTCTTGCCAGCAATTGTGCTCCAAACGTTGTAAGCCCGCGTGCACGGCAGCAGCGGCCATGGCGATTGCATTACTACCGCTCCCACCCGTAATTATGCCACCGCTCGACGGCGCCAGCGCCGGTGTCGCGCGTGTCGAAATGAAGGCGCTCTCCGCGCCGGAGCCAGCATTGTCGCCTGTGCCTTGACGACGCGGGGGTATGGGTGGCGATTGCATGTCTGGTGGATTGTCGTATATGGAATCGGTTGTCACGATTTTGTTGGGTGTCGATGTGCGCGTTGCGGTTTGTGGCATCGCCGCTGCTGCGACATGCAACGGCGCCTTCTCTTCGTCTTTTGCTGGTGGCTGGGGCACCGGCGGTGGTTTCGTGTCGACATATGGATGTAATGTGAGCGCTGTCAGTTGGCGTCGCACATGCGGATGATTATAGTATGATACAGTTGCGTTGGCAGTTGTGCCCAGAGTTGGGCCAGCGCTTAATGTTTGCAGCAGATGTGCGGCTGGTGGCGGTGGGCGCGCTGGTGGTGGACCACCGGTGCGTGTGGCTGTGAGCCTTTGATGGTATTGATATTGTTGTTGTTGCTGCTGTTGCTGTTGTTGACTTTGCGCTCGCTGGTGGTCATGCTGATGGTTGTTGCTCGTTAACTGACTGTGCTGATAATGATGGTTGTGTTGATGATTGTAGTGATGCTGTGGATGAGTTTGGTGAGTGGTTGAGTCTAGACTGATGCTGGGCTTAAGCTATAAACGCGTATTTTTGTTTTTGTTTTTGGAAGCCAAAATATTTGTTTTTTTTTTGTTTTGTTTGTACATTTGTTGGTTGATGGTGAGCATTTGTGGTGTCATTGATTATTCAAAACAAAGCGCAGCAACAAATATTGGTAGTTGTGGTGGTGGTAGTAGGGAGATGTGGTGTCGATAGTGGTTTAATGGCAAATTGCCGTTGCGATTGCGTTTTAATTTTGTTTGTTGGCAGGGTTGATTTTATGAGCAAAACAACAACAACATAGAGCATGTGCAACAGAAATGCGAGTACATAAAAATATATAAAAAATGTAAAGAAAAAGAACAAAACAAAACCGATAAGAACGCAATGTAACGAGAACAATGAACTTACAAAAGCACACACACATATTAACGCACATACATAAATAAATATATTTTAATTTAACAAATATTTATATATAATATAAAGACTACATACATATATATAGTTATATATGTATATTGTGTATACATAACAACAATGCAGACATTTAACAATTGCATTCAAACTCGGAACGTCAGGCAGGCGTGCGGGAGAGCTTTCAGTGGGATCTAGTTACAGTTACGTTTATAACAACACAAGCGTTATATGTATGTATTATATGTACATTCTTCCATAAGAATTTGAATTATGTTTCCTTTTATTCTACACATACATACATACATATGTACATATGTACTCGTATTTACTATGTACATACTCGTATATTATATGGCTATTAATGAGTGGCTATTTTTTTGCTTAAGGGGTTAGGCCAGTCTAAAATTATAAAAAATATTATTTGGTTGGCAGAAATGTGATAAAATATTTTCCCTAATTTCTTGCAGTTTGCTGCATTGTCGAAACGTTCAGGTCGGTAAATTTCGAAATGTGTACAAGAGGATTTTTCAAAATTCAAATTATTTTCGGAGATATAGGCATTTTTCTGACCCGGCATCCAAACTACCCACGATTTCTCAGGTTCTACTGGACCGATTTACTTGAAATTTTTATAGAGTCTTCTTTATAGGCTTGTCTACGGTTGGAACTAGCCCCATCCCCAAATTTTAATTTTTATTATTTTTAAAAATTCGAAATAGTCAGAAAAAGTGATCCAAAAAAACTTTTTTTTTCAGGCAGTCGCTATTTTGTGAAAAAAAAATTTCCCCTCTTTTCCGTAGTTCCGGCCATCGCGACATTATTCTAGATTAATATTCTTTTTTTTTGGTTTCAGGTAACTAGGAGGGTTGAAATCATGGGTATGGTCACGTGGAAATTTTTAGAGGAACCCCACTTCGTCAGCTCATAATTTTTGAAATTTTTTACTTTTTTTAGTTTTTAATTTTTTTCTGTACTCTTCTAAAATTAACAAATAACTAATATAAAAATGGATAGTAAAAATATTAATTGCCTTTTTTTTACTGAAATTCATGCTTCTTGACCAGAATACCCCCTTAAATGTATATATATTTAAGAATACACACAATTCATATCGTTCATATTCAATTTCAATTTCATATCGTTCCGGTGAATATTCTCGAAGTTACACGCAAATTTGAAAAGCCGTTTCAGAGTGCTTGGAAGTACAAGGCGCATCGTAAAAACCGGTGACCAACAGTACTCGAAAACGTCTAAACCGTTTCTCAAATTTTAACACGAGCTTCTTAAATATATTTTTTAGTAATTAATCGAAGATTTTTTCTCACCGACAAATATTTTTTTATAAACAATTTAAGGCCGACACGCCGATTCTTTTTAGAAACCTCCGTTTTGTTAAAAAATTTGCTTACTCCTTCGATTAATTATCAGATTTAACATTACTTTAACGAAATTTTTAATTTCAGAGGCTCCGGTTCAGAGATATAGTGGTCACCGTAAAACGTCTTTTTGAGAGGAGCTCCCGGAGATCAGCTGTAGTTCCTTTCCTAATAAATATTGTTACGAATACTAAGTCTTAAAATAAAGTTAAAAGATACCATAATATGTGTAAAAATTTTTTGATCAACAAATTTAGTTTTTCAGAAAAAAATCTGGAAAATTCGTCGCCTTTACAAAAATGTGATACGACCAGATTGTCCCAGTAAACGTCATTTTGTTTCAAAATGTTGATATAAATGATAAATGTTAATATAAATGATAAATGTTAATATAAATATAAATATCTTTATACACTACCAGAATAATAAAAAAATTTAGGCTGTTTTGAGGGTTCCACGTAGGATGCCTTTCAATTTTCGGGATTTGCCAACTCTAGGGTTGCAATCTGGAAGTTCACAACTTTATATTAGATTTTGACATTCTTCAGAACGTTTTTACATACGAGCGCTATTTGTGTTGTTTACAGTAACTTAAATATTCGTCTCCGTTAAAAAATGGAATTGAATCACAAACCTTTGCGCGCGATTATTTTCTATAACATTCGACGTATATTATCTTAGAAACAGTGCATCGAGGAACCTAATTTAATTTTTGTCGATGAAGCTCCATCAAGGACCAGTGTTTATCGATAGTATGGTGAATCTAATCGAGGTCATATATTACTCTAAGACGAATTTTGTGAAGGTCGTCCAAAATCAGTTGTTGTTACGGAAACTATTGATGTTGTGCATAAACTGATATTAGAAGATCGTCCTGAGATCTATCGTGAGATTGAGACAGTTATAGGCGTTAGTAAGACCAGCATACTTTCTACATTGCATGAACATTTCATTACGGTGGATGCCACATAATTTGTCAATCGCTCAAAAAACGGCGCGTGTAGATTGGTGGTGAGAAATATTAAAAAAAAAAAAAATACGAAAGCAGTGCTTCAAAACACGTGTTTGACATTGTGCTAGGTGATAAAGGTTTTTGATGAGTCACCCACCGTATAGTCCTGACTTGGCACCGAATAACTTCCTGTTACTTCCGTGTGTAAAAAATAAAGTAAGTGGTCAACGGTTGTCGGCACCTGAAGAGGCGGTAGATGCGTTTGGGAGATACCTCCACAGTATGTACTTCGACAATTGGTTCAAACGCATACAAAAGTTTATAACGGGTGATCCAAGGAGAGGTACTTTTTTCAGTAGCTGTCATGTTATTTTTGTTCAGTATTCTTTGGTATGTCCTCACGGAAAGACTTAAGATTTAAGGGGCTATACCAGTGTGACACTTTAAAAAAAATTTGTTTTTGTTTTTTTTTCGATAGTTTATATTCCCAAAAATATCCTGTTAAATCGGCAAGTTCGTATCTTGAATAGTTTTTTGATGGCAGCGTTCTAAAGAGCGACCGCTCGCAGGTATAATCATATATGAGTGAAACTTTAAAAGCGTTTTTCTCGAAACGACATTTTTCAAAATTGCTGACATCATAACTCAACGAGAAATCGACCGATCGTCTTCGAATTAAAACTATACAATGACCTACGATCTTTTTGATTGGTTGAAAATTGTCAATTTTGCATTAAAAAAACAATTTTTTACCCGAAAAAAAAAACATTTTTTTTTTTAATTACGCCATTTTGTTAATTTTTGATAATTTTCAAAGATCGTTGGTCATTGAAAAGGAAATATCTTTAAGTTTAATAAACTTATTGAATTTTTTTGTTTCAGCTACTCATTCGGCCGGAATCATGTCAGCAGTTGGGGCACTTTTTTTGGCACCTCCGCAGACAGCACATAACTCCGTTATTTTTCAACATTTTTGTAAAAAAAAAATCTTAAAATATAGCTGACCTTATTACGTTCAAGGAAGTTCCAAATATTCTATCGCGTACTTTCTCTTAAAAAAATTCACGAAAATCGACTATTTTTTCATGCGTCACACTGGTATAGCCCCATAAGGCGTTTACAAATTGTTCAGCTTTATTACGAAAATTCACGTTCTGTAAAGAATTTGTGTTGGATATATGGATATTTCGCTACAGTATCTCAATTTCTTATATAACTAATGTAATAATTGGGTAAATGTTCATATACGGATATAAGTATTTATCGACAAATATAGTATTGAGTCCACAGACTAGTGCAGATATAAATCAATTGTATTTCCAATAGAGAGAACCATGAATTAATATCTAACTCGATTAGTTTTATGTATTACAAACAACTGTATAGCTATATGCTAGGTGCAACTTGTTACGAGAGTATAAAAAATACATCGAAGACCGAAGTAGATTACTTCGACTTGCATTATCACTGTGAGAATCAGATATTGCTACTGCTTCGTAACCTCTAATATAATGATACTAGTTTTCTTTACTTTCTTTTACGTTTTAGAGATGTGTGAGAAGTGGTCACATGGTTTTGTCTATGGAAAAGCGGGTGAAGTAGAGTGCTTTGGATTAAGAGTTTTTACTTAAAATAAAACAACTTCATTCTCTGTTTCGTCAGAATATTTGGCATTCCAATGGGTTCCATACGAAAACAAGATTGTTAGAAATTCTACAGTAGTCTATCAGGTATAATAGGGGTTCAAAAACTAACTGATTCATCGAATCTACAAAGTTTATATATTGTAGAAGCCTTATACTAGATATTGTTATATATTTGCATGCCAAGCTGTGTATCAATCCATAAAAAATATAGGATGTGGAACATAAGCAATTTAGTGCGAGGGTATTCGTAATTCGTATTAGCCGTCCTCATGCTGGATGTACATTCGGGGTTTTCAGGGGATCCTGACCAAAAGTCTTAGAAGAATAAATTAGTGCTTAAGTAATAGCTATATTTTGTGCCTATTAAAAGCTCGCAATATAGAACAATATAGCCCCTGTCCCAATTTGAATCCTTTTTTTCTAAAAGATCTGTATTTTAATCTGAAAGAACTAAATATTTTGGCACCACCTGCCTGACACGCGCACACACACGCATACATAAACGTCAAAACAAACACGTACAACACTAACAACATAGAATCGACACTCACAAATGCAACAATTAATTATTTGCAGTAAATAAACGAAAAACATTGATTAACAATGGCAATATTCTTGAAGCAACTACTCACGCTACGATCCACGAGTGGTGGCTTAAACAACGGATGATTTTGCAGTTCTTGCGACAAGTTCATCTCCGACGAACAGAGCGAGCTTGCCGGGCTAATAGTAGGAGACGGAGCCAAATGAGCAGCAAGATGAGCAGTGCCATGCGTAACGCCCGCAAAACCGTTCGACTGTATGTGCGCACTCGAGCTGGACATCGCCAGAGGCGGGGCACGTCGCACAAACTGGCTGGAGCCATTCAAATCCTCCGGACAGGCGTATTGAAACGAGGCTGCCGTCGCTTGATTGCCACCCGTCACACTGGCGGCAGTCGTACGCTTATTGCTGAAGATCGGCGAACTCGGTGCCGAGTGATGCCCACCAATGGATTTGGTTTTGCCGTAACCGAAGCCTACACCAAACGCGCTGCCGCTGCTGCTGCCGCCGCCGATGCTATTACCGTCAATGCGATCGTGCTGCGAATTCGATGTGAGATGCGAACGAAAGTGTGTCTGCGAGCTGTTCGGTGGTGTGATGTCGCGTAATTTCGATTTAAAGTCTTTGTAGGCGCTCTTGACGCCGCGTGAGCCCTCCTTGACCTGCGCAGAAAAGTAAAAGGGCGAGAAAGAGTTGTGGTGTGATCAATTAGCCATTATTAGAGCGATGGAGGTTAAGTAATACAGTCTACGGTTATGTTATAAGCATACTTTCGGGCGTAAGGTAAGCAATATTAGCGTTTACGGAATTTTAGTTACAACAAAACAAACAAAAATGAACATAACGAATAGCAAATGTTAATTTGTAAATACAATACAGTAAACACTAGTATATAAAGTACATCAATTAAAGTAAATTAATTAGTTAACTAGTTACTTGTACATATATATGCCACTCACCGATTTGACAGCAGACTTTACGGCTGGATTTGTCTGCGTTTCAACGTAAAGATGCGCATACGGTGAGGAAACAAGCCAAAAGAAATTTTCACAATGCGTTAATAGTGTTGTTGTTTAAAAAAGGAATTTGCAATAAGCATTATTTCAAAACAAATGCATTTTATATTTTATTTTTTTATTATTTAATTGAATGCAGAAATGAACGTCGAAGCGCAGCAACGTATCGCCAGTCGTCGTCAGAGTGTTGTGACAGCGAGTAGCCGTGTGGTAGAGCATTGGCAGTGGCAGTAGCGGTTGATGATTGGCGTGTGGTAGCGATAAACAGTTTAAAAATTTGATTTTTGCGATTTTGATTATGATAGTAAATTTGTTTGGGGGAAATGCGCGTTCAAAATAATCGACGATTTTAATATGAAAAATACGAAAAAAGAAAAGAGATAGACAAGTAATGTTACTGCTAGTAGAACTATGTTTGCGTGTATTGGTTTGATTGTATGTATGTATGTATATACAGAATTTTTTTTCAAAGCGGATTTAAGTTTTAGCCGCAAATGATGTAGATGAATTGTATATACTTGGAGAGCACATATATGTATGTATGTATGAGTGTAGGCATGAGTGTATATCTGTATCAATGAATGTGTGTCATGTTAATGGATGTTGATGCTATCGGTATAAATAGCTAGTATTATTATGGATACTTGAAAAAAAAATTCGGTTGAAAATGTATCTATTTTTTTAGTGCTATTGTTTTATTTATGAAAATTATTTCTTTTTGCGCATTATTGAAGTCATTACAAGCCATATCCCATTAAAAAATGTGGTTTGTGTAATTATTATGCTTATAATCACGCTTTCGAAGGTCAGGGCCATATATGGGTTAATTTTTAATTTACTACTAAATATTCTAAAATACAAATACAAGTTTTAATCATCAATACCAATTATTTACTAAAAACTTGGTTATATGAATTTAAAAAAATATTTATTACGAATATTTTGTTATACTACAAATACCAGATTTAAAGAACCAAGAGTGTATACTTGTATGTCCATTTTTATGCGCCATTCCCATTTTTAAGGGGTTAGATGGGTTTACGGGTTTCAAAAAATTTTTTATTTTTTTATTTTTATTGTTTTGTTAAATTCTACAACACTTCGAGAATATTGTTTTAAATTTTCAAGTTGATCCGAGTAATAGTTTCGGAGATACAGACTTGAGAACTTATGCGCTCGAGGCTAGCTAGGCTAAGTGCGCTGTCTTTAAACGCGTTTTTCTCGAAACTGCGTTTTCGAAGTCGGTTGGCAAGATTTCTCGAAAACTACTCATCAGATCTTCATGAAATTTTACACAGGTCTTTGAGATACAATTCTTAAAGACTTGGACGAAGAATTTTTTTCGATTGGAGAAAAAATTCGCGAAATTTTCATTTTTTTTGTAAAAATGTCGGCCAAAAACCCAATTTTCAGTTTATTCTTCTTTCGTCCAAGTTCTAAGTTAAGGTTTTAACTAAAACACGTGTTCCTTCACTTTAGATGATCCTGTAAGGAGTTATCCTGCCAACGCGGGCACACCTTTTTAGGGGTGAGGTCACCGGAAATGGCGTCGCAATGGCCGAGTTTAAAATATTTTTTTCCAAAAATGTCAGAATTTCTTTTTAATAGTGTAGGTTTGTAACAATAAAAAATTTTAATAAAACATTTCATTATTTATATGAGAAAAAATTGTTGAAAAAAGACTGTTTTTTTAACGGAGGAAACCCTTGTAACCCCTTAGAGCAAACAGCGTTTACAGCCATTTTTAGCGGTTCCTATCCATTTTAACAAATTGTTGAATGTTAAAATAGCACTAACAATAAGTAGTGTGGTAGAAATTTGCTTACGAAATCGCATTAGGGTGGTAGGTATGCCGATTTCATTTATGTGATAAAGCTACTTTTTTGCTTCTATCAACCAATCAAACTGTAACAATTATTCCCATACAAACATCAAAATTGTGAGGAAATCACTTTCACATTCAAGTACATATTAGATTTTATTCTTAAGCGGCAAGCAAAATAATATCCCGCTCAAAAAAAAACTTGTCTGAAGTTACTTAGTATTCCCACAAAGCTGTTAGCCAAAAAAAAAAATATTTTCTCGAAACTGCATTTTACAAATCGGGCGACGATGGTCGGTGACTAATTGCTTGAAATGTTTACTTTAACTTCACAGAAACACACAGCCTTCGGTGATAATTGTTTGCCCCGAGAAAGTGTTTTTGATAGGTGCAAATTATTAAAAGAAGGTCGAGAACGCGTTGACGATGAACCACGTCCAGGAAAGCTATCAACATCAACTGATGATCAACACGTTAGTAAAATAAAGGAATTGGTGCTTGAGAATCGACGATTAACAGTAAGAGGTCTTAATGGCATCGTTGGAATATCGGAAGAATCGGTGAAATTATTTCGAAAGATCATACGTACTTTACCAGCGAGTCTTATGCGTAATAAGATCCCGTTTCTTGTTTTGTTTTTGAAAAAACGAATTTGTGGAACCAACTTCGCCTGTTGAGACCCTCATAAAAAGGTGATTCCTAAGATTGGTCCAGTAGCCGCCACTTTGTGGCCAAATTTTCTATTAGGGTGGTAGGTAGAATGGTAGGCCAACGGGACTGAAATTTGCACTCCCTCACTCTATTTTCTCCTCTCTGAATCATCACGTGCTGGTTTGGCTAGTTCATCTGTTTCACAGTTAAAAAAGTCGAACAGCTGACATTGCTGGCAATTCCTTACAGGACAAGTCTGTTTTTTTATTTTTTTTTTAATAAGTTACAATACGTATTTATTTTGGCTTAAAGAGATATATAAGAAGTACTTCTCTTTATTCTCAGAATAAAATTTCAAAGCAAAACTTAACTTCATGTGCAGTGTTTTCTTTTCTTGTTCTAATTACCCTAAAGCGAAAAGGAGAAATTGCCGTTCTGGTGACAGTTGGGTCTTCGAGGCGGAATGGGCACCGATTTACATATAACCGGATGTAAAAGGTATATTTAAGAATTTTTTCATCCGAAATCTAACTTATATTTGCTATTTCTTGGCGTTCTAATGAAATCTCAGATTAGTACGAAACTAATATCGGAGAAATTCGCAGTTAACTCTCCCAGCCTCATAACAAAAAATTTTTGATATCAATTACAATTTCTTTCCGACTAATTTTTTTCATTTTTTTTTTTTTTCAAAAACATACTCTGCGACCCTTTATATATTATAAATATATAACCCACATTATGTCATGTCATACATATAATATTTTTGCAACAATTTACGCGGAGCTCAATGAGTCATGAGCGAGCTATGTCTGTCAAATGAAAATAATGAATTACAAGGTCTGTCGCAAAAGAAACAGAACTTTTTAAATATAATTGTTTTTGGTGACGCCACCTATTGGTGGGTATATGAAATAAAAAGTTTGATCTCTTGTTGACATTTCGTAAAAATTTTAAGACAATTGGATAACTACAATCGATGTTATCGATCAAAAAGTGACAGCAGCTTTTGGTCATCGGTCGTAAAATGCATTTTGAACAAAGAGCAAATATGAAATTTTGTTTTAATCTTAGGAAAACGTTTACTGAAACATTTCAAATCATGAAAAAAGTTTATGGCGATCAGTGCCTATCCCGTAGTAATGTGCATGAGTGGTTTAAGCGATTCCAAGAAGGTCGTGAGGACCTCTGTGACAATCAGAAGTCGGTCGTCTTCAGAAGTCAAAAATAAAGACAATGCTGATTTGTTTTTACGATTCTGAGGGTATTGAACACCGAGACTTCGTCCCACCTGGCCAAACGATTAATGCTGTGTTTCACCTTGGTGTTATGAAACGTCTTTTGTCACGCATTCGTCGTGCTCGAAACCAATACCGTGAGGCAGGGTCCTGGCGCCTGTTGCACGATAATGCGCCGTGTCATCGGTCGACGCTTGTCACTGATTTTTTGACAAAAAACTCCATATTAACCATTAATCACTCAGCCTACTCACCTGATCTGGCACCCTGTGATTTTTACCTATTTGGAAAACTTCATTTGCCCATGAAAGGTCACTGGTTTCAGGACATTTCAGCTATCCAAAAGGCGACGACCGATATTCTCAAGAGCATTCCGAAAAATGACCTTAAACACTCATTTGAAATGCTAATTGCCCGGGCTAAACGCTGTATCGAAGCACAAGGAAACTACTTTGAATAAAAAATATAACTTCTGAAAAATATTAATTTTTTGTTGTTTTTTTAACAGTCTTGTTTCTTTTGCAACAGACCTTGTATGTTGTTGTCACTACAAATCGCCCGACCTTTCGCGATGTACCCGATTTCTACTAGAATCACTCCGATCAAATGTATTTCTTCTTTGCCATCTTTAAAGCGTCGCCTTAAAAAATTATCATTTTAATTTGTGTCACTGCATTAGTGTGTGCAAATAATGAGGAAATCTGAGGAAGTGAAAAATCATAAAATACCAAGCATATAATACATAAATATGAATGTATGTATGTATGTATGTCAGTATATATAATACATAACTACAACGAATTGTGGGGTATTTATCTTTATCAGTGCTTGGCAGTTAACGTGTTCAGTTAAGTGCTAGAAATAAGACTTTATCACATTTTTTACGCCTTCGTTTTACGGTTTTTTTATTGCGTTAAATGCAGTGCTTTCTAAGCATGTAATACTCTAACTAATGGTGCTCTTACTAGAAATACACAAACTATGTATATATTAATAAAATTAAAATATTATTAAAAAAGTTATGAAATTAATAAATATTATTAAAAAAATGAAAGGTTAATAAATTATTATTAAAAAATTCTGTTAATAAAAAAAAATATTAAAAAACACATTATTGAAAAAATATTAAAGAAAAATAAAATTATTTTTAAATAATAACTACAAAAAAATCCACATTTTTTAGTTAAGCTAAAAATAAAACAAAAATATGATAAACACAAAATTTCGCTAAACTATTTTGTTAAGAAACAAATGAAAAAAGTTTTATATAAAAAGGAAAATTTACGAACTTTTAGAAGTGAGTGTATAGAGATTGTATTTGCATTTATAGCTGTACTGAGTGACGAGGAACTTTTCTTTCAATCATAATATTTGTTTTTGGATTTTTTTCTTTTCTTTTTTTTGCTTTTTGTATTTTAATGGGTAGGGAGATTATTTGTTTGCGAAAACTTCTGACATACCGCATTGTACTGTAAAAATAGATTAAATAAATTTTAAGAAAAAATAGTATATAATATATAAAAGAAAAATAGTTCTTAATTAGACAAACAACACAAAAGATATTTTTCTACCTACAATTGTCTCAAAATGTATGGAAATGCAAACATTTTGGATTTTCACTTTTTAATCTCGATTTTGGGATTAAAAATTGGTAAATTATCAATTTTTAAATTTTTCAATTTTTTTAATTTTAAATCTCAACATCTACGATTATTATTAAATTTTAATTTTTAAACCCGGATTTGGGATACAAAATTAAAAAACCAAAAAAATTTTGTTTCCAATTTTTTTTTTTTAGATTTTTAAGAATACAAAAAAAACAAGAAAAAACGTTAACTTCGGTTGCACCGAAGCTAAATACCCTTCACAGGTGCATTTATGTTAGTAACTATGTGTTCAGTTTGTATGGAAGCTATATGCTATAGTAATACGATCTGAACAATTTTTTCGGATATTACATTGTTAACTTAAGCAGTAATCTATGCCAAATTTCGTGAAGATACCACGTCAAATGTGAAAGTTTTCCATACAAGAACTTGATTCCGATCGTTCAGTTTGTATGGTAGCTATATGCTATAGTTTACCGATCTGAACAATTTCTTCGGAGATCACATTGTTGCCTTAGAAAATAATCTATACCAAATTTGGTGAATATATCTTGTCAAATGTGAAAGTTTTCCATACAAGCATTTGATTTCGATCGTTCAGTTTGTATGGCAGCTATATGCTATAGTTAACCGATATGAACAATTTCTTCGGAGATTACATTGTTGCCTTTGAAAATAATCTATACCAAATTTGGTGAATACATCTTGTTAAATGTGAAAGTTTTCCATACAAGCTCTTGATTCCGATCGTTCAGTTTGTATGGCAGTTATATGTTATAACCCTGGTCCGAATAACAATTAAATAACAATTTCGAGAAATTTAATAATATAATTCGGCCTATAACTATATTCTTGCGGTTTGTTGAGAGATGGTGTCACTTGATTAGTTGACCATTATTCCGAATATGCACGAGAAAGCGTCTTTTTAAGTAGTTTTGCTAGGAATTTTTCTGTATTATTTTAATATGAAGAAAGCCAACTTATTTTGTTGAAAGTTGGTAGCGAACGTAATCTAGCTGAGTGAATGGACCAAAAGCTGCTTACACGATTGAAAAGTGGTGATTTTAACTTAGAAGACGAAGAGAATGTTTTGGCGTTAAAAGAAATTTGGAAGCTGCAAACTTCACACGTTAAAGCCAGACAAAGTAAAGGCTCGCAATGTCATTAGGAGTCCCTTAGGCAGCCATTACAATACATTTAAAAGCAGCCGAATACATTCTAAAGCAAAGAAAATTGAATTGAAGTCAAGAGATTGGCGATGAAAAATGGATCCATTACAACAACCCTAAACGCAAAAAATCGAATGTGAAATCTGGCAATACACCCAAATCAAAGAATATCCATAACGCCAAGGTAATGCTCTGTATTTGGTTGGATCAGAAGGACGTGTTGAGTTATGAGCTTCTAAAACCGGGTGAAATCTTTAATGGGGAACAACAACTTATTAAATTTAGGCGTGGATTGATTGCCGAAAAACACCCCGAATTTGCGACCAAGCACGAAGCAAGAATGGTAGTAATCCATCAAGATAATAACGCTCGGTCTAATGCTGCAAGAACGGTCAAAAACTATTTGAAACAAGGTGGCTGGGAATTATTAAGCTTTCAAATTTTGATAAAAAAACCGCTCGAATATTGTTATAGATCTCATATATAAAATATATATGAATACTATATATACATAATGTGCTTCATTAAATATGTGTTAATGAAAATACAATTGATAATTATCAAATTAAATAATTAAAATAAAATTTAAACAAAAGTGAAATGTGTAATAATTAAATTTTATATATGAAGTATTTATTTATATAATAATTTGATAATACATACTTATACAAGGTGGGTTCCAAAGTAAACAGGACTTTAAAAAAACGGAACAAATGGTTCTTTCGGCAAAATCTATTTATTTTATTCAAAATAGCCTTCTTTTGCTTTAATACAGCTTTTTCGTCAGTCAATTTGTGCGGAACAAACCGTGCACACACCTTTCGTAATCCCAAATGTTCAATCAAAATGCGATAAATCGATGTTTTGGAGATGTTCAATTCCATTTCCAATTTCAATGATGATTTCGGCTGATTTTTGATGAATTCACGCACAGTTTCGATGGAATTTCCGGTGATCACGGATTTTGATTGGCCCACATGTTGATCGTCATTTATGTCGTCACGACCACTTTGAAAACGTTGAAACCACTCGTGCATTCTGCTACGGAATAGGCAATCATCGCCATAAACTTGTTTCATCAATTGAGACGTTTCGGTAAAAGTTTTACCTTTTAAAACAAAATTTTAAAACAAGAGTTAATGTTGGATCTTTGTTCGAAGCTCACTTTCGCACCGATGACGTAAACATACTGACACTTAAAACGCAATAACTTCACTTCCAATCGATGAAATGTCATGAAATTCTCACTGGACAATCGATGAAGATAGCAGCTTCTAACGCACCAGTCGACATATAGATGGCGCCACCAGGGGGCGCTGGATGCAAAAAGTCCTGTTTACTTTGGAACACACCTTGTATGTATGTATAAGTAATAAATTTTTCAACTTAGGATTAAGTGCTCTTTGGTGAAAATAAATTTTCAGCTTAAATAATTGAAATTACAAATATAGCAAAAACGTTTCATAGAAGATCTTGAATTTTTTGATTGTTCAGTTTGTAAGGCAGCCATATGCTATAGTGGTCCGATCTAACAAGTTTCTTTACATATTGTAGCGTTGCCTTGGACAATGATACATACTCAATTTCGTGAAGATATCTTGTGAAATAATAAAGTCTTTCATACAAAAATTTTATAGTTCAGCTTGTATGTATGTAGCTGCCATGCCATTGTTATAAGTAAATGAGTAGTTTCTAGGGGAGAGAAGGACGTGTGTAAAATTTCAGAGCGATATCTCAAAAACTTATTGTTTAGTTCGCATATATACAGACGAGCAAAGTTATGATCATTTATATATATATTTTATAGGGTCCTCGACGTTTCCTTCTGGGTGTTACAAACTTCGTGGTAAACTTAATATAAGGTGTAATCTAAGTTTAAATAGTGGTCATGAGATAGATGCCCGTTTTTTCGACGCATAACAAGCGTAACGGTGGATTCTAAGTATAGTTAAGGTATTATTCGATTACCTGTAGAAGGAGTCACAGGAATCTATTATGGCGAAATATTGAGCTGATTTAACGCCGAATTCCCGCCATAACAATACAACGTTTACAGCTCCGCCGCCTACACCCATTTTGTCGAATTAGACTACGAAGTAATGGCCTTTCAAAAACGTATTTGTCGGACAGGGGAATTAGAGGATCGCTGGGTCAAGTGTATTCCGGTAAAAGGAAACTATGTAGAAAAACAAATAGCGTTTTTTCAAAATTTTCAATTTTTCTTTGAAAACAAAATAATTTTTTGACCACCCTAGTACTAAAACTGCAAGGTGTGGAAAGTGAAATATTATCTCTCTAGGTGGGGCCATAGTGAAATTAAAAATAGGTAAGGTAAAACCCAATACGAGTATAGTTCATGCCCCAAAAATTATTAAATTTATCTGTCTGGGGCGAAATAAAGAAAAACAAGAAAAAGTTAACTTCGATTGCACCTTTAATACCCTTCACAAACAAAAAATATTCTTTACATAAAATAGATTGGTCAGTTTATATGGCAGCTGTATGCTATAATGGTCCGACAATTTCTTCGGATATTACACCGATGTCTTAAAGAACAACCCATGCCCAATTTCATGAAAATATCTGGTCAAATGAAAATACTTTCAATACAAGTACTTGATTCCGATCTTTCCATTTGTATGGCAGCCATATGTTATAGCTGTCCGATATCGGCTGTTCCGAAATATGAGAAGATATCTCAAAAACTGAGGGACTAGTTTGCGTATATACAGACAAATCGACTCAGCTCAGCTCAGAATCTCCAACGTTTCATTCTGGGTGTTACAAACTTTTTGGCAAACTTAGAGCCATATACACTGTTCACGGTATAAACATAAAATTAAATAATAAAATTAAATTAAATAATAAAATAAATGGCGATCCCTTTTTTGTACCATGCAAAATCTGCATTCAATTTCATCCGGTGTTGTTATACAGACATGTACGTGCACAGAGGTATTTCACCGAAATAATTATTTATCAGTTATGACAAGTGCGTGATATAGAATTTGAAAACAATTCTCCACCGCAGTTATCGTCTATTTTTTCATAGTTGAGTCAGAGATTAGTTGAGGCATGATGTATAAAATTCCTTTCGACGATAATTTTCAAAATAAATAGTTGTTCTTGACATTTGCCTATGTATACATGTATGTTCATTTTTATTATATGATAAGTAATTATTATTTACCTACATATACTATATTTATACTATTGCAATTCTACTCTATATTAAAAGATCAATAAGTTCAAAAACAAAAATTTAAAAATCAAGTTTACATAAATAGATCGAGTAATAAAAAAGGTCAGACTTCTTAATTGAGATTGTTTTTCTTCTTCCTCCAGATGGTATAATCAAATTTGACTCGTACTGGTCCATTTAAACTGCGTGCCCAAACCTAATCGATAAATTTTAATTTCCAAGAACATAAAATATTCTTGTTAAAATTTAACAACGAGTTGCTGCGACCACGGAATCTTTGAAAATGTTGCAGTTTTGTTTTGGGGAATTTACTTTATCACTAATAAAAGCATTTGAGTTGAACAAAGCATTCACAGAAGGAAGTCACTAAAACTTCCCACATATGAGTCGTTTATCGACCTCTGTTAATGACGATAACATCGAAAAAATTTAGAGAACGAGTCATTAAAAATCGTCGAGTTAGCATCAGATTGCAAAGGATCTCAGTATCTCTAATGGATCGACTCAGCACATTTCGGCTCATGTTTGGGTTATGAAACAAGTCAATGACAGCAAAAGACCTGAATCTTTTGCAAAAACGACACCGACTAGAGGACGCAAAAGAGATGCTTGGCACCGTAGTCGAGTATTCTTTATACATCGAACTCATCATTACTGGTGACGAGGCGTGCCTTTATATAAGTAAATATGACGTCAAAACTGTTTAACAAACCAGCGAATGGCGCTCCAAAAATGAGCCGAAACCAGAAAAACTGAAAGCCATTCCTACCGAGGCTTATAACAAGTATATAAAAAATTGAATTAAACGTCGGCATGCTTCTATTGACTCAAAATAGGCCAAGCGATACTAAATATTTGTAACAGTCCGCCGATGATATTTACATACTATAAATATATATGTGACCTGGTTTACGAAAAGGGAGCTAACGTGCGAAAACTAGTTTTCTGGGAAACAGCTGTTAAAAATAAACAACTCGTTTCGTCAGTTTCTCGTTATCTCATTAATTGTTCTCCTTTCCAGAGGCTTCAAGGACGTCCAGTAAGTGTTGTTTTAGGTCGGAATATTATTATAGTTCATCGTGTAAGTTGCTTGTGTGGAACATTTAAAAAAGTAACACTGAAGAAGTGACGTTTACTCTAATACCGCGCAGCATTATATTTTTCGTATTTTTACTCTTCTTTCTCTACATTTTTAGGGAACTTTCAAACAAGTTATGACTTTTTGGATTCTATCACGTGAAAAAGCACCTCATCTTCCATCCGAATCAACTAAAAAGTGAAAATTGACTTTTTGACACCTAAGCCCCCTTTCCGTAGACCAGGTCACATATATGTATGTAACTTTCTCACTTATAATTAATTTATATATAAAATATAATAATAATGATATTATATTTAGTGTAAATATGTTTTAAATAATCCGCATTAATCCAGTTTCCAGATAAAAACATGCAGATTACATTTTATGTGTGGCGTTAAATAAAATAAACTCACACACAATAAAGTTGTAAATGAAGAAGAGACCCTTTGTTTATATGTATGTGTGTATGAATGAACAACAAGACATCCCATGATAAAAGCTGCCTCCTTTTGCCATAATCACTACAAATAACTTCGACACATACGAAATGGCGAAATGCATAGCTGTAACGAAATGCTAGACCAACCTACAGCTAGAAGCAGCAATAAGCATTTGCAGCATTTAACTGATAGCACACTTCGGTTTCCTTTACCCACCCGCACCATATTTCAAGCGACAAGCAATAAAATATTTATCTTTGTATACGAATTCCTACTGACAAGCGTAGAATTTGGGAAAAATACACTAAACTAAACCAATTCTATTGAGGTGGTATTCGAGTTTCGCTCACCTTTTCCTTGACATTGTTTAGAAATTCGTAATGTCGTTTCTTCTTCATTTTTTCGGCATAACGCGCCGTCTCCAATTCGAATTCATCCGAATAACCCAAACCGGTGTTGAGCATTTGCAGGCGTTCGTCAATGAATTGCTGAAATATTTGCAGCTCCATCATTTTCGCTAGAAACGGACGCAAGTGTTTCGGGCGAGATTCGATAAATTTATCGCGGTTGAAGGTCTTGCCCGTTTCACGAAATTCCACAGCATCGCGATAGCCGCTTATCAGTTGCACAAGTACGCCGAGGAAAATTTTCGAAACACGATCGCCAATATGCTCGTTCGAATGGCTGAGCTGTTTCTTCATTTGTGACACAATATCCGCTGGCATTTCGCGTACGTCGTCGAAGGGGCTTTGAAACACTTTCGTATCACAGTTAAGTATCACAACCTCGCCAAGTTCATCGGTTGTCATCTGGCGGTAGAAAAGGTATTAGAAATAATAACAAATTCATTGTAGAATTAAAAATGATGCTAAAAAAATAAAAATAGTAACTTTGTTTTGAGAACCTGATGGCCTAGGGTCGGTTATGAATGGCAGACTTTTCGGTTGAAAATGAAAAACATGAAAGCTTGAATTTCTTTGTACAAATTAAACAATATAATATATCATCCACGAAAAGTCTTGAAAATGCTACTGACATCGGCTGGCGACTTTTTAACTTAATTTGGGTGACTAATATTTTCTCTTCCTATATTGCTAGAATATCCAAAGAGAGTATTTAGGACTCTGGTAGCCGACTCTTCTTGATCACAGTTAATATATATTTATAGTACGCCTTTTACATAAGTTTCGAATGTGTTACAAGGGTAATCCTAATGCCAGTAATACAAACAAGATTGCAAAAAAATGCCGCTATGCTATGATACCGCATCCCAAAATAAATTTATGGAAAAATCAGAATTTTAAGTTATGTTAAGTTAAAATTCGAATTCACTCTAAAAAATTGCTTGGTAATGAAACAAGTTGAAAAAGCTCTTAAGCTGCCTCGAAAAGGCTGACTGACAAACTTTTTAAGGTGGAAAAACACTCGGAGATTTGCCATTGTCGAAGTATGACTACCAGTGTGTGTTTAGTTAAGATTATATAGGAGTAACGTTAATTTTGTAGACAACAATAGTTTCCTACACTTTCGTATTGAATTAAAACACATAGATTGTATCACATTAGACCAGGCTAGATCATTTTTGAAAGCAAAAACTATCATAGTTGGATTAAACACAATTGGAAACGAAAGATAAAATATCAAAAATTATAGGAAAAATAATTTACGGGAGCGATCTATGGTCGGGAAGAGGAATGGGAGGGGCGTGGTTGCATTTTTAAGTATCAAAACGGTTAACGTCAATTTTATTATGTAATGAAAATATGAAAAAATTTTGTATTAAACTTCTTTTACATAACCTCAAAATTTATGTGAAAAATTCATCAAACATCCAAGCTTTTGCGATATTATTTTTATCTAACACAAAATATTTCTTTCGCAGGATTTGGAGTAAACTTATCTTCTATGAATTTTTTTCACTTTTTACCATTTTCAAATGTCTCAATACATAAATTCAATATGAAAAGCATGTAAAAAGTGCATACTTGAAGTTTTTAATATATACGTATCTACGAACCGTTTCGAGCACTGTTTGCGGCACTCCAATCAGATATGGCATGGGCGCACTCAAATAGTCTTTTAATTTCATCGGCAACACTGGTATAAAGATATGCTGCCACACCATAGGATAGAGGAACGCATTGGCCGCTTGTATGCACGACGACAAACGATCCAGCCGGCGCGATGTGAAAATGATGCGACGCTCAGCCAGCATTGCTGCGAATACAGCAATCATATTCTTTGGATCCACAAAATTATAATACAGATTTAAATTGTGCTGGGAATGAAAAAAAAAAAATTAATATTAACATTGCACACACATTAATACATACTAGTGTGGCTAGTGACTTACATTCTCGGGTATGCTGGGCAATTGAAACGTCAGCGGTCGCTCAAACACGAAATACTGTAAACAAACGAGCACAGAAATTCATTTGATTAGATTAAACCACTTGATATGCACATATGCAGTGGCACACTCTGTGCTGTGAATGTGTGAACTTACATTTTGTCCGCCGTTATAGAATAATTTCAAGTGTCCGCCCGGATCGGGCACACCGCGATTATACGCCTCGGCGAGAAAAGTGCGAAAGTCATCGTTGGCATTATTGATGCTCGTTGTGGTGGTCTCATCACAGCGCCGCAACTCGGCCAGCAGCGTCAGCAATCGCAAAAATGTGTCATGCCACGGCAGATATGTGATTATCACCATTGCGGTGTCCGTCTTCGGATCATGGCGACAGAAACCAAACCGCCACTTGGAGTCGTCTGTTGTGAGTACGAAGGAGTACGATTGCACAGAATCGCTGCAAAAATATGATAGAAGAAAAAGAAATAAATGAGTAAATTGCCAAATTTAAATAAACTATCATTAATTACTGCAGAAAATGTTCCATAATTGCAGCTAAATACGAAGTAATTATATGTCGAACTAGTCGAAAAACTAGTTTACCACAAGAAAAGTTTAATCAAACTAGTACGAAGATACTAGTTTCCATCTATAAATTTTCGTCTCAAAAAGCTGTACAAAAAATACTATTTTGCCCATTGTAAAATAGATTTTTTGGCTATTTTGAACTATATGGGAATTGTTTATCCCTGTCCAAAATCTATTTAATGATATCTTGAAGGATATCACCAAAATCAAATATGAAAGCCGGCAAATGTACTAAATCTCTTCTATGGACTTGCTTGCCAGATAAAAGAGGAAGGGCTTAATCCCAAACCTTCACACTTAGTTATCAATAGAGTAATTGGGCTCGCCAATGAAATCTAATTCGTTGATTCATCGTTCCAACAATACCTTCTTAAGTTCTATGTTCTTAACTGCCTTTGCTAAAGCTAATGTCTTTCCTTGATAAAAAAGAAACCCAATTAGAATAATTTTGAATGCTCATTGTTTGTCATTTCATCATTGGAAAGACTAACTTCTGAACAACGTTTGCAAATCGTTCAATTTTATTACGAAAATTTACGTTCTGTAAAGAATATGTTTCGCTTGCTTAGCTCAACTTATGGTCCACATAATCGGCGTATTGAGCGTACCATTCGCAACACCATCACCCATCTTGAGACCCAGCATTCATTATTGGATAATGTTTGATCGAATAGACCACGTCCGTTATCCCGCTATGATAATCGACTATTTGATATCTTGAAGCTCGTGGCCTCGACGAAATTTAGTTTCAACAAAATGGCATCATTCCCATAAATCGCATCAATTAATGGATTTATTAAGAGAACACTTCGGTGAGCAGATAATTTCAGATTTCATCAAGAATTTTATTTATTTATTTTCGGTATAAAATCATTTTGTGACCAGGGGGTTCATTCGATATAAGGGGTCGTGAAAAGAAATGTGTTATAAGAAAAGTGGGCTAACTTCGTCGATTTTTAACTGTAGCATACAATATCGTCGTGAAATATTCTGTATGTTATATGAATTTTTGAACTGTCTACTAGGGCCACCCTAATATTTTTACGAATGCTACTTAAGTAGTAGATACGTGTCGGATGAGGCACAGAAATAATTATGCGTATAAAACATTTATTGTATGTATGCAAATGCACGTGTTCATTCGCAACCTAGACAAGGCTATATTTATACGACGCACCGCTAGAAATTCCCAGCGAAAATCAAAAACTTTATCATCTGAACAGTGACAGCAAAATGAAGGAACACTTTAACAAAGGCAAATACCCGGCTGGGTGAAAAGATCGCTGTCAGAGAGTTACTTTGTGTGATATCGAATTCGAATTTAAGTAAATTTTAATATTTTGAAAATAATTGCAAAAAAAGTAATTTTGATGAAAAAAATGGTGCTGATAATAATAAGTGGCTTAATGAAGGTTAGGTTTGGATGTCAAAAAGAAGCTAAGAAGTTGTTAAATATGTTTGCAGAATCTCGAAGTATCGCAAGAGGACTCAACCATCGAGATCCGTATGTTCGTGTTCAAGAAACAATCACGGCTGTTACATCGTCAAAGCAAGCAAATCCAAGAGTTTCGACTCGCAAGTTGGAGTAAGTAGAAGGTCATTACAACGGACACAAGGTGCGTTCCAAAGTAAACAAGACTTTTTGAATCTAGCGCACCCTTGTGGCGCCATCTATATTGACAGACGACCAAAAATTGCTCAGAATCCAACATTCGAAGGACATCATTAAAGAGGTCAAAAAGGACAAAAACTTCCTTTACAATATTGTGACTGGTGACGAAACGTGGTGTTTCCAATATGATCCCGAAACGAAACGCCAGAGTGCTGAATGGAAGGCACCGGACGAGCCGAAACCCAAAAAATCGCGCATGAAGAAGTCAAAAGTGAAAACAATGCTGATTTGTTTTTTTTTGCTTCCAAGGGCATTGTCCACAAATAATTTGTTTCACGCGGCCAAAACGTTATGCGGTATTCTACCTTGGAATTTTGAAGCGTTTGGTTCGCCGTATTCGACGTGTCCGAATATCGCAAAGATGAAAGTTGACGTTTGTTGCACGATAATGCGCCGTCCCATCGACCGATTATTTGATCAAAAATCACATTTTAACCATTAACCACTCCCCGTATTCACCTGATATGGCACCGTGCGACTTCTTCCTTTTCGGAAAAATGCATTTGCCCATGAAAGGAAAGCGTTATGCAGGCGGCCATACCGGCCAACAAGCTAAAACACTCGTTCGACATGCTTTTGGACCGTGCAAAAAGCTGTATTGAAGCAGAAGGATTTTGAATAAAATAAATTGATTTTGGCGAGAAAACCATTTGTTCTGTTTTTTATACCCTGAACAGTTTGTCTCGACGTTTGTAGCATCCAGAAGGAAGCGTCGGAGACCCTATAAAGTATACACGATTACAAAAATGTTATTCAAAATATTGGCCGTCGCTAGCTACTACTTTTGACCATCTTTCTGGCAGCATGCGTATTCCGTGACGAAAGAACTCCTCATCATTCGAGTCGATCCAAGTATCAATCCAATTTTTGACTTCTTCATAAGAACTAAAGTGCTCGTTAGCTAGACCGTGTGCCATCGATTGGAACAAGTGGTAGTCAGATGACGCAACGTCTGGAGAATACGGCGGGTGGGGTAAGATCTCCCATTTCAGCGTCTCCAAATATTTTTCACCACCTTTGCGACGTGAAGCCGAGCATTGTCATGCTGGAGAATGACTTTATTGTGTCTTTCCTCGTACTGTGGCCGTTTTTCTTTTAGTGCTCGGCTCAAACGCATCAATTGCGTTCGGTACCGATCTCCTGTGATGGTTTCACTTGGCTTTAGCAGCTCATAATATATCACCCCCAGCTGGTCCCACCAAATGCAGAGCATGACCTTGGCGTCGTGAATGTTCGGTTTTGCCGGCGACGTGGAGGCATGTACAGGCTTTATGACTTTCTTCGCTTATGATTATCGCGGTGGACCCATTTTTTGTCGCCAGTTACAATGCGATGTAAAAACCCCTTTCGGTTGTGCCTTTGAAGCAGCTGTTCACATGCAAAGAAGCGCCGTTCAACATCTATTGCTTTCAAGTCGTAAGGAACCCAGTTTCCTTGTTTCTGAATCATCCCCATGGCTTTGAGGCGTTTTGATACGGCTTGCTGTGTCACTTGCAACGATTCGGCCAATTCCTCTTGGGTTTGAAACGCATCTTGGTCGAGTAATGCTTCCAAATCAGCATCTTCGAAAATCTTCTCCCTTCCACCACCATGCCGGTCTTCGACTTCATAATCACCATTCTTAAAACGTTGAAACTATTCGCGACATGTTCTTTCACTTTGGACAGCCTCACCGTACGTATCCGAAAGCATTCGATGAGCCTCAGCCGCACTTTTCTTGGAATTAAAAAAGATAAGCAATATTTCCCGCAAATGTCGAGAATTCGGCTCAAAAAGTGACATTTTCAGTTGACAATAAGTTTGGGATGGAAACAGATCTCTACAAATATTTTGTTGGGTTAATGTTGACACAAATGTCCAAGATCAATATAAAACGATTTAATCGATTTAATCGACTAGTGCTTGACCCCAGAGACATCTATTGGAAAACGGCGGAAGCAAAGATGTAGACCTATGTATATAATATAAATGATCAGTATGTTGTTGAGCCATGTCCACCTGTTTGTCTGTCCGTCCGACCCCTCCGGGTTCGAGGGGAAACCGAATATACCCGCGGTAAGGCATGCCTGTCGTAAGAGGCGACTAAGATCCTGGCCACCAGTCCAGCAGTCCATCTTTCAGGGCGCGAATCGACGCATTGTATTGACCCATTGTGCTTTTGAGCACCGTAGAGTTAAGCTGCCGACAGCAGAATCCCACGTTAAACACAATCAGACGTTGTCCGTCCATCCGTATGTCTGTATATATACGAACTAGTCCCTCAGTTTTTAAGATATCATTTTGAAATTTTGCAAACGTCATTTTCTCTTCAAGAAGCTGATCATTTGTCGGAACTGCCGATATCGGACCAATATAACATATAGCTGCCATACAAACTGAACGATCGGAATCAAATTCTTGTATGGAAAGATTTCACATTTGACAATGTATCTTCACAATAGTTGGCACAGGTTATTTTTTAGGGCAACAATGGAATCTCCGAAGAATTTGTTCAGATCGGTTAACTATAGCATATAGGTGCCATGGAAAACTTTTGCATTTAACAAGATATATTCACGAAATTTGGTATAGATTATTTTCAAAGGCAACAATGTAATCTCCGAAGAAATTGTTCAGATCGGCTTGCTATAGCATATAGCTGCAATACAAACCGAACGATCGGAATCAAGGGCTTGTATGGAAAACTTTCGCATTTGACGTGGTATCTTCACGAAATTTGACATGGATTACTGCTTAAGATAATAATATAATCTCCGAAAAAATTGTTCAGATCGGATTACTATAGCATATAGCTTCCATATAAACTGAACACATAGTTACTAAAAGAAATGCACCTGTGAAGGGTATATCAGCTTCGGTGCAGCCGAAATTAACGTTTTTTCTTGTATTTTTAAGTCCTGTTTTCTTTGGAATGCACCTTGTAATTCATGGTGTCTTAAATATTTTTCCGTACAAAATTGAAATAACAAGCAGGTTAAACCCACTAGATTTGCCTATTCGCTTGGAATTTTGGCAAAACAGACAATAACTTGATAAATTGCCTATTTTTGTCTGATGAGGCCAATTTTGATCTAACTGGAAATGTAAACAAGCAAAATTAGCATATATGGAATGCATCAAATCTAGAAATAATCCATGAGTGGTAACTTGAACGAGAACAAGTCACTGTGTGGTGCGCAGTTTCATAAAAGTGTATTGTTGGGTCATACTTCCTTGAAGAAAACGGTGTAAAAGTAACTGTCAATGGGCACCGTTATTTAAAGATGTTGAATTAGATTAGGATTTTAGTCAGACCGGATATTGCGGAGCTCCAACGAAAACTTGAAAATTAATTAATATTAAGAAACTCCACTTTCTGCTAGCCCTCAAGACTACTTTACCTGACTGAACCAGACTTTTTTCCCCCAAAACGCTACTCACTTATAAGAACCGCCGTTATCGGACCACTATGCGACACAGCTGCCATACAAATTGAAGGATCAAAATCAAGTACTTTTAGGGAAAACTTTTATTATTTGACAAATTATCTTCACGACATTTTCTGGACGTTTGTGGTAGAATTCATAACGGCTCACACTTGCGCTGATTAATATCATACCGACAACTAAGTAGGTCCCTTATTTTTTGCTATGTACAAATTCAGGTCTTCTAATTGGTACATCATATTGATCACATGCATTACTAATAGTTGCAGTAGAAACTAGATGATTACATATGTGCATACATTTTTATGGTTCACTATCTGTCTCCAATTATGTACTCATACGAACACCGGTTTGAAGCGTATCTTGTTTGTTTTCTAGCACATTTGTGTCTAGCAGTTAACATGCACTTATTCACAAACATTTCTAATAAGCTGTTGCTCACCAAACGATTACTCATCGCTCTAAAAATACCGTAATAATACTTCAAAGTACAAGACCTTTGTTTTATCGCATGCATTTGTCAGTTTTTCTGGTGACAAAATGTAAAAAGAAATGTGAGATATATAAACAAATACAACAATATAGACGTACATTTGTTCGAGCTTCCCATGACTTGATGGTAACCATGAACTAGAGATGACCTATAATATTTTCATGAGAACCAGTCGTTTCAGTCGTTCCTTCTTTTCGCTACATGGCGCCAATTGGATATTCCAAGCGATGCCATGTCCTTCTCCACTTGGTCCATCCAACTCTTTCTCTTCTTCCCCGGCGAGTACTGCGTCGAATACTTTCAGAGCTGGAGTGTTTTCGCCCATTCGGACAACATGACCTAGCCAGCGTAGCATCTGTCTCTTAATTCGCTGAACTATTTCAATGTCGTCGTATACATAGTTCCATAGACTGCGGTATTCGCCGTTGCCTATGCGCAAAGGACTATAAATATTTCGCAGAATCTTTCTCTCGAAAACTCGTAATGCCGACTCATCAAATGTTGTCATCGTCCATGCATCTGCACCTTATAGCAGGACGGGAATTATGAGTGACTTATAGAGTGATGGAGAGGGCACAAAAGACTTTTTAATTAAATAGACGAAAATTTCACTAAAAAATACATTTTAACCATACGTGGGGACTCTATCTCCAGTTCTCTTCATACCGCTGCGGAAGAGGTGTAAGGTTACTACCGACCACGCCGACATACTTGGTATGATGATGAATGCCTCGCAGTCACTGTAGAGAAAAACACTGGATACAAAGCCATCCTGCAGTCGATTGAGACTAGGGCTGAGAAAAAGTGGCACCTCGAGAAGTGGAGGGAAGAGAGACGTCTTTTCAACAAAAAGACGATAGAAGCAGGAAGATGTATTTTGTAAAATTGTATGAGAAATTAAGAAAAATAAATGGTTCAAGCCCCGGCCGGCTTTTGTAAGAACAGAAATGGATACCTAATACCAGATACATAGAGTACACTCGAAATTACGAGAGAACACTTCTCGAAACTTCTACATGGCGAAAGTAATGCTGCGACGAATGAAAAAAACCGCAACGACAATCTACGGTGACGACATTGTCATCCCGCCATTTGACCAAGATGAGATGAAAACAGCTCTAAGGCGGCTTTAGTACAACAAAAGGAGCTGGCTATTCGACGCCATGTCTAAATTTGGTATCCCCGCGAAACTCATGCAGAATGACGTTAAGCAAAATCGTCAGCTACGTCAAAATCGGGAAGGACCTCTCCGAGGCGTCCCTCTCGTGCGTCTTTTTTAATAATATGCTGGAAAAGATGATAAGTACCGCTAATCTGAACTGATGCTGATATTGCAGCATTAACAACAGAAAGAGGTTGATCTTGTGGCGAAGGGCAAGACGAAGTCACACTAAGATTCTTCGCGTCTCGAGATAATTGGTGGACAATGGAAGCAAAGGCCACCATGCATTCAATGAAGGGACCAAGTTCAAAGCGACCGGTCTACATTTGGGATGTACAACTTGCGTAACCTCGCAAGGGAAAGAGACAACTAGCGAAGTTTTGGGTTCTCGGCTCAAATTGCCGAAATATACAATATATAAAGGGTCGAAATGTCAATATTCCGTCTTAACCAAACCTCCATCTCTTCACTGGAGAAGAATAAATTTCAAGAGATCTCAGACTGAACAACAAAAAGTGTTTTGTTGTCAAAAATGTTTGTAAGCTTTTAATAAAAACGAATTTCAATAGATCAGTTCTAAAAGGAAAGCCATGTTTAAATATTACAAATTCTTATGGGTCTGCAAATCAGTTGTAGTATCGATATCACTCTGAACAGGGTATATTAAGTTTGATATAAAATTTGTTATTTGTTTTTAGAAGGAAACGTCGGAGATATAAAGTACCATATTTGATGAAAGTGAATTCAAGATTGTCGATTTAATCGTGTCCGTCTCTCTGCCCATCTGTATGTACCTTAAATTGGTCAGTCCATATAGTCAGTTTTTGAGAGGTCGATCTGAAATTTTGCATACGTTCTTCTCGTCCCAATAAGTTGCTCTGTTGTCGGAATCGGACAACTAAAGTATATAGCTGTCATACAAACTGAACAATCAAAATCAAGTTTTTGTGTGGAAAACTTTTTTATTTGACAAGATGACTTCAATTTGGCGAGAAATATTGCTTAAGGAAACTGTAAAATCTTTAAACAAATTGTACAGATCGAACCACTGTAGCATGTAGCTGACATACAAACGAACCGAATTATAGCTTCGGTCAAGCAGTTTTCAACGATATGTTTTTTGCTTAACATTTTTTCACACAACCTTTTGAAGGTCTACTCAAAGTGCGGAAAGTTTTACAGTTTTACAAACAAATTTAAATTTTTAGGGTTGCATTATAAATCTGCAACATTGTTGAAGAAATTTAAGAAATCTTTTTCGATAAAGATCAAAAAATGGCCATCACTGCCGCAGAAAAAGTTTGCGTATAAAACAAAACATGGTGAATCCCAGGATTTTTCTTTAGGTTAAAGTGTACTAAAATTAGTTAAATCAGATTTGTTCGTAGTGGTTGAAGTATTTCAGTGAAATATTAGTTATAAAAAGAAAGTTTTGTGAAATGGTTAGAAAAAGAAAACCAGTAAAGGAGATACAATCGTGAAGTTATGAAGAAGGAAAAACTTTCAGAGGGTTCGGACACAATCCTCGATTCAAAGAGTGATTAGATCGTATACATTTATGTTTCACCGCCTCAAAGCCTCGTTCAGCGCGTCCCTCTAAATTAAGTGATCGTAAAAAGGGCAACATCCGTATATACTAGGAAATATAATTTTTTCTTTAAATTAAAATTTGTTATGTTTTTATCTTTGTATGCAAACTTTTTCTAAACTGAATTATCCTTTTTATTTTGTTCTTGTTTTTGTTTTTAATTAATTTTCAATATTGTCGAAATATTGTAAATAAACCATAAATTTATGTTCGAAATGTTTTTATTTGTATAAGTTTTAATAGTAAGTAGTTCAGACTAGCGTATGTACATATATGTATATGTATGTATATACATATGTATATTAAGATTTTGAAAAATATATTACACTTTACCATGGCGCCACCTATCGAGTACAGAACAATCTTAACATTGAAGTCAAGACAGAATATATTGGAGTTATATGGTCGAAACACGTTTTAAATCTAAGATTTCTTCGATAATGTATAAAAATATATTGCAATTGTTTACAAAATCCGTAAATACTATAGAATTTGTTGACGATTTTTGATCCACATATTTGAACCAGTCTAATGTTCGAGTATTCAACTTCACTGTTTTTTATGCCGTTATTGCATATGATTTCCTTAATGCACAATAGTCAAGCAATATCACATTTCCCCTTGGGCTTATTAATTATTGCAGATACTCATGTATGTACATACGTATATACATACATATATATTGGTAGTGTAAACCCAACATTTACGAAAAAGTACAACCGAAAGTAAAATAAATCAATCAAAATATAAAAAGCGTCCATTTCATTGCTCAATCAAAAATTACGTGAGTAAAAACGAATGGAGAAACGGTAAAAAATTAGTGAAATGGAGCGAAGTCATTTTCGTTGGAAATTCGCAATATTTAAAAAAACTTTTTGATTTATAACGTTGCAAAATATATTTAGATAGCTTTAGTAATTCCTAATAATATATTATTCAATTATTTTATATTTTTCTTTTTTCGTAATGTGGTTGCCCTCATTTCGCTATCGGAAAGAATACAACAAACAGTCAAATTAAATCCCTTCCGAATGGAACTTCGCAAAGTTATAATGTTTTGAAAAGCTTGCGCACCAGCTTTTGCATCAAAATACCAACAAAAAAGTTAATTTTCTCAATTTTTCTTTTTTTAATAACCTTATTTAAGCACCAACAACCCTAATGTTACTCACTAGGAGATGTTTTAATGATTTATTACTGTTACGAAAATATAATTTCCCATATAAAAGTAAAGACAACAACAAAAATGATATTTCAATAAAAAAAATCAGCTTAACAAAAACGAATAAGAAAATAAAAATATGAGATAATTACAAAATTATACAAAATGGTAAAAATTACAGCGAAACAAAAAGTAAGTCGAAGTAAATGAAGAAAACAAAAGCGGAAAGCAACTACAACAAAGAAATAAATGGTAACACAAGCCAAAGCTAGTAAATAAAAACATCGACGCAAGTCAGTTAAACGAATATTTATGTATGTATGCATGTATGTACATGTGAACGGTAAGCATATGGTATGAATGTATGATACGTGCATACATATGTATGTACATACGTATCTATGAAACTCTTGTCTTGTCTACAAGATACCAGATTGTGACTAATCGTATGAATAAACAAATAAAAAGTAATAAAAACACCGCTTTATGCGATGGTTATTCATGAGCAGTTTTGGCGCTGAACGCTACTGGTCAGAGAGATGCACACACATGCTGAAGACTTTGGGGGCATACAAACTCAGTTATGAAATATTCATGATTATTAGTATTTCTTAGGCGTAAAATTGTATAATAATTTTTACAGTTACGAGTATTCATAAATTGTGTTATGCCCTTGAGAGCTTTTAGTTATGTTTTGAATAAAATTACAAAAATATTATTTAATACATTTTTGTTTTTTATTATCAAATTTATTACGAAAAAATGTATAGTAATGAGTAATGAGTTAATATAGTAAGCATGTTTGTGGCTTGTTATATGAGAAGAAAATTCCTTTATTCACCTTTTTTTCTAAAGCTAACTCCCTTATCGGAAGTTGTGGTGTGAAATATTTTCCAACATGAGCTTAAAATATTCCAAACATTAAAAAAAAAAGATTAAACACGCACAGTGTACACTCCGCAACCAAACGAAAACAATTTTTTATGCCCGCAATGAACGAATGCTCCCTTACACAAATACATACACCCATACATACATATACAAATTTGTACTTACGCACATACATACATACATATGTATGTACATATGTACGTTAGTACAAACATGTCGAAACATTGCCAACAGGTGTGCATGATTACAACTATACATAAAGCAAATTTGTTTGCACAACAAATATATGCATGTACTTGTATGTATGTACAACAACAGTGTGGACAATGTAATTTATTTATACAAACAGTATTTGCGGTTGTTGGAAATAAATTAGTGCTTGATGTTTTGTTTTTTTAAACGAGTGTTTAATTGTGTGCCTACAGTAGAGATTGCTTATAGGGCATATGAAATTGTTTTATTAGAATATTACGGTTCTACATTATTTTCGGGAGTCTTAAAATACTGAGAAAACCTTTGATCGAAGTTATTTTAAGAATTTGTAAATATTTTAATCAAAATTAAATTTTTATTGCTTATTTATAAAGCAGTGTAGTAAATTTTTGGAAGCAAAAAAATAACAGTGAGGTAAAACCCATTGGAAAGGAAATATAAAATAAAATGATAAATAATTTTACCATTTTTTTTAGAAAATTTGTCATAATAATGCATATAACTTTTATATCACAAGGGATTTGAGGAAACATTCATCTTATTGCCATTTTAAAAAATTTTAGTGTACGATTTTTTCACTTTTTACCAGTTTGAAAAGCTTGTTCACTGACCTATTATTTAAATTTTATTCCGGAAATTTTCAATTATTTTACGTTTGTAGCTTCACAGTGATCAAATATTATTAGCAAAATTTATTAAAAATATTTCGGGAACTTCTTCAACTACGGAATAACATATGTATATACATTCGCATATATATGTACATATGTTTACGTGTATGCATGCACATACATATGTGTTGTTGTTGTTGTAAAATATCCCTGAAGTAATTTCGAGGAATGGTGCCGAGTTGACAATCCCAGGCCGGACAAAAATCCGGGTCTATTCCGGTTACTTAGACCCGACTGTCGTGGAACGGTGTTCATATGTACTTATCTGTCCATTTGCACAGTAGGATAAACATTATAGCTATGAAAATTATTCACATTTCCACGAATAATTACATTTTATGTAGGGTATTCAGTAAGTACAGCGAAATAAAACTACAACCTTTCAAATTATGCACCAAAAGTGAAAGAATGACATTTACACAACTAATTAAAAATTTATTTCGTCAGTATTTTACATTCCCAACCAGCGATAAAGCAATTCAATCTACTTTTCGCACGTTGACCAATAGTGCCAACAAGACTGGTCAACATTGAAGTTAATACCAAAATATAATAAACGTTAAGTGTTTGTATGTATGTATATTTTATCGAGGTATACATATGTACATACATATACAATAGCAATGGGCGAACACTTGAATGAATCATAGACCAGTCGACGCATGGCAAAGAGCATTGGCCAACTTGAAAGTAAACGCTTAAATCAACAATACACATACCTTCATACACATATGTACACATGTTTGTAAATAACTGTGCAAATGCAAGAATGTACAATAACAGCGGGCAATATACTGTGGCAATGAAGGACTGTAAAATGTGGTAAAGCAATGTAATGACACGCATTATACGCTTACATTCAAATGCACATAAGGATATACAAACATACATAAGTAGATATGTATAGGATTTATTTACTTATGTTTATACATACATACATATGTATAAGCAAATGTAGTCATTCGAACGTGACTATGATGCTTGCCGGATTAATTTAACCGGAAGTGCTACCCGCACACTTTTCCTACACATGGCTTACACTCTTTTGGAGTAGGTACATATTTGCTTTTGTGCTATGACATAATTCTATTTGAGTTTTTATATTTTCTACTCACCTTTCGATTTTACAGGGAAACGCAAACGCGGGTATATCGGCCATTGTTTTCTCATCGCGATATCCCTCCGGAAAGCTTTCAACAATGACACAAGACGGTGATGTCTGACTGCCGCCCGTAGGCGTACTGTGTTTATCTCCATTATGTACGAGCGCGACTTCACACCAAAACTCGAATAGTTTCTTTACATCCGTTCTGCAAACAAAGTTTCACAATTCGTTTACACAAATACAAATACGTTATATTAAATTTAAATAAAAACTGTAAAATAAGACACATTAAGCATATGTATATTTAATTACGGCAAACACTCTTGAAATATGAACGTTTCGCTTATCACTTTTCAAGTAAATCAGCATTTGCTTTTTTCAAAAATTTTCATCGGACAAGTTGGTCAATTCGGGTGAAATGCACTTGAGCGTAACGCCTACTGATTAATTGTAATACATAAGGCGACACACACGCGTTTCACCGTCACAATTGTATAAACAAGTCTACGATTAATAATTGTTAGAAGATGCCTTGCTTAGTTGAGATGAATGACGGGCGATTTCTGACGTTGCAATTCTCTCATGGTCACAAGTTCAATTTTTATCCTAAGCATTATCTCACAACTTGTTTTTAAAGCGGTTTTTGGATTAAAAATGTTTGAATGCAATTTGATAGGCTTTAAACTCAAATAAGATTAGCACTGCACTAAATAAATTCAATATAAACGACATAGAATCGAAGACACTCACTTTATACGGGAACTCATACTCGATGCGCGTGCAGTCGCCGCCCTGCTGCCACAAAGAATTTCCACTTATATTATGTTGTATTACGCAGAAACCATTTTTCTTAATAATATATTTAATAGCACAATCACTTTCTTTTAATTTAATATTTATTTAAACACTACAATAACGTATATAAAATACGATTGGCTGCTACTTATTTATATGATTTCTTATTATCTTTTCGTAACTTTTCTGCACGACGTCACTAGCGATTTCCGCACTTTTGCAAAGGGCTTTTTCGCTGACTCCCTTCTTTTTATTTTTCCGTTCACAACTTCGCTTTTTCTGCAGTCGTCTGCGTTTTAAACTCAAGCACTAGATATTTACAAATTATTCGTCATATCTTTTATTTTAATTATTTATCAAGCTAGGCATTAAAAAAATTAATATCTCCGAGACAAAAGCAATGCAATAAGAAATGTATGAATTGTGAAAATCAACGCAACAAAATAAATTAAATGACAGTTCAAATCAGATGAGTGTCAAAACATAGCAGGGTTGCCATTATTCGGACAGATAATTTAGTATAGTAGGGAAATCAAAAAATCCCTTTGTTGCATATGAAATGACATTTTGTCGGAAACAATGAGCGGAAGCGGATGATCAAGAAAGTTTTTAAGCAAAATGTAAAAGTTAAAAGAAGTGATACAAGCTTATGAATTGTATAGAGTGATTACAAAATCATTGAACAGTGGCAAAGCATTTCCATCAACAAGACCAGCACGACTAGCATTTATAAATTATTATAGAAACAAGTGAAAATGTAAAGCTAAAACAAACTTATAATACAATTTCACTATATTTTCACATTCCATACACGAATTACAGTTACATAGTATACACACATACATATATACACTTATACAATAAATGGCGAAGTAATCAACCATTAAAACGTGTTCTAGAACTTGCTCTTTTTTCCTGTATTGGTTCACTGTTCAACGCACTTGTGTCTAAAATTGTGTAAACAAAAATATTATATTTTTTTGCAAAGTCAAAGCGAATGTGAAGTATGTATTACTTATTTCAGTATATCCAAGATTTTTCATCTCTTCAATATTTTGTGCTTCTAGACTATTGTATGCTGAAGTAGCATACGCCAACGTATAACGAAGACTGCCGAACAGTTCTTTCATATCTGTGTGTGTTTTTGCATCTTTATACTGCTGACATTTGCGCAACTGCTCCATTTGCAATTTAATGGTCTCCGTTATTTCCAAAGATTTAATTAATTGGTTTTGAAAACTATTGAGCGGTTCATATATCTCATTTGTTTCTTTGAATTTCTTCTTCTTGACACCACCACAGCAAAGGCTCTTTTTCCGTTGGGTATGCAAGGCACTTTCCATTTCAAAACGATCCCATATCATCGGCCCATGCTTTATCATACTTAAACGTGTGCGTAAGAAGTGAACACACATTGAGGTGGATAAAAGTTTACGCAAAAATTTGTGCTTTGATTGTGAAGACTTGGACAAAAATGCGTTGTCACAAAAAAACGGATCAGATTCAAATTTAATACCATCTCGGTAATTACCAACCAAACGCACCATCATCAATAGGAATTCATATGAGATGAATTCATCATTGCGCTGCTTAGAGTTTCTAAATTGATCTTGCATATCTTTGACAATAGTGTGCGGTAAAAGCTGCACATCATCATAACAACTTTCATATGTACCAACATCACAATTGAATATGATCGCGTCACCAAGTTCACCTCTACAAATCTATAGCACAAAAAGTGGGCATAGCATAGTTATAAATAGCATATAAATAGTTGTAATTACCGTTTCTAGAACCGAAATCGGCACACCAATTAGATATGGCATAGGTCCCATAAGATAGTCGCGCAGTTGCAACGGCAATATGGGTATATAGGTGTGTTGCCATTCCATTGGATAGAGTAGTGCATTGGCGGCTTGCACGCAGGCGGAATGTCGATCCGGCTGATGGGATGTGATAATAATGCGACGCTCTTGCAAAAGCGAAGCAATTATGGATAGCATGATTTTAGGCGTGGCCAAATTATAAAACACAGTCAAATTGTGCTATAAAAAAGATAGTGCGAATTAAGAAAAACTCCGGGTATGCACAACCACTAAATTAGTTGCATACTCACATTGTCTGGAATACAAGGTAATTTATAAAAGGATGGTTGCTCGATGGAAAACATCTACGAATGTAAATATAATTATAGTAAGAATAATAATACGAAATATTAAAAAAATATTATTTTACACTCTTCTATTCTTTCTAGAAAAGTGCAGCAATTACCTTACGACTCCCGCCCACCGGCACAAGCGTTATACCTCCACGTGGCGGCATTGCAGCTTTGTAACAATTCGTGAGAAATGTATGAAAATCATTTGATTGTCGTTGCTTGAGTTCGAAAAGCGTTGTCAGCATGTTGAAGAAGGTCTCATGCCATGGCAGGCGTGTAAGTATAAGCATAATCGAATTGGAATCGAAGTCATAACGACAGAAGCAAAACCGCCAATGAGTATCTTCCGCCGTCAACACAAACGAATACATCACCACTGGAACGCTGCAAAATATTGTATTTTAATTAACGCGTAATATTAAAAGTAGCTACTCACTCTTCGTTTTCGCACGGCGTACTCGCAAACAACTGCAGCATCTTCAATATTTTGTCATCACGAAAATTTGTGGGAAATTTTTCCTTGATCGATATTACATTTGGATTATTTTTCTTTGTATAATTTTCGGTGTGATTCACTGGACAAATCAACTCACAATAGACATCGAAAAGACTGGTTACGTCCACGCTATGATAAAAAATCGTAGAATTCAGAGAATATGCAGTTTCAAGGCATTAAAGTTGGCTTACTGAACTCGCGTGCCGGGAATGCCTGCTAAATTATTGCTCATAACACAATTGTCCGAGGCTATAGCTACAAAATTTAACTTCTTCTTTAATCGTCCTACTCTTTTGAATCATATCCACCCTTTTGTATCTAATTAGCCCTTCATACATAAATTTTGCAGTCTCTACGAAATTTATTTTTATAGAAATTTTAATATTTTTATACAACAATTTTAGTTTTTGTTATGAAGAAAAAAAAGTGTTTATGCCTACATACCGACTTTTGGTATGAAAATGTCACTTGTAATGAATTATACAACAAACTGTGTTCAATTCCAATAAAAATGTGTATATTTTCATATTTTTGTGCAATACTGTACAATTTTGTGTTCAATTAATCGAAACTCTTTTATTGAAAATGTTTGTTTAATTGCAGGATCCCACTAGATATCGTTTGCTTAATGGATCTGAAATGGTCTGATGATGTTGACTATACTTGCCTTCAAATCATTATCAATTAGTCTATTCCGTATTGTCCGACTGAACACAGATGCCTGCAATCCATTGTTGAGGTCCTTTGATGAAAAAAATATTATTTTTTGATATACGAATTAAAAGATCATCAAACTTTAGGGATGTGGCTGGCTTCCAGCTCCGTTTCTCCGTTGTATATTAACGTGAACTGCAAAAAGCACTTTTTTTATTAATAGAGCGGTGAAATTTCTGTATTTGTTTTCTTTCCTTTTTAAGTTTTCTTTTATAATAATCCGTTCTACGGCTGTACAGTGCCCTCCGCGTAAGATTCTGAATACAAAAATTGAATTGAATAACATAACTGCAGATGATCCATTCGAGGTTGAAAAAACACAGAAACTTCAAATTTAATGGGGAATGTTTTTTTATGATTCGGAAAAACATTTATTTTTTGAAGATTATCTCTCCAATTTTCGATGACTCGTTCGAGCATTTCGACTGGTAACTGACGAATGTCCTCTAGACTTTAGACTTCACATACCTCCACAGGAAAACGGTGCGATATTATGTAATTGTTTGAAAAAATATGGACCGATTATTCCACCGGGCCACAAACCATACCAAATCTTTGTTTTACATTTGCGTACATACTAATTAAAAGTTTGGTTTTAAGTACAGAAGTGGATGTTGTTTTTTTCAACAGTGAATGTGCAGCTATGGTGCAAACTGAACGATCGAAATCACTTTTTTATTTGACGAAATATCATCACGAACTTTTGCAGAGATTACTGTCCATTGCAATGCTACAATGAAGAAACTTTTCAGATCGGAAAACGCTATAGCTATTGCTGCCATTCAAATTAATCGATCAAAATCAATATAAAGATCATTTTATACAATTTTACGCTATAAACAAGTACAAAGTATTTTTTTTTTGCATGCAACAATTTGAAGATCGTAATTTTACTCATTTTAATTTTTAATTTGGGTATCATTTTATAGTTTTTATTCAAAAAGAAACTTAAAAAAGCATTTATAAACGTAAAATTAACATGTATTTATGTTTATTTACTTCTATTTTTCGCGCAATAATTTTTTACATACTATATACATTTACAAATCTCAAAATAGTTAATTCAAATTAATATATAATATTAAATTATTGAATATTTATATATTCCAAACAGTTCAAAGTTAATGCAAAGCATTAGGAAACTATTTATGTGCCTATTTCTGTAATAGTTTAACGGCAATCATAAATACATATGTATGTATGTGACCTTTCACATACCTTTACGCTTTCGCTTTACACACATTTAGTTCTAGCATAAAAAATTCAAAATTTTACAGAAAATTGTAAATTAAAAACAATATTTGCTGTTCTACCACTAATTATTGGGTAAATAAATATTCTTAGCAATTTTAACAGTTAATGGCTCATACTAAATACTCATGATCCAAAGGCGTAAATATAATAACAACTTAAAAATCTATACGCACAGACGTACAAAGACTAAGTCTAAGTAGTTTTGTATAGTTTGGAGACGTTAAAAACTATATGCTAAATGCTAAGAATTACAAAAATTTAAAACAACCGAAATAGTGGCAATAACTGCAGCTGCCTAGGGTGGGTGCACAAATAATTGCGCACTTTACGGATGCGTTGCTCTCGCACTTTCCAATAAGTTGTCGGCCAAGTCGTTCAACAGCTCAGGTGTAACAGGTTGCGTTATTGACGCTTTTTCGGCTTGCGTGTCAGCAGCTGCGCTAGTTGCTTCAGTGTTGGTGTTGGTTTCAGCCTCAGGCAATTGTGCCTTCTTCATCAGTAACATTTCGATTTCTTTTTCAACATCGATTTCGGGCTCGTTCAGTTCAATGGCGTTGGTTTCTCTCTCAGTAGCTGCTTTAATAGCGCATGCTACCAAACCGCTGTTTGTGGGCGCCTCGCGCCTAGCAGCTAACACGTCGTCGGCTGCCGCACTTTCTGTTGGGTTTGTGGTGGTAACAGCGTGATCATTAGTAACCTCAGACAATTTTGCGCTTTGCTTAATGGGCGAATCCTCCGAGTCGGCTACATCAGATTCTTCGACCACAATCGGTTCGATAATGTCGTCGGCGGATGCATTATCAACGCTGCTAGCCATGTCTGGTGACGCCACTTTAGTTTGTTGTTGCTCATTCTTCTCAATTTCTTTCTGCTTTTCACTCGCTTGCAATCCCTCAATTACACGCTTTGCGCACTCGCTTACGGTTTCCATCTTCGTTTTCGTACACTTTTCGTTGCTGTCGTCATTGCTGTTCGCCGTGTTCTCGTCGATAACCACTTGCAGTGACTCCTTCTCACTGCTGCTATTACCTTCAACTTCGATAATCAGGGATTTCTCTTTACCCTCATCCTCGTCATCCATGACAATAGTATATTTTTCGCCATTTCCGTTATTCTCGCCTTCAACAGACTTGTTTGCTGGGGACTTCTCGCGTTCCAACACTATTTCGGTCTCCTTGCCATCATCAATGGAACTCTCCAAATCCACCGTTAGTATTTCCATATCACCCGAATCATTCTCATTACCAGCTTCACTGCTCTCGTTGGGCTCCTTTGTGTCGCCATCGTCGGCTCTCGTAGCCACTTCCTCTTGCTTCTCCGTGGATGCCGCGCGCTGCGCTTCGCCAGCGCACTTTTCAGCCTTTGACTCATTTTCGTGCTGTTGCAGCATATCTTTTGCGAATGGGTATTCTTCTTCGGCCTTCTTCAATGATATGGCGCATTTCATTTTCAATTTCAAATCGTTACGTTTCATCTCCTCTAAGCGCTCGCGTTCAAGCATCTCCTTCTGCTTCAACAGCGTCGGATTCGGCTTGTTGGTGGTTTTCTTACGCGGCTGCTTGCGTTGCTGTTGCTGTTCGCTACCATCTGCGGACCAACTGCCTTCAGCTGCATCTGAATCCACTTCTAAAAGACTGACAAGAAATTTCTTCGCCGCTGACATCATATCGACCTCTTCCATTGCATTATTATCCTCATTGGAATTATTGATCGTAATGGCTATGTTGTTGGAAGGCGACGGCAGCTTATTTAAGCTGGGCACTGGTGCAGTGGGCACAATCGTAGTGCCTTTGGGTAGCGTTAGCTGTTCTTTTAATATCAGTTTTTGACGGTTATCATCTGAACTGTGTTGGCACGCAGAATTGCTGCTGGCGGCAGTGTTAATAATGGTGACCAATTGTGGGGGTTTCGGAGTGTTTGACTGCTTGGCTGGCTCTTCGTCTTCATTGTCCGAGTCAAGCGTAATGGTGTCCGTTTTAGGTTCCACAATCTCGATTTCGTTATCCTCATCATCACTAGCTTGTTTGTCTGTGGGAGTGGGGGAAGAAAAAACCATAAGTACATATCGAACAGAGATTTAAATTTAAATAATATTTTAAGCTTAATTTTTTATAACCTCACTTTATGTTATAACGCATTTGCGCAAGAAAAGTCAGTTTTGGTTTTGTAGAGAAAAATTTCATTAATTATCATTTAATTTATGAATTACTACATTTATTTTTACATATAAATATAACTAAACTAATGCATTTGTCAAATTACAAAATGGTTTCGCACTTAAATGCACAAAAAAAATAGCTGCTTATAAAGAAGTATTTTTAGCATACTTAGCTTAATATAAATATTTTTTATAACATGATGACTATTATTGCGCATATTTTCTGTATTAAATAAATAAAAAAATACTTTCAAAAGTTTTTGTTTGTTTTCCCCATAATTCTTAAATGTGCTTATTTTAATTTCTGCAAATTTTTCAACAAATTTCATACTTCTATTTCACAAATGGCACTTACAAAATAAATTTAAAAATGCTTAAAGTAACGTAGTACTAGAACCGTAGTAATATCGGCAAACGCTTTAAAATACCAAAAACAAATAAATAGAACTTGGGTCCATTCGAGATGGCAGCAGTATCGGAAAAGTGTCAAAGTGTCACGTTCTGCGTGAATTTCTGGCAGCACTTGCAACGGCATCACTTTCACCTGTCACTTTTTACGCGCAGTTCATACATATAATAATAAACACTCAATTTGTTTGCACATCAGCTGATTATCCGCAACGAGATATCAAATATGCAAAAGAGCTGCTGCAGCGGTGTAATTATGACGTAGCACGAACGCACCTCATATTTCGACTTTCTTCTTTAATTTCGTAGACAACGCTTACGCGGTTATAGCCGACACATATATAAATAAATAATTATGAAATCTTAGCGTACTAATACTTAACGTCAACTTATGCACACTAATTTATTAAAGTTAAAAGTGTTTTAGTATTAAATAGAGATCTAAAGCGCTTATTATTGCAGCGGTAGGTAATCGAGGAAAAACATTTCGTCCACTGGTAAACTTCGGCAATATTTTGGCAAGGGTTTATCCTTCGGGAATGTAATACGTTCGCGCATGTAACGCTTATAGCTAAACAGAGCCAGTTGCCAACGCATTTTAATTGTCGTTGCGTTACCTAAAAGCAGATATAAAATATTGTCATTAATATATACTTATTATTTAAGGCACTTCTTACGTTTGAAATCCTTTAGTGCACTGGCAATGTCCTGCCAGAGGTTGGAGCGCAACACTTGATCGTAGTAATCGACATTCAGTGAGTCCCACAACAATGGATAGCGCTGCACAGTACGCACCAGCTGCAGAATGAATTCCTTATCGTCCGGTTCGTCCTGCAAACGGCTGTCGTTCTCCGTTATTTCTTGCGTAAAATCAATATCGATATTTTCTAAATGCTCATTGCGTAAATCTTCTTCGACAATTTTGTAGAGAAATGATAATTTGGCCAAATATTTGGAGTATTTCAATTCTAAATTAGAGCGTTTGCTTTCGCTCTTGATCGTTTTTAGGCGGAAGGACTTGTACATTTCATACAAATGCGACCAACGATCCATTATATCCTCACAATTTAGATCTGCAATAATAAGAGAATAATGAAAATAAGTAAAATAACACTACAACGTCACTGCAGTGTGCACCAACCATTTAGCATACTACTTTGGGAGCGTAAACTCCGCCACAAGTGCATCCACAGCGATTTGCGCGACTGCACATCGACGGAATTGTACTGCAAGTCGCCAGATTTGCGCCATAACACCGGATTACATTTAACGAAATTGATGATTTTCATATCCAAAGCGCGCACTTCTAACGCTTTCACGCCCTCCGACATTTCGTAATCGTTCGCGTCCGCCGCACAATCCTCGTTATTCCAATCATATGATTTGTCGTCTTTTAGTGCGTTCTTTTCGATGACATTGGGCTTTTTACGTTCCACCTGCTGTGCTTCATCATCGTCACTGCCACAGTCCACTTCCACCCACTGATCTTCGGGCAGATCGCGATTGGCGAGAAAGTTCGTTGTCTTATCGAAATAACCGTTGAAGCGTTTACCATCGTGTATGCGTCGCTCAACGCGCACATAACGCTTACGTATATTCTTCCAGCGCAACTTTATATTCTCAGTGCGTTTAAAGTGTGTCGCTACGATGCGCCAGTACTTGCGTGTCACTTCGAAATTGCCATAGTCGGGGTGGCGTGTACACCAAATGGCAGGATATTTCTCAATGAGCCGGGCAAGTTTGCGATCGCGTGCGTGTGTTTGCTCCTCCTGGCTCATGTAATCTTCTGTGCCATAATGTGCTTTGTTGCTGTAGCGTACCGCTTGTTGTTGCTGTGCGACATATTGTTCGAAATCAGTGTCAGCATCGTTTTCATCATCATCGCCATCAGCATCGGCAGTGGCATCCACATCGTCATTGGCAGACATATCGACACCGTCGTCATAATAGGTTGGCTCGTCCATTGTATTTTTCATCCAACTATTATCGCCAGTCTCGTCATTTTCACCATAATCCTCGTCGTCTTCCCCGTCGGCGCCGCCGCGCTTCAGCTGTCCCAGTGGCATAAGCGGTGAGAGTGGCGGTTTCTTATCATTGCCTTCGCCATTCTCCATATTCGCATGCAAACTTTTGCGGTATTCATACACTTGATTGTGGAAACTGTTCGCGCTGGTATTGAAGAGATCTATATCTTCAAGTTGGCCGTAACGGACATAGTCGACGCCTGAAATATTAATTTTTTAAATTTATTTTTAATGCAAGTAATTCGTTTAAATTTTATGTATTTTTGATGCTGCTACAAATGCTATCGAGTTGCGAATTTCATTGCCTTCAGACATTTTGCCAACACATGGACCACTCATTACAAACCGCTACTATTTTTAGTTTACGATTTCTTGTAATATTTGTATATGTACATATATATAACACTGGATACAATTACAATTTACTGGAAGAGTTTGTAGAATGTTGTAGGTCTGTTACCTAGACGATAACAAACTGAATGTGCATTCGATATGTATTATATGATTCTGCAGCAACACCTTGCTTGCTTACGTGAAAATATATATAAAATTATAGCTTTGGTTCTCAAAAAGGTATACCAGAGTGCCAATTATTAGTATAATTTTAGGCGCACAATCTTGAGACTACAATTTTTCTTATCTATCAAGTTTTTAAAGTACTCATAAACCATTTTACGTTACCAATACATATTTTAATGCTGTGGTAACGAAAGCTTATCTCTAAAAGCATTCCGTATCAACTCAGTAATTGCTTAATTTATATTATTTTGACTATTTCCTAAATCTTTACAAACGAAACTTTAGAATTGTGCAAAAATTCATTCGCAAAGAATGATACTTCCGTTACGTAAATATTTCATTTCATTGATTTAATTGATTTATGTATGTTATCTCTGATAAATTGAAAATGTAGTCCATGTCAAAACTCTTCGTGTGTGAAGCTTTAGCGAATCTCGAAGAGTTGCGTCGCTGAAAGTCAATGAAATTGAACTCGAAACGCATCAAACATCCGCTATTGTTTCGTACTTACATTTCTGTTTGCATTGCACCAAACTTGTGTGCTCACAATTTCACCATTTTCACACTAAACATTTAAAACGCAGTCCATGTGCACAACAAATGACTCAAGACAATGACTAAGTGATGAGCCTTACGCGATTTAATTGGTTTTGTGTAAAAAAAAATTGTTTTTTTTTTCATTTTCTACTACATACTTAATTTAATTTACAATTTCGAACATCGGTTTTCGTGCATAGAATATCGATTCAAAATTTCCATTTTCGAAATTATTTCTCGAATTGCGAAATTCATTTTCAAAGATCGAAATTGGCATTTAACTTTCGAAATTCAATTTTGCCTTATGAAAGACATTTTAACTTTAATTTAAAAATTAGCTTTTGGATTTTCGGAGTTAATATTTTTTATTCGAAATGAGCTTTTCGATTTTAGAAATTATTTTATATTTAAACCAATCAGTAAGCTTTTTCGAAATGCATTCCGATTTTCCAAATTATTCAGTTACGAACGTACCTTAAATTTTTAGAAAAACTGTTAATGGTAAATTTGATTTTCGAAAATCATTTTTACTTTCGCAACTAGCTTTTTTACTTTTCGAAATTAAATTTTATGATTTTCGAAATACATTTTTCATGTTCAAAATTAATTCTTTTTACTTTTGAATGAAGTTTAGGGTTTTCGAAACTCACTTTTCATGTTCGAAATTAGCTTTTTAGTTTTAGGAGCTCATTTCCGATTTTCTAAATTTTCCATAAATATATTAATACTACATTTCTAAGGAACATTCTTTTACACTAAGTAATAGATCTATATCGAATATTGCATAACCACATACCTGCCGCCAACTGGCCGTTTTCCAAGCTATCCGCATCATTAACGAATCCTAATTGTCTCATATCACCCAAGCATTTATCCTGCAGTCCCTTAAAACGCCCAATCGCATATGTCAACAGATATGAGAGATGTATGTAGAGTTCTTTGACTTCGAGATAATTGCGCGCTTGCTTGTAAGCATTCGAATTGGTCAGTGTTTGTACTTTACCAGTAAGATGTTGGCAAATCTCCATGGCATTGAAGACTTGATCCTGTAACTGGGAACGCGCTTGACCGATGGCAGTGTCAGGGAACACGTGACGCACCATGACCGGTGCACGCACTGCAGTTGCAGAATTAACCGTTGCAGGCGCAGCTGTTGGCGCTACAGGCACACCATTGATCAATTGTATTTGTGTACCTCGAATAGCACCATTTTGACCACTAACCGGCGTCACAGTGGTATTACTATACCGTATCATTTGCGGCTGTTGCATTGAATTTTGCGGATGTTGTTGCGATACAGAATAATATGTACGGGCTGGGGTTATTTGAACAGGACGTCCACTCGCCGCATGTTGTATAGCTGTTATTGGGCTTGCCTGCCGCATCCAAGCATTACTCGGTGAGGGAGTGCTGGGCTGTGGTTGATTTGTGCCCTGGCGTTTCACCTGTATCAGTTTGCCATTGGGCAAACGGAATGTTTCTTGTTGTGCTGCCGAATTAAGATCGATACGATAACCGTTAATAGTGTGATAAACTGGCGTATGATTTCCGGTTGTTGGCGCGTTTCGTGCACCTATAATTGTACGTCGTACAATTGGTGCAGGCGAGGGATGTCGGATAGGTATGCCGGTGTTACGTAGTACTAATGGTGGTGGAGTGTTATTATGTGGTTTCAGTGTAATGCCACTACTATTCGGAGATGACGAGTGCGTTTGTAATGATATAATTTTCGGTGTTGATGTAATGGGTGAAGGTGCGGGACGTGTCTTCTGTTGCACAGTAATTTGACAATCCGGCTCCAACATGCTCAACAAATCAGGTGTACAAACAACTTCATCATTTGAGTTTTTCATACGTTTGGCCGGGGGTACTTGTGGATGACTACCTGGCGATTTCGAATGTTTTTTTGCGCTAGAACTGCTTTGACTGCGTCGAGATGTTGCAGAATCTAGACTTTCCATAGAATCGGACATGTTTCCACATTTCGATTTGGCAAGACGACAGCATGTTGAACGGTCCTGTGACAACAGCGCCCTCTTTTCAGATTCGTTAGGGTGATTCACATCGATATACCTGCAAATTAAATAGCAATATTAAATTAAATAGCAATATTAAATTAGTAAAGGATGGCAAACTGAACTCACTTCTTTTGTTTGTCTATGTAACGTATTAGGGCCCAATGTTGTGCACGCAATGGCCAAAGAATTTTCGGTGCGCAGCTAAAGCAATTCCAATTTTCGTTCTGTTCAATATCTACTACTACACCGCGAGACAGGTTCTTAACGATACATGATTTACAGAATACGTAGGGACAACTTGAGCAGCAGTAAACTTCGCCACCTTGGCCACACCAACGACAATATAGTTCTGAGCCATCTTCGCCTTTACTGAATTCGCCGCTGTTATAGAAGTCGTGGCATTTCAAGCAGTGTGTTACACGCAACACCGGATGCATGCGGATATTCTCCTCTTGGCTCGGTGCAGTTCCGATATGAGTCTTACAGACTGTGCAGTGCACCTTGCGCTCACGCACCAGATCCACAGAGGGATATGCCCTGAGATAGAAACGCCTTTCTTCATCGGCCAAACTGGCATCAAATTCGATATCTGCGAAGCAAAAAATTATTTTAATAATTAGCAATGTTAATAAGATAATGGGCATCATTTTTTTTACAATTACAGCAGTATTCCGAAATAACGAGTCGAGTACTCTCTTAGCGAGGTATGTTTCTTAATAAAAATAAGTAATATATCCGAAAATTGAAGTTTAATAAATTGTTTATTGATTTAATTGTTAAAAACTAAAGCATGTTACCTTCAAGAAAGTAATGTTCTTAAAAAGCAAATTCGATTATTTTTAGCTATTAAAAAATTGATTGCTCGTCATTTTTGGAAAACGAAGTTTATATTTGGTGGCTGAATATTAATTTATTAATTTATAGTTTAACATTATTTACATTTAGAAAACATAGTCATCTCACCTTAAGAACGACAAAATGGGAAGATCATTCATTCACTCTAAAATAAATGTATTTATTGTAAAAAATTTGCATGTTCGTTATAAGCGATTTTCATTAAAACGAATATTCGTTATTTCGGAATATTACTGTACTTTATTATGCGTTTGACCTATTCACAATTGTCATCGTCCAATTTTGAGATTTGACAGTTTTTATTACAATTATTATTTTTGCATTTATTAAAGAATCATGAATTATATATGTATGTACATTATTAATTATAAATGTACATATGAATATTATATAATAATAATATGAATGAATGAAACACATACATTTGATATAAGACTGTTATTTACAGTATTGAGCAAATTAAATGCACTATTCTAATTCCATTTATAAAGTCGGAGAAAGATACTTATTTCTATATTTAATATGTTTATATTTAATTAATCCAGTCATTACAAATATAAAAAAATTTATATTGATTTCAAATTATCTGATTATAAAACAAATCTATATTTTCGAAATTATTATGCATATGAACATCATTAATATGGGGTAAATTTGAAGGGTATCATCAGATTTTTTTGCACATCACTGTATATAAAGTATGACAAGATCAGTTCTGTCCTTAATAAAAAAAAATTAAGGAAGTTTTTATCGATTGTATTTTGTCAAACTTCGACATCATCGAAAAATTGAGACATTTTAACAGCGCCATCTCTGGCAGATATTGGGTAAACTTTCCTTCGGACAAATGACAAAATAAGGTTTACATCTTTGATAAATATAAATATGGCGAAGTTATCACTTCGTGGTTGATAAGCGAATATACTTCCGAGCCGAAATACAACTCTACGAAAGCGGTTCATATATTAGCTTTATGGACATGGTCAACCAAATGTATAAACTTCGGCACTGACCATGCTGCCACATAACTAAAAGCAAATACATATTTAACGTATTAATTTCTTTGATAATTATCACATTATTGTGATTAGACTACCTAAATAAAAAAAATATTTTACTTATCTAATTAATCTTCAAAATTTAATACAGCAAAAATTTAACATACATTTTAATCGTCAATCTTAAGCAAATGTTGGGTCCAAATCCACAAACTACGGCAAACTTTTAAACATATATTAGAATTTAGAAACTATATAAACTTCTAATGATTTCCGAATTTGCTGATACTTATGAAACATCACCGGCTTTTTCGTTTTCTTATATTTACGGTAAATATTTAGCACAAATTTACGGACCGACGATAAAGCATCCACGCAACCCATATTTCTGGCAACACTACTTACCATCATTGTCGTTGTTGGAAGATGTCTGCGTCGGGGCTGGCGTTGATGCGGTCGTACTTGTCTCCATCTCGATTTCAAGCGTCTAGGTTATGTTCTGGGCACGAATAACGCTATAACCCTTTAGTGTGCAGTCGCTGCACACAAAGTAATTAGTTATATCTATACACCAGCAGAAAATCACTTTTCTTGAACACTTTTTCAATAATCCACACTCCTAGCACACGCTGCTGTTCACACACTGATCCACAAATGCATGAAACGCTGCTGCTTAACAATCACACCAGTTTTATCACTATCTTGCCTGTATGCTCACAAAGCAAATGTGCCTAAAAACACATTCACACACGCACAAATTTATTATGCCTAATTGTTTGTTTGGTAATTGCAAATTTTAAAGGTAAAATTTAATTGAAAATCTGCAAAATTTTCTCTCTACACCACACAACTTAACACCACTCGCTTCGGATTCAATATGGCGACGAATTTTTGCTTTGTCGTACGAAATATTTTTATTTTTTTCACTGTTGTGTTCGGCTGACTTGCTCGACAGCATTCGCATCGTTGCTTAAATTGCCGGTCATGTGCTGGAAGAAGTCAGAAAACCGGGTGCGAGCGAGTGAGCGTATACGAAACGTCATTGTACCGAAAGCATTCGTGAATCGTTCGTGTATATTTCGATTTACCCGCCATATTAATACACACCATCGGACCACCAGCAGGTATTCGGTCAAGGTAGAACTGCACGCATTAAGTAAAGTAAGTATACATTACGGAAAAGTGGACCCACAAAAAATTGAATACAAGTCGGTTTCTAACCCAAAAATTGAGATATATTGGTAAGAAACAAAACAAGAATGTATATATTTATGTATATCGTAGTATTAAATATAGACCTAATATCGACTTAAAAATATTTTAGATTTTATACCGAACATACAGTACATATCGTCACCTAAAATGTAAAATAACATGTATCATCAAAAAATTCGAAATTGAGTATATTATTGATTACGATTCACTACTTCAAACTACATACATAATATTACATATGTCCAACATTTTCAGGTTCTGTGCTCATATATGAACCAGTTTTAACCAATATTAAAATTTTTTTTTAACTCTTCTATTTTATCGAGTGTTTCATTCACGCCACTGTAAATTTTCGAAAATGTTGTTACGTTATTTTGCATTTCAGGTGACGATATGTATATGTAGAAGCTATATTAATAATCGGAATTGATGGTAGAGATCTACATATTTTGGAAATTTATACTCCTTGTAATCAATACCTGAAACCATACATACTATATAAGCTCTAAACGAAGAAAATACATAAACGGCAATGTAAGAAACGGTAACCCATCCTTTTTCCCCAGGAATTCATGGGTACTGACAAATACATACTTATGCATGTACATATGAATATCATATATGTATGTATGTGTACATATCATGTATAGATCGTTCATGTAGCATCCTTGACTTTAAGGACTAGTAAAAGCCTTTGGTTAGGAGCATTTCTCACGACAGTGGGGTTTACGTATCTTGAAGGGGCTTATGCGAAGAAATTGTACTTTTGCATAACTTTTTTAATATGTTCTAATGAATTTAGAAAGAACCATAATATTTAACAGAATTAAGGACTAAGGACTGTTATTACTCGCTAAATTTATTATTTATAAAATTTACTATTTTAACCGTATAGATTAAAAAGCCTAATCATTTACCTCAGCAAATGCAACCTTGTGATCACTTTCCTTCTAGTGGTATTTGCTTATTTCGGCAATTATATAACTGTTTTTGCTATTATACCATAATAAAATAAGTTTTGGGAGAGCTACGGATATGATATTCCGTATGTATGTAGATGTGAATGCCTCGGAACCTTAAAAGGATAGTTTATTGGGTTTGTTTTAGCAGCAGAATTCTGTCGAGTTGACAGTCCTTGGCGGGATAGAAATCTGCGTCCGTTTCGGTTACGTAGACCCGACTGTCGTGGGAACGGAGTTTACTGGGTTTGATACGGCTTGGCTTTGGGTAATATAACCATACTATACTTCGGCCAACTAAGTTAAAATGAAGATCAATTTTTAATTGTTGATGAGGTAAACATACACTTATCATAAACGCCCGCCAACTTTCCTTAAATAATATTCTTGCTTAGAAGTAGGAACAAAATCTAACTAGTTTCACACAATGCTGCTTCACTTGAGATCAGCTCAGTTCAATGACTATTAATATAAATGTTAAGTTTAAGTTTTCATATTAGTAAACGGTGTGCAGGCTGATTCACATCGAATTTTTCACTCAGACAAACACTTTTTACGCTTTTCCTAGTAACAGTCGCCATTTTTATTGAAGAGAACGTATAGAAAGCAAAGCGTTCATTCTGGTATACACTTTGCTTTCTTCGTTTCGTTGTTAAAATATGCATTAACAAGCAAAGCGAGGAAAGTTTTATGTGAATAGGAAATAGGTAAGGGGTGAACGATCACATGTACAACAGTTTCGTTAGAAGTGTAAATCGGGCTTTAAGAAACTCATAGAAAATTTAATAAAAATTTCTGGTAGCGCTGTTGGGTAATTGACCGGTGACTTAACCGTGAATGATTTTAAAAAAGAATAGCTCGGTATTGTACTATTTTGTTATCATACAGCACATTTTTCATTTCTTTTTTTTATACAACTGCAAATAAAGCCTTACCAACATAGTATTGTTTACTGGACAAGTAATTATTGAGAGTTCCAAAATGTTCGCTAATGTGAATGATTCACTCACATGAAGAAGTATTTTAAACCATATTGCCAAAATCAGCTGTTTTTGTTTTTCACATGAATTTTGTGTTTATATTTTGATTTTGTGTGATTTACAATCTTTTCGTATTCAGTAATCAGGTACTGACGATATAAAATTTCTTGGTAACTAACATTACATATTTTAAAGAGAAGCAACACAGGGGGTTTTTACATAGTCAAGTATCCAAATCTTATTTCGTTAAGTTGTGCATTTCATAATTAAATTAATATAACTTATAATATTAATGCAAACATATCTATACACAATGCATATTATAAACCAAATATCAAGTAAAATTAAATAATATAACTAATAAATATAACTATCATCTAAATTTTTTGTTTCGATATTTTCGCAGGCATATTGTAGGACGAGATTGCGCCCAATTTTTACTTGTGAAACATAAGAGGCAATGCATCGGCATTGGGTAAGATGTAAATAATTTGGATTTCATGTTATATTGGTGAATTATGCTTCATATTTTCCCTTCAAAGAGAACTTTTCGACAGAAAATGTTGTTTCTGAAAACAGCTTAAAGGAACGCTAAGCGCAATGGTGCTTGTAGCATCGTTAATAGCAGATTATTATCGCAAAGAGTTATTTGAAACGGTAATTAATGATTTATATAAAATATATGTTGCTGAAAATATTTAATATGCACTTATTTATGAAGGTTTTCTCCGGAAATACGCGGTAAAGCAAACATACAAACTAATGAAAATAAACAGTTGCGGGCACAAGACTTCTTCGGGGAAATGCGCACATGCCCCACGGGGGCACTGGAGGTCATTCTGGATCTCACACCGCTGCATCAGGTGATAAAACAAGTAGCAAAACATACCATGCTGCTATTGTCAGCAGAGGGCTACGGAAGAGGGAAGCTAATGTCCTCTCGACAGATGGATGGAGGCACTAGCGGAAAGCACACCGCTGGCCCTCCTCCCAAAGGACGGCTCCACGAAGAGGATTAATTTCAAAAGCGACTACAGAGTTACTCTGGACAGCAAGACGGAGTGGAGCGATTCCACGCTGGAAATGCTGCTGGAAGACAGTACCATCCAGTGGTACACTGACGGCTCAAAAACACCGGGAGGTATTGTGGCAGGTATTGCGGGACCTGAGACCAAATCGCTTTTAAAAGAGGAATGTATAGAAAGGCTAAACCTATCCTTGTGCAACCTGGTGCATCTAATTTGGGTACCAGGGCACAGGCAACAGGAATGCGCCATGCCAAGCTGCTTCTAGGGTGGTACAACCTCTCAAGGTTCAAAGCACTAATCAACCTCCCCCGAGACAAATTCAGCCCTCTCGTTGCGATCTACACAAGGCACTGCAAGCTCAGGAAGCACCTGTCCAACAAGGGCATAGTCTCCTGTGCTAACTGCCGGTTCTGCGACCTGGAACTGGAAACACCAGCACACCTAATTCTGGATTGTACAGCAATCTGCAGAAGAAGGCTTAAGGCCCTGGGTTCCATATACATTAGCAGGGATCACATCACCTCAATAGCGACCGGCAAACTCCTGGAACTATTCAGGCTGCTGGAACTTTGGGAAGTTATGTGATATAGGAGAGGACACAATAGACCCTAGGTGGCGGTGCATTACCTCGTTAATAATCTAATCTAAGACTTCTTGAGTGCCCCAGTCTATAAAATTTTGGCGAAATGTGTGTTTCCTCATATTGAAAACATTTGGGTACCAATAATCCCTGCTTGAATGCCATGCTGATTCCAGCTGCTTCTTAATTGCTTGCACCTGTTTAACTCTGGAAACGCAAATATTTTACAAAATTATTGGAACATACATTTGTCGGAGGATGCCAAATTCGGACATACTTTAAAATTTAATAAAATCGAGATCCGAAAATGAAATTCCTCAAAATTTAAGTCTTCCCTCTCTCCTTTCTAATTGGTATACGAAAATTGACGTTTAATAGGATAAAGGACTCTCTCTGGTGCTATAACTACCTAGAGTTTTATAAAATAAATAAATAATCCTATTAATAACACTAATACAATATAATTGGACAATTTGTTATATTTCGTGATTTTGCCATATTATATGAATATACACAAAATGGCATATGAAATAAATACCCCAGGCAGTTAACAAACGTATGCATAAATCTCGATAGGCTCAAATACATACATACATATGTATATGTACATGAATAATCTGTAAATTGTTACTTACGAAGATTTAAAGTTGGAACAGCTCCATCTTTCAATTTCTTAGTTCCCAGTGCATAATCCTCAAAATGTATTGCACAAACAAACGTGTTTGAGGGGGCTATTTTCCTTCCTTCAAAGCCCAAATTTCGGCACCACTTGTGTGCAATTTGTGCATTTTTCGGCCAACTGAACAAAATGGACGTGTTGTTATTGTTATAGCATTCGCGCACACAACATTTCCGATTTCGCGGCATTTTCAAATATTTTAAATAAATAGTTTGTTTCTTAACTGCTAGTTGCTGCTAGCTATCAGGAAGAACAACGCTGAGTAATGATAAGTTACTCTCACAAAGAGCGAAATAAGGAAAAAAGAAACGGAAAACTTGCAGAATTTTACAAGAAAACAACAAAATGTTTTTAATAATCACATCAAATTAACACTTGAAAATTAACAAATATAATTCTTATTATTACTACTAAATCTATTAAAATAAACAAAATCAAAGCAAATTCATCAAATATGGCTTGTTTACGTATGTATTTTATCAGCTGTTTCTTTATATGACAGTAGCTATTCCTGTTAGAAGAAATTTCACTAGCAGAAACTAGCAGCTCTTTCTGTATGCTCAACTCTTATAGTTCTTTGTGTTCAGATACGCTTATCCAGCAGAAAATTGGGTAGTTAGTGATATATAGTAGTGAGGAAGCAACCTTAATAATTCTTAAACGATTTTAAATTTTAAAATTCACAACAATAAATTTGTAATATAACCAATGGGCTGGAATTTTATTTCTCTCTTTGCTCATACAAAAAATAGATAAAATACTGTGGATGAAACCGAGCGAGTCTATTCTTACGGAAAGAACACTTATTAAAAAAGGAGCAACTTAAAAATCAAAATAATACATATGTAACCGCTTTACTGAAACATTTTAAGGACTACCAAAAAGTCTAAATTTTGCTTAAAATGCTCTGCAGGTTACTAAAAACATTATTCAAGTTGTAGAATAGTAGAAAAAGTTCTCTGTACTAAAACAAGAACCAAATTTTATAAAATTGTAATATTTTTGCTATCATGGTATAATCTTGTTTATTACTTATACATATGTGTGTATGTATATTAAGCCGGTGGAAGGTGTAATCTTGTTTACTAGACAAGTAATTATTGTGAGTTCCATATGTGCTCGTTACTGTGAATGATTTACCCGTAAAGAAGAAGTAAATTGCGTGAGATTGTAATATTTTGTTATCATACGGTATAATATTCTTTTGTTTATTAGTTATATATATAGTTTTAAGTTTTTGCTTTTAGTTTAAGCAGTTAAAATACTATAATTACACTTATACACGATATTATATTTCTTGGAAATTAATCCCATATACTTTAAAGAGAAGTGACGTATTTTGTATAAGCTAGTATCCTAAGCTTATTTCGTTTAGTTGTGCATTTCATAATTTTATTGAGAGCTTATACTATTCATGCATACATATGTACATATATATGTGTTTTGAAATTTCATTTAACGTTGGGAAGATAATAGTATAAATGCACGGAGTGGAACTTTTCTACTTTCAGTTGCTATTAAAGTATGAATGAATGACTTCACTGTAAAGTGAAATCTTAAAAATGCCCAATGTTTATTTTTATAAACCAAAAATTAAGCAAAATTAAAATGTCAAAAATATCGTTTTTCACTTAAAAACAATAAAAATAATAATAATAATATAACTAGCAACTAAATTTGTTGCTTCGAAATTTTCGCAGACATGTCGTCTGGAGGAGCAGGATCCTCAGCAACTGGTGCAACCGCCAATGACTTTTTTGGCTGGGATTTGCTTTACAAAACAATTGAAAAAACTGTTGATAAAAAGTCTGATGTATTGATTGCACTAGCGCACTTTTTGCTTGTGAAACATTATAAAATGCAATGCATCGGCATTGGAGAAGATGTAAGTAATTTAAACTTCTATTTTATTAGTGAATTAACTTTCATATTTCTCTTTTTTTTTTCAAAGAAAACTGTTTCAACAGAAGATGTTGGTTCCGAACTATTACCTGACGGTTGGAATGATCGAGGCAAGAGATACGCCTTGCGTTATTTACACAATGGTCGATTGTACCTTCTAATAGGCCATAATACAGAGGATTTTATTACTATTAATTTACTCGATGTTAAGGACACCAAGGTAACTAACATAACTTTAAATCCACAAGAATGGATAAAACAACTTAAAGGAACGCTAAACACAATGATGCCTGAAGCATCACTGATATCAGATCGCTATCGCAAAGAGTTAGTTGACCCGGTAATTAATCACTTATATGAAATATGTTTTTGTAAATATCTAATATAATTTATGTGTGCAGGTGTTCACGGGAAATACGCGAGAGGTTACTACGCAAACAAATGTAAATCAAGAGTCACGAGCACCAAACTTCCGCGATCCGCTCGCAATAGGCGGGCCGATGAGACCTGGCGGGTGAGTAGCAAAAATTGAATATGAGTGCATTTAGATGTGCATTTCCGGGCTGATGCCTGCAATTGTGTGTTTGTGTTGTAGGGCAATGTGCTATACGTCATTTTGTTATATAATGCAACAAGACAATAGCCGACAGCCGAGTCTGTGTTTGGTCAATGATTCATAATATAAATTATTTGTTTCATGTAATACTGTAATCTTAGCTCTCAGTCACATACCGCAAAATTATTTATATTGTTTTTTTTGCGGTTCGATTCGCAGTAAGAACACAAGCTTTTTCTGGTTGAGGGGTATTTTTTGCTGATAAATGTTTGTATGTGTGCATATTAAAACTACAAACTCTCTTTAAACAAGCTTCAAACTCTTCAACTTACATCGCATTACTGCTTGTATAACAAACAGGTTGTTAACCCTTTAATAAAAAAGTGTCTAATTTATCATTTTTTTTGTTCGGTTTTTGTTTTTCTATTTGCACGTGTATCAATATTGTCATCATCTATGAAATCAAATTTCAAATACTGCTTTAAAATACCTATCAGTTTTTGTTTAAAAAAATACATGTTTGGTACGCAAGGGTTAAATTAATGAGATGGCGTAAGCAATCAAGAAGTTAAGTTCTCAGACAAAGCGTGAGCTTTAGTATATTTACAGCCGCCATTATAAACACTAATTTTTCCAACTTTAAATATTTTTGCTATCAAATTTATAGCATTCAAACCAACAACACATTGCGCATAGTAATATTATTGCTTTGCTCAACTGCTTCTGTGAAGTGTGTATTAATTGGTGCTTCTATTAAAGTTTTCATTTCAATTTCCAATAATTGTCATCTTTTTTGCAGTTCTTTTCGAATGGAGCCTCGGCCGTTTGGCTTTCCCGACGTTGGACGCGGCGACTTAGATCCTTTGGGTCGCGGTGGTCCTGGTAATCTCTTTCCGATGCCTTCACGTCCCGATTTCAATGCCGGTCTGAATCCGCGTTTCGATCCCGTTGGTCCAGACGGACGTATTCTGCGTGCCGATCCTAATCCGGATCATCTGCAACCACCAAATTTTGGTTTCGACTACTACATGTAATAACGAAAATGCGATAAAAAATGCCAAAAAGCTTATGAATTATTTTCAATATTCATAAAGGATGTATTTACATATATACATAGGTTATTAATTGTTGGTTAAAGCCTATTCTTTTGATAGTTGCAAACTGTTTAATTCAAGAGCGGGCTTTAACATGTGCCTTTAACGCACTTCGAACTCAATAAAACTGAATGATAATAAGAATTTAGGTTACAGAAACTAAAATAAATAATTATATTGTAATGAGATTAATTGCAACTTTACTTGAATGAGTCTTAACCATTGGTTAAATAACCGAAAATCGAAAAAGCAAAATTATTAGTTTGTATTGGTAATTTTTATATCGATTCATCGACTGCAAGACGACTACTTAATTTGGTTTAATATTTGAATTGCATTTGAGAGATATTATATTTATTATTCAATAAAATAGTTTGGTTATAGTACACCAGGAAATGAAATTTTAAATTTAAATACTCACGAGAGTTCAATGTAGTATTATTTTACGAGTTGTTTCGCAATTGTTGTAAAATTTGAATCACTTAAATCTGATTTCTCTTGAACGTCAGAGTACAACGTTTGACGTTGTTCTACGTTCCGGTGGTAAGTTTATTGTAAAGGGCGATCGATTTCGAGGATCCCTGCTTTTTTAAGAATACAAAACAGAAACTTCACATTTAATGGGGTATGGGAAGTGGCGCCGTCTTGTTGCAACCAAATGTCGCTGAGATCACGAGCTCCAAATAGTCGGTTATCATCCCGCGATAACGGTCACCAATGGTTACATTCTCACCGGCATAATGTTTTTAAGAAATATGGACCGATGATTCCACCGGCATTCAAACAACACTAAACCGTTGTTTTTTGGATGAAATGGCTGCTCTTGCATTTCTTCAGGCTGCTCTTCTTCCTAAATGCGGCAATTTTGCTTGTTTACATACCCATTGAGCCAGAAATTATCCTCATCTTCTTGGAACTTTTCAAGAGCCCATAGAGCGAAACGATCTCGTTTGAGAAGGTCGGGTGGCTTCGATTCTTGCACAAGCTGTATTTGGTACGCTTTCAATTTAAGATTTCGACGTGAAATGCGGCAAGTCGTTCCATACGCCAGTCCGAGTTGCTGGGAACGGCGTTGAATCGTCTCTCCACGGTCTTCGTGTACACTATCAGCTTAATTCGAATATTATCAAATTATGAATGTTGGGATGATCAAGATGGATGATGAAGTACGCTCAGTGGGCCGATTATGTTGATTCGGGCTAAATTGGCAATGTGACCGTGTAAGAGAGATCCATGAGGAAGTAAACAATAGAGAAGAATGCACCAATGGTTCTGTGGTCAATAGTTCCAAAGGTCTAAAAATGTAATAGTAACAGAAGCGGGCTCTTCTGTAGTAACCCTTACGCATAAGGTAGCTTTAAACTAAATGACTACAATTTAATTTTTCAGTCCGAAATTGGGGGGATAACAGCAGGCTTCAAGTGGGCATTAAGTTTCTTCAAGGCTTTAAAGCAAACAACACAGGGTATACCACTGTGCACTCGGGTGCACAATGAGTCTAATAATGGCCTAATTGCAGCCGCTTGTGGTCTACGCTCGCACGCCTCTTCTTATCAACCAATCATAAGTAACATATGAGTCAATAAATAAATATTGTTAAATCCGAACACGTTTGTTCAAATCTAAAGGTGTAAAATTTAAGGGGTTAGTAGGGTAATCTTTAATTTTTTTTTTTTGCATTTTCGGTTCCCGTATATATAGTACATAATTAGAATTAATGTAGAAACCCACTTCACCATTGGAAGATTTCGAAAAAGGCCCAAAAATAATAATACCGCTCGACGTTCGGAGTGCACACCTCAAATTTTAAACGCGTTTTAACTTTTTTAAACTGGCGTACTTGATTCCGGTCGAACTACTGAACCGATTTGCTTAATTAAACGTCTGGCTATCGCCTCTATATTTTTTTTTTTAATTTATTGACAATGTTATAACAAAATTTATGTAAAAAAACATGGGGAAAAATAAAAAAAAACACGTTAATTACTTTTCTATGAAAACAAAAATGTCAAAAAACAGGCCAGATTACCCTACTGACCCCTAAGTTCCTATATGATCAAGAATGCATATATGTATGTACAATACTCATGAAGAATTCGATTTCTTATTTTTGATTTTGCCGTTGTAAAATGCATAGCGGAGCCAATAGAAGAAAGAGAAGAGCTTTCGGTGCCGCGAGCTTTTCAGTTTAACAGCCATATTCTGAGAATGAATATTCTGGTCGATTTATTGGCGTAGACACCGCTTACGAAGTTGTAGCCGAGTTTACAGCAGGGCACCAGTCGTTCTTCTTTTTCGCGGTTCAGCGCCAATTCGAGATTCCAAGTGCAGCCAGGTATTTCTTCACCTGGTATTTTTAACGGAGTGGAGGTATTCTTCTCCCTATGCTTCCCACGGCGGGTACTTTGTCGGATATCTTCAGAGCTGGAGCGTTTTCGTCCATTCGGATGACATAACCTAGTCCGCGTAACCGCTATCTCTTAATTCGCAAAGTCCAATATCTCGTACATTGTTCCATCGAATGCGATATTCGCCGCGCAAGGACTATAAATCTTCCGCAGAACCTTTCTCTTGAAAACTCATATCTCCGACTCATCAGATGTTGTTATGTCCATGCCTCCGCACCATATTGCTCATCGTCAGTTTACAGCTTTATTTTGACGAAAGCTGGACCAAAAAGGAAAACGTGTCTAGAAGTTTCCAGATCATTTTCTTAATTGCAACTTTGATAAGTTGCGTCCTCCAAAATCTTTAGTCTCAGCGTGTGCATGTCAATGCGATAATGTCTAGTAACAGCTCAATGGGCCTTTTACGTTTCACATTGGGACAGAAACAAACACACAAGTACCAGTTATCAACGCTTGCTGCACTTGAGACCCATAGATTCAGCGACCAAAGGCACGAAGACGTGGGAACCGCTTCTCTCCCTGATGGAATTTGGGTAAGGGTGCGTTTCCTTACAAGCTTATAAGCCTTAGAATTCGCTGTGGTCAGACACCTCGCTAAGTTTAATATGGAAGTTGAGGATTGTCCCTTTCTGGGACTCCTAATGTGTGAAATTTTCTTGAGCCTGATAGCAATCTTCGCAGCAATACATCTGCCGGCTATGTCGATGGGATCTAGTTATGTGTAAAATGGCATTAGGTGCCATCATTGCTGTTGTACGTAGTATACCACAAATGCTAATGAAAGACGATCGTTGAACACATTCTAGGCGTTTTGTGATTGTAGCTTTATCGAGCGCTCTCCGCCACATAAATAGAAAATGTATCCGCACCAACATTGGGCTTCCATTGTAGCTTTAAATCAAGGATTACGCGCAAGAAAGTCACCTTTTCGACAGAGTGAAGTCGACAGCTCCCCAATAAGGGAAGGGGTGTGTCCAAGATTTTGTTAAATAAAAGCAGTTCAGTTTTTGGATTGACAGCAAAGCCGCAACTACTTGCAAACTGCTTCTAAGAATTTTCCGTTAACCAAGACAACAATATAATCGGCATAGGCTATCACCCGACCGCCTCATCCCTTAGGTCATTTACCGCTTAGGTCTAGAGTTCTATCTTCTAGTTGCGGGGTGCCTCGATTGACTTTTACGTAGAGAGTTATGTTGCAAAAAATACAATATATGGGATGCTTGAGGTGCGATTCGGTTCAATGCTCTCCAGGGCACGAATGACTGCTTCCGAACGCACATTGTTGATTACTGGCTAAATGTTGAGAAATGTCCCCACTGCATATTCCCTAAATATGCGGACTCCCTCCGGCTATGACAAAACCGCGTGCAGAGCAGTCCCTACTGACCTGCTTTTGCTGTAGGCATGTTGAGCCCCTAATATCGTGTAACACCGTATACAGTCCCTGATGTAGGGGTCTATAAGCCTCTCCAGCGTCTTCAACAAAATCGAGGGAGGCTAATAGGGATGAAATTCTTGGTATTAACAATAGAGCTCTTTCCGGCATCCGAGAATGAACGCCACCCTTAGCTGCCTCCAAGCCTTGGGAATGTGGCCTAATTTTACACAGTTTGCGTAGTTAAGGGTCAGCCAGCTGCATAACATCTTTACCGTCTGCTGAAGTTGTGCAGATTTTTGTTTTAATTTCAATTTTAAAGTAGCCCTCATCAGTGGTATTATTTTTATGACAGACACTGTATATGCCTATCCATATATGTTTAGCGTGTTCAATTGTTCACCGGATGACGTTTACCGTTATCCAGTAGTATTGCACATAATTACTGCCCGATAGCAAGCATTTTGTCTTCGATTTGTAAGCCGGGTGCCACAATACATGGCAATTTTGCAGCGAATTGCCTGTCTGCTGTCAGACTATTTTGTCAGAAAGTGACTGCGCACGCCCATGCTTTTGGCTATTTTAATTTTATGGTGATCATATACAATTTTAGAAACACTTTTATTTACAATATGAACTTTTCGCATTAAAATTAACAAGGTGTCACTTTGTACCTATTTTTATAGGCGTGGCAAAAATCAAAATTTGTCTATTTTGAATACCTACCTCCTCAGCGTCTAATAAATTCAATTTATCCCTTTCTCCTAATCGTTTTATAAACAAGCGTATTTAATAATAACTCTGAGAAATTAAAAACCTTAACCCCAGCCAAAAAAAAGAAAAACTCAATAAAAAAAGACTCAAACTTAAACAACCCAAAGATTTTTCCTACTCTAACCTCAATTACGGAAAATCTCTATAATAGTAAAAACATTGACTCCCAAAAATTTGTAGCCATCAATAGTATAAATCATGAAAAGCCGCTAAACACATACAATATTTATACTCTCGCAACAAAGTTGCTAAGGAGAGTATTATAGTTTTGTTCACATAACGGTTGTTTGTAAGTCCTAAAAATAAAAGAGTCAGATATAGGGTTATATATACCAAAGTGATCAGGGTGACGAGTAGAGTTGAAATCCGGATGTCTGTCTGTCCGTCCAAGCTCCTTGTCATGAGATATCATGATGAAACTTGGTACAAGTATTTCTTGGCTCCATAAGAAGGTTAAGTTCGAAGATGGGCAAAATCGGCCCACTGCCACGCCCACAAAATGGCGAAAATCGAAAACCTATAAAGTGTCATAACTAAGCCATAAATAAAGATATTAAAGTAAAATTTGGCAAAAAGGATCGCATTAGGGAGGGACATATTTGGACGTTTTTTTTGTACATATTTTTTGGAATCTTGGAAACTACTATAGCTATGTCAACCAAACTCTATAGAGTCGTTTCCTTCAGGCATTTCTATATATAGTTCAAAAATGGAAGAAATCGGATAATAACCACGCCCACCTCCCATACAAAGGTTATGTTGAAAATCACTAAAAGTGCGTTAACCGACTAACAAAAAACGGCAGAAACACTAAATTTTACGGAAGAAATGGCAGAAGGAAGCTGCGCCCAGGATTTTTTTTAAATTGAAAATGGGCGTGGCGTCGCCCACTTATGGATCAAAAACCATATCTCAGGAAATACTCTACCGATTTCAATGAAATTCGGTATGTGATATTTTCTTAACACCCTGATGACATGTACGAAATATGGGTGAAATCGGTTGACAACCACGCCTTCTTCCAATATAACGCTATTTTGAATTCCATCTGATGCCTTCTCTGTATAATAATATATATAGTACATTAGGAACCAATGATGATAGCGGAATAAAACTTTACACAAATACGGTATTTGAAAAATATGTAAATGACGGATAATGAAATCTCGATTATCACTTTATCATGCGAGAGTATAAAATGTTCGGTGACACCCGAACTTAGCCCTTCCTTACTTGTTCTCTTATCGTTACTGAGAACAAGAGGAACCTAACCAAATTTACACGTGATTGCAATTTACTCGTTCTTGTTAACAACAAACAAACTGCACACATTTTAATAAAAACAAAAAATCTCTCTAATATATGCGAAATTAACAGCATTAACAAAACTTTTAGAAAAAAATAACAATTGGCCTTAAGGATCAAAATGTAATCAAAGTTAATAAAATAAAAAAATGACAAATAATGAATATCTAAACACTCCTTTCAATATTCTATCATTTGACTTATACCAGCTCCCTAAAGACCTAAAAATTGGTTTCGAAATTATTCAAATCAAACCTTATATTCCTAAGCCTATGCAATTCAGAATATGTTACGTTGTCGGTCATACAAAAACAGGTGTACCAACACTCCCGTTTGTGTCACATGTACCTTATCCCAGCACTTAGAGGTAATAAAGTGCACTCAAATGAAATGTATTAACTGTAATTCTCAGCATAGATCAACAAACAAAAAATGCCCAACTTATCTTAAAAATTCTTAAATATTCTACAATAAACCGAACATCAATTAAAGAAGCGGTAACTTATGTGAATAAGAACTCTTCACCAGACTACTTCACAAAAGAAAACCCAATAGAATCACTGGACATAACCATAGAATCAATAATCAAAGCAAAAACAACAATAACCAAAATCAACGAAAATCTGCAAAACAAAACCAATAATTATAGCAAACCTATTGCTGACAACACAACTACAAAAAAAAAAAATCTGAATAAAATTTCAAAATCTGCTAGTAGTCTTGAAGAAGAAACATTTGAACTGGAAATACTGGACTGACAGCCCAAACACTCCAACACTCGTACAAATGCATCTCTTGTTACATTCACTCACTTTAATTTTCTACTGGAATTACAACAGATGTGCTCCAAATTGCAGAAATATTTGCCACTTATTTTTCATCGGCTTCTGCAGGTGAACAATTTTCACGTGAATACATTTCTGCGAAAAATCGCGTCCTCAAATCGGTGAATAAAATTTCAAAGTCTGTTAGTAGTCGTGAAGAAGAAATTACACTGTTTGTACTGGAAAATAACCTTAAAAATACTAAAGAGAATTGTCCTCGCCCGCACAGAATCACCATGCAATGATTAAAAATGCACCTCTGGTACTAAAAAGTCGTTTAATTAATTTATATAATTTAATCGTCAAAACTGGTGTGTTTGCCCACTCTTGGAAAAAATCAAAAGGCATTTGTATTCCAACAAATATATAAGAAAGATCCCGCTTTCCCGCTTTTATCATGTTTAAGCAAACTGTTGGAAAAAATAATATCAAAACGAATACAATATTTTTTATTTCAAAACAAAGTAATAAGTAGAAAACAAACTGCTTTTAAACCTAGGTCAGGCACGGTAGAGGCAAAAATTTACCTAGACCACTTTCTGGCTAGCAATTTATCGACTCGAAATCACTGCTCTGTTATAAGTGTTGATTTTACAAAAGCCTTCGATGGCATAGGTGTCCACTCTATACTTAATCAACTTGATCAGTGGAAAGTTGGTCCGAAAATCTACAACTATTCAAAAGCATTTTTATCAAATAGAACATTTGCGGTCAACGTAAACGGATATAAATCAAACTTAAAAAAAATAGAAAATGGAATCCCACAGGGTTCTCTCTTATCGGTGACGTTATTTCTAATCGCATTTGAAAAAATAAATGCTTTAATGGAAAAAGTTAATAACATATCCCACTATTTATATGCAGATGACCTTTATTTTACTTTGAATATTAACGATGTAAACACTTAAAATAAAGATTTGAAAAACTTGTCTACTTTATTTACAAATTGGTCATTAACATAGGCTGCATCAATTAATTTTGAAAAGTGTAAGCACCTACATATATGCAAGAAGCGGAACTGCAATCTTTAAGATCCAGTGTTTCACAATAATATCATAGAAAGTGTGCTCTATCTTAAAATCTTAGGAATAACCCCTAAAAACTCACTTGGAAATACCAAATCAAAGTCCTATGTGAAGACCTTTCGAAATGAATAAATCTACTCAAAAACATATGCAGCTTGAAAAGTGGCGCACATACAAAGTCTTTATTAAATATTATGAAAGCCTTGCACTGGGGAAGATCTACTATGACCTTTATTATACATATATAACAAAACATCCAAATGCAAACATCCAAACATGGCAGCACGCATAATTAGTTCTGCGTTTCGAACAACTCCAATTGCAAACATACTCTATGAACTGAAACTCCCTACTATTGAAGACTGCATTTTTAAATTAACTGGGAATAAAATATATAACTGTATACAAAACTCTGATAACATCCTGTACATACTTACAACTTCAAGGCTCTAGCTCACTCGAAAAGATACCTAAAAATTAGTTCTACAATCACAGAAATCTTCAAAATGGCTAAGAAGATAGGCATAGATTTATCGAAACTAAAAACCTACAAAGTATTCAGTCCTCCCTGGAAATCTGCAGAATCTACTTTCCAGCGGTTTTCCCAAAAATAGCACGAACCCACTTCCTTTAAGGCAACTACATGTCGAGGCAGTGCAAAAATGGAAGTAAAAGAACTGGCTAAGTTGGTACTGTGATGGTTCAAAAAAGTTGAAAGCACCTTTGCTATTACAACAGAATCTAAAGAACTAATCAAAAATGGGCTTTTGTTTAGCTACATGGCTATCTTCTCCCCGGAAATTACAGTTATATCAACAACATGGCAGCAAATCGAGTTTTAAGACAAAACCCCAGCAACGTGTTTTCATGAGACTTAAACTCGACCATACTAAACTAACGCACGTTAGTGATTTGCGTACCGCTATAGCAACACTGGACTACGAAAATATAAGCAAACATTTACCTCCTTTACCATTAAAATTAATTTAGAGTTGCAAAGTACACATAAGTAAATTAATATGTATCTATACAAAATGGGACGAAGGACTAAGCAGCCAGTTTCCCTTTGTTTTTTCTAGTATGTCTGTAAATTTATTTACACGTTATAAAGAAATTATTAAATACATAAATAAATATTTTTTTTGGTTATATATGAATTTTTTGAAGAATTCTTTGTTATGTATTAATATCAATTATCATATGGTCGAGTCAAAAAAAGTTATTTTGTTAAGTCGGTATACGTAGCATAGTCCTTAATTACTATGCCAAAAATGAGCGCGATCCGTCAACCAGTTTATTTGCAGCAGTTGCTTAAGTCGGTACACCTCAGTAGTGGGTTGCGATTTTTACAGCAGATAAAAATATAGAGCAAAGATTTTCTCTCAAATTTTGTATTTCTAACCATATTTCGATTGCGGAATCGTTTCGAAAGTTGGAAAAGGCTTACGGTGATTCAGTTTTATCAAAAACACAAGCCTAAGAGTGGTACAAAGCTTTCAAAGACAGTCGAGAGATCGTTGAAGACATATCCTGTTCTGGACGACTTTCGACCTCTTCAACTGATGAAAATATTAAAAGAGTGAAGGATATGGTGCTTGCAAATCGTCAGCCAAATGTTAAAGAGAAAAGCTGAATTTTTTTTCAAAAAGAATACGATTGTGATCGAATTTAAAGCCAAAAACGCAATGAATACCATCGATCGACCACCGTATTCAACAGATTTTTTCTTGTTCCCAAAACTGAAATTGCCGCTCCGTGGAACCCGTTTTCAGTCGCTCGAAGAAATAAAACAAAATTCGCTGAAAGAGCTGAAGGCCATCGCAAAAAGTGCTTATGAAAAGTGTTTCGAGGACTGGAAAAACCGTTGGCATAAGTGTATTACATCTGGTGGAAATTATTTTGAAGGCGATAAAATACAATTTCCGGGTACTGTTTCGCCACGATGTAATTGAGTGAAATAATATGCAGATATCTCTTGTTGCAATATTAGGTTTGTGTCTTAAGTCTTTTGTATGAATGCTCATGCATGTTTTTTTTATAACAGAACATTGCTTTATCACCCTGTAAAACTATAAATTTCAATATAAAAACGTTTTGTGCTCAATATTGACTTAGACGCTGAATTTTAGGCGCAATAAATTATGAAAAGGTGGAAGTTGAAGAGCACGACTTGAGCTGTGTTAGTGTATTCAAATTTGTTTATAGATTTGGCAATTAAGAAATACATATTTGTACAAATTCTACTTATCATAATTCATAAAGATAGTATGAAATATAAAAGGGCTTATGGCGTAGGTCGCAGCACATTCCTCAACTTTTAATATAATATAATGAAAGCGCTCGAAAAGATTCTCTGCCTCACGCCATGATTTTTAAACTAACCATAGATTCCGTCACAAAAAATCCCAATTAATGAATTAAAAGCAAATATTTGTAAGATTAGAACCATTTCTTGTATATGAACCTTAACCTTTTGTTATATTAGAATGTAGAATCTACTATTTTACTGCTCAAGAGTATAAGAAAGCAAATGCCGTTCAAGTGCATGGAAATTTTCCCTTCTTTAAAGTCGGCTTCAAAGTTCATAGTGTCTTTTAGAAAACAATTTATACAACATCACCAATGCTATATGCCATAATTTACCAAAAATATAAATAATCTTTCCACAAAAATTGAACTGTACTGAAAAATAAGACAACTACGGTATTGTGAGTTGTCAAATCGTTTACTCCACTTAACAACTTAATAGTTTGTGGCGGTGGGTGATTTCAATAATTGCACTTCACTTTATTTCCAATAATAATCTAATAACTCACTTTATATAATTTTTAATGCTCAACAAACGGGCCAATCATTTGCTAACCAAGCCGCAGACCCGCTTGGCGCTGGCTTCGGTCGACAAATCTCTGAAGTAGCTGCGATCATTCGCCAGTGTCCACACTTTGTCACACGTTTACGGTCACTGTGCAAAATGTTTTTTAGTTTTTTTTTGTTTTTGTGTTATTAAATTGTTTTTGCTACTTGAATTTATGGCCGCATTGAGCGTAATGAGCACATTTCTTTCATTGTTTCGCCATACCTAACATTTCCATCCGACTTTGCGGTGAACCATTGCGGCGCTGCGGCTGCAGTTCCTCGTTGACTTCGTGTGAAAAATGAAAAAAAAAAAAAACAATATGACTTGGGTGTAAAAGCTTATGTTGTCACTTTATTTGTGGTTTTATTATTTCATTCGTTTATTAGTATGGTAGTTAGATAACTTGTTGTCGTTTTGAGTACATTTTAGTTTTATTTCTCAAATTAACTTAATTTTTTTTATATTGTAGAACGATTTTTTGGTTACCTCAAAATAAACTTTCATTACTATTGATCATCTAACTCAGCATTAAAGGACTTAAAATAGACCATGAATGAGAAAAAACGTTACTTATAGTTTTAAAATTTTATTGGATTATTCATACATACTTTACGAATAATAAAAATATTAAAAAAGTTAAGGATATGATGCAGAAACCAAAAAACATCCGTTTGAAGGCGAACTAAAGTGAGAAGGCGAATCATCCCACCCTAGGGTTGTGCGTTGGATTTGGAAATCACCGCGTAAAAAAACACCTCCAATGAAAAGGACGCAACAGCCTCGGATGAGAGACCATCCTTTTGATAACGACCACTGCAATCGTGTTAAAGATTACGATTTAAGGGCGTGTACCCCGGTGGATGAACGTCTAGCCACAATCCACATAAAAGCGAAGTTTTTCAACATATCGCTGATTTGCGTCCACGGAAGACACGTCTCTAGTTTTTAAACGTGAGCACGCTCTGAGGTTCTAGTATTTACTCGGGCCACTATCTTGTTGCAGCGAAGTTACGCACATCAACAACAACAAGGAAGGTTCGACGTTGAGAAGCTGCAGACGCTGCAGACGCAACAGACAGCCGAACGGTTTTCTGCTCGACTTGTACTTCTGCTCTCTGAACACTCATTAGTTTTCGGAAAATGCAAATGGTACGATGAGGAGTGCCGTGTCGCAGCAGAGAGAAAACAGATTGCTGGATGGGAAAGATATCGAGAGTTGAAGAGGGAAAAGAGACGCATTTGCAGACAAAAAAAGAGAGAAGCCGAAATGCGTGAGTACGAAGTTCTTGACAAGCTGGCCGACAGGGGTAATGCTCGAAAATTCTACGAAAATTTGCGGCGACTAAGAGAAGGTTTTACGATCGGAGCATACTCTTGAACTCCCCGAGGTGTCCAGTAAGTGATGCTCAGATCATACCGAAATTATGGAGACAACACTTCTACTCGTACAGCCTGGTAAATGGCAGTGAAAGCAAGTGCGAATACCGCAATCAATGGAACGATAAGCTGTACGAGATTCGACATTGGCATAGTTCATTGACGAAGTGGAGAAAGACCTGGCTACACTTGGATCTCCAATTGGCGCCAAATAGGGCAAAGGTAGAACGATTGGCGTGCTTTTGTAAACACGGCTATAACCTCGTAACCAATAAAAAAAAGAGGATGAATATTTGTATGACTCAAGCAGCAATAAAGATCTTGAAATAATCCAAAAAGTATAAACTACATTTTAAAGCTGTTCAAAATCGATCTACATATATATTTCCAAGTCTCCAAATCCGAACATATCCAACCTTCCAACTGACCTTAAACCGGTTGCATCTGTGTTAAGAGGTCGGCGGGGTATTTGAAGTGTCTTGATTGAGAATTTGAGTTCAAACAATTTTTATCATATATTCAATTATTGGTGAAATTCTGTGCTCCAATGCAAATATTGTACGATTAAGAGTATTCAAAGGTAGTGATAGTCTTATAAACTAAATAGTTCTAAGGATTGGTTTAGATTTGGATCACTGGCACATGGTGTAAATTGTCTCTTCTTAATATTTCGTTAGAGAATACAAAACTCTAAAATAATTAACAACACTCCCAACTAATAAAAAATCGTTTGAATTTATGCAATAAATTGTAAGTTAGGTTAAAAACACGAGCAAATCTCCAATCAAATTTGACATCTATTCACGACGTGCGGCAGGTGTTAAGTGCATATGCCACAGCGTACACTTGTGCAGCAAATTCATTATCAGTCCGACGTATCAAAACGTGCGCAGCTTCCTTCCTCTAACACATACAACAACAAAGTTACAAGCCATTTGAAAACACCTTCACTGGCAGCCAAGTTGACTCAATGTTACAGCTGCCACGACCGCCAAACGCCAAACGATTATGCAATGCTTGCCACATGCAACACGCGCAGTCGTACAAGTAACCAAGGAAAAGGCGACAATAAACAAACAAAAAATGATTTAATAGGAGTATGTGTTTGCGCATTCGCCTATCTCCGATAAAACGCAGACTCAACAAATAAACACACAGCAAGTAAGGTGGAGATAGGTTGGACCGAAACTGAAAATTACTTATAAGCCCATTGGGTGTTATAGAAGCCTTGGTAACAGTAAAAATTGAAAATATATTGTATATCGTATCTTCCGCTAGAATATCTAATTACTAAAAATATTTGCTCGATATTTTTTAAGGTAAAAAACTCTTAAAAATTAATGCGTTTTAGGAACGTTATAAAAGTTTTATTATTGATTTTGTACAATTCCTCTTCAATAGTTAAACTCATGGTATATGTTTCCAAAACGAGATTTATTTTATAAATTTACATAACAAATCTTTGCTTACAAGGAATTTAACTCGTTATCTTCTGAACGAATGTCTATTCCTACTCAGAAAAGAATATGGATAAATTAAGTACTACCTTATAATCGTTATTACAAGTAACTTAGGTAAGATTCATATTAAAGATATTGAACTACAATGAAACTATAAGCAAACCGAAAGCCTGAGAACCCTTTATACTATATTTTGAGTTTTGGTATACATTTGGGGTCATTTTATACATTAAGGAGCATTCACTCGTTAGATAATGTTAAGAGGAGAAACTGCCGACTAGGCTAAGAGTATTATTATTAGCTGGAATGTTATGGAATCAAACCCATTTAAATCTAAAATTGTAAAAATTTATTTTTCTTCTCTGGAAAATAATCCAGGGGAGTGATAGTAGCTTCATTTAAGTGACCTGTTTAGATGCCCGTGGTTGGCACAGGCTGATTCGTTTGCACTGCAAAGCGGTTTTCAGCGATTCCCACGCCGTCCACTTATGTCGCTACATGAATAAGATAGCTTGCGATATCCGAGCAAACTTTTCAGGTGCTAATGGCCGCCAAAGAGTGACAAGTTTGCTCTGCAAAACAGTTTAATTATTTTATATAAAGTTCAAACAACTCACGAGGTGGGAGAGACTCCGTGGACGAGTCCTGGCATTATGTAACCCGGTGGGTGAACGTCTAGCCACAATCGATGTGACCGTGTCGTGCCGTGGTTGGCATCTTTAACGCTAGGGTGGTTAAAAAGGCATATTTGGCACAATATGCTCCAAGATCCTAGCATTGACACGGACACCTATCTTGTTGTACTTGAATACGAAAAAAAAACTTTTTCACTATAAAATCTTAATAAATTTCTTAACAATAACCTTCTTTCGAATTATGGCCTTAGTAGTACTTTTTCTTGTTTAAAAATCGTTTGTGTTCCTCTTTCTTTCTTTTCTTATTTGGGGTTTGTTGGAAAATCTCTTATTATATGATCTCTTTTCGACGTTCTTTCAGCAAGATTCGGGTTTTAGTGGTTACGTTGCGTTTATAAGTAAAATATGTTGAGTTCATCCATAAGATGGTCTTTATACTACTGTGATCAAATTGAATTTTTAATTTATGCTTCGCGTGTTTTTCGAATCGGTAAAATTTTTTTCTGTAAGTTGGTAGTACTGTTAGTGACATCTGTCAAATAGTGTCTGTTTAACGTCAAAATATTCATTAGTATTTGAGATACGCGTCGTTTTATGAGGCTCTAAAAGTGAATTCTTCAATTTTTACTATGTCTGAATTTATTGAACAAAGAATGGCAATAATGCACCATCTCTTACTGCATTGGTTATTCGTGATTATTTCGCCACATTTTCAATAAATATCGTGCCACAACCACCGCATTCGCCTGATTTACTTTCGTGTAACTTCCGGCTATTCAGCAAATTCACATGATCACTCCAAGGACATCGTTTTGACTCAATTGAGGATATAAAAGCTGAATCGCAGAAGGCTCTGATGGCCATCACGACGGAGGATTTTTCCAAGCGCTATGATGACTGGAAAATTCCTTGGCATAAGTGTATTGTAGAGGGAGAGGATTACTTTGAAAGAGATGAAATGGATAAAATTCAACTTTTCAATTTGATCACAGTAGTATACTCTTTCTTTCTTTCTCCATCACTGAACCGGGATTTTCCGAACATTTTCGACTGCTTTACCTTACACGAGTACTTTTAAAACCACTTGACATGTAAGAAAAGTTGAATAATCTTTAAAGGCAGCGTTGCTTGTGGGCATAAAAACGGAACACAAATAAACACGTGACGTGTATCGAAATGCAATCAAAGCCAAAGAAATGCAATTCCTTCACATTGTCAACACCATTCGTCATCTTTGACGGTCAATGCCACAGCCGAGACTTGTTGACTGGTCGGCCGCTGTTGGCCTAGCGCACTCATTGTCATGGTTAATGCGGAAAATATCATAAATCAGAAATCATCATCATTTAAGGCAATATTACGCTTAAATGCAACAGTTCGCAATGATAAATGTCCCGTTAAATACTCGCTCATGGACTTAAATTTGTTGGTGCGATTATTTAATAACCGGTAACTGCAATAGTAACTGTTTCATATTAATGATTATTGAACGTCATAAACGTTGTAAATACCTGTTAACACATGTATATAATATACACACATATTTTTATGTATGCACTTATATTATATATGTACTATACATTTATTTTTAAATATTTATTTAAAATATGCGACTGGTTACTTCATTGTCATATTTAGACGATTATATATATAGACCTTAGTCTCCTACGAGTTGGCTCAACATCCGCAACATATTTGCACTCCTCCATACTTCCATTCATTTACAAGCACATACATACGTATGTATATGTGGGAAGTAAGCGCATAAGCCAAGGAAATTGTAATGGGAGTAATTCCAAAAGGAATGAGTGTGAAACTTCAACCCGGAGGCAGAGTTACACCAGCGTTGAAAGTGTTGCTGACGACAACTAAAATGAAAGTATGCAAAATAGTGTAACAGTACTTATACATTTAATATCTTTACATATATATGTATGTATAATAACTTCATATGTATGGGTGTCGTTATGAGGAGCTTTGGTAAGCTGAGTAGGGCGTATCAAATAAATGTTACGATTTTGCAGGAAGTGTAGATATTAATCAGGAAATAGCGCAGTGCGAGATGAAGTCTCCATAACTACGTGGTTGAGAAGATATGTATATAGAGTGATACATTTCCAAGTTCCCCACTTTTTTAAAGACAAAACAACAGAAACTTCAAATTTAATGATGAATATATATTTTGCATATTATCTCTTTCAAATATTGGCCCCTGCTACATCTCAGATGGTCCATGGCGCTGCGTTTGAGCATTTCAACTGGTAACTGGTGAATTACACTCGTGATGTGTTGCTCGAAGCGGATTACTCGCATAGACTTTACATGTCTCCCCATAAAAATGCCGAACAATGTGATATCACAAGATCTCGGTAGCCAATCATACGGCCCAAAACGTGAAATTTCCTGCTTACCGAAGTATTCTCTCAATAAATCCATTGATTGATGCAATGTGTGGGAAGTGGCGCCGACTTGTTGAAATAAAATGTCGCCGAGATCACCGGCATCATTTTTGAAGAAATATGGACCGATGATTCTACTAGCCCATAAACCACACCAAACCGTGGTTTTTTCTGGATGAAGTGGCAGGTCTTAAAATGCAGAAATTTTACTTGTTTAAAAATGAACGATTAAATGAAAAAAAATTGTGAAAAAAGTAACATGACAGCTTGACACCCCTTATGTGTAGTAATAAACTGGTACTAGCTCAAGCTTAATATTGAGAGTAAACGAAAATTATGAAAATAAGCAACTACGTTCATTATTAATTTCAGTCTAGTGAAAGCTTCCCCTTGCTTTTTTTGTGCCAGTCAGTGTCCAATTTGAAAGGTCTACAATTGCGGCGAAATGAGTCTTGCTAAGAGCAAATAGTTGAATGGATCTAATGGTTTCTCCCTTACAAAGGGACTTGTTCTCAGTCTGATGATATTGGGTTGAACTTGTCCTTCCTGGCAAGTCTTGAAGTAACTTGATGCTATTTATAAAGATGTGACACATTCTCAGTCCAGCCATGTGTTATTGTTGGAGTTGTACGCAGCTCACTGCAAGTGCAAATAAGAGGTACTTTCTAACACGTTGCAGAGGGTGATTGAAACTTTTGCCAATATACTCCACCTAATGAATAATAGATAAAACTTTATTGGCTTGACTATGGTTTCATAAAGCCAAAAACCACTTCTGGTGACAAGGTCTAACTCTATGGATATATAAGTCTCCGATATCTTCCCCACTCTCTTATGAATAGGAATAAATTAGGCCCCCACGAGAGCATTCTATTTAGTATGGGCTTCGGATACTTTACCCTGTTCGCAGGTTGCAGACGAATGCCTCTCAATGAGAGAAAAAGACGTTCGGTACTTTATATCTTCTGATAAATGGCAATTTCAATTTTCAATTTTATTCGGCAACCTCGGCACTTTCTTTTTACTGGAGAAATTTGCTCTTTATCGTCGTTTACATGGATAATAGACATAGCCAAAGGATATAGAACCCCGAATTGCAGGCTGCTCATATAAACCTTCTGAAATGCACCTGTATTATCCAATCCGTTATGGTAGTTTCTTTGCATTTTTTCTAATTTTATGGATTTTGTAATTGAGATATGACACCGGAGACTTGAAGCTTTGGAACGTGTTCAAAGTCCGGCAAAATGATATTCATTCACAAGATATGAAATATTTATACAGCTTTTGTATGCATACCTTCACTTTCCTCTTCATAGATAAATACTTATTATACTTAGTAGATGTATAAACGTGTTCATGAAACTGGGTAAGTGTGTTTTCCATACCATATTTTAATTTGACCCCAAAAATAGCAAAGATTCACAGTTTGCTTCTCTAATAAATAAACTTTCATCTATTCGCATAATAATAATACGCAGCATTAATCTGTATCTAATTACGTATAGTACATATTTATATTCATAATGTTTAATAAAAGAGTGAATTAAATATTAAATATGTTTAGTGTATGTTCAGACAGTTAATAAAAAACGGCGGGTGGTGATTACATAACTCAACAATTAACAATGATTTTTTACAACCTATAGTGTGATACTTATCAGTCGATTGCTTGCCTCATACTCATATTGCCAATGCTACGCATATTCATACTTAGATGATGACCCGATATGCGATGCACGTTCCAATTTGCACGCTCATAAATTCATACAATCAAAATCGGAACGTGCAAGAAAGGAGACCAGCTGCACATTAACGGTATGCTTCAAGCAGAAGTTTTTAATAATTTTATTTTCTTCCAAATAATTTTTTTTTGTCACGTTGTTACCTCTTACCATATGTGGTATACAGGTAGTAGGTGCGTATGTGTGAATCTACAAGGTGCTTTCCAAAGTAAACAGGACTTTTTGAATCTAGCGTCCCCTGATGGCGCCATCTATATGTCGACTGGTGTGTTAGAATCTGCTATCTTTATCGATTGTCCAGTGAGAATTTCATGACATTTCATAGATTGGAAGTGAAGTTATTGCGTTTTAAGTGTCCGTATGTTTGTGTTTTCGGTGCGAAAATGAGCTTCGAACAAAGAGCCAACATTAAATTTTGTTTTAAAATTGGTAAAACTTTTTCCGAAACGTTTCAATTGATGAAACAAGTTTATGGCGATGATTGCCTATTCCGTAGCAGAATGCACGAGTGGTTTCAACGTTTTCAAAGTGGTCGTGAGGACATAAATGACGATCAACATGTGGGCCAATCAAAATCCGTGATCACCGGAAATTCCATCGAAACTGTGTCTGAATTCATCAAAAATCAGCCGAAATCGTCATTGAAATTCATGGAAATGGAATTAAACATCTCCAAAACATCGATTTATCGCATTTTGACCGAACATTTGGGCTTATTAAAGGGGTGTGCACGGTTTGTTCCGCACAAATTGACTGGCGACCAAATCATATTTTAACCATTAACCACTCCCCGTATTTATCTGATATGGCACCGCACGACTTCTTCCTTTTCGGAAAAATGCATTTGTCCATGAAAGGAAAGCGTTATGCAGACGTAGAGGCCATTCAAAAGGTTTGCACCGGCATACTGGCGGCCAACGAGCTAAAACCCTCGTTCGACATGCTTTTGGACCGTGCAGAAAGCTGTATTGAAGCATTTTGAATAAAATATACTATTTTGAATAAAATAAATTGATTTGCCGAAAAAAAATCATTTGTTCTGTTTTTTTTTAAGTCCTGTTTACTTTGGAACGCACCTTGTATGTAGGTTTGTCAGTGGTTGCGGTAGCCGAACACGCCTCTTATAATTGGTAATTTATATTTTTGACGTGAATTGCTTTTATTGCGATTTACATACCACTTAGGCTATTTAGGGTATTTCATAAAAATCGTCATAAAGTTAAAGCTATTATTGCTGTTTAATAAAACACATACATATTTTCTGGGTGTTTTAGCAATAATAAGAAGACAATTAGTAATAAATTAAAATATATAAATAATAAATTATTATAACAAACATAATCTTATTTATTTTATTATTTCGTATTTATCAAACTCTCCACCCATATTAAAAATTTCTCCACATTTCTAACAGTTCGTCTATATTTTATGGCTTTACGAAAATATTTCATCCGTTAACTTCAAGATGTAAGATATCGCTTTAAAAAACTAAGTTCACTGAAGATTTTGTTTGTTATTTAATATATTTTTGATCTAATACGATAAACCGGATATAATAGACATCTTCAATTTACAAGTATAAACCTTTCTTTTGATAATATGTTTGAGAAATGCTTTCATTCAGGATTAATTGGAAAGTTTTCATCTATCGCACATTCTCATTAGGTTTGAGAACTTAAAGAGTTGTGATCAGATTTGGAGAAAACCGTTTATGTTGAAACCAATTTCATACAATTTTCGATTTCATTGATTTAATATATGACGAGTTCTCTTGATTTTGAGTTCGAGCGGCACCCACTTTGCAGAGATATCTTGATTATCCATTATGTTCATTAATTTTATATCCAATATGTTCTTCAATTTGATATTCAAAACAGTTTTTAGTGTTTTCGCCCAAAACGTTCGAGTGTCCTCTGGACTTATTGACGCCTTGATCGGGTCGATTTACAGGGAGTTAAAAAAAACGGAAAAATCACGTATGCGGGAAGTGTTCTATGGATTATTCTGAACAATTTTGCCCAAGAGTCCATCAGCCCACGATTTTTAAGGCGAAATTTTTAGGAATTATAAAATTTGTATATCGGTTTTTGAGATATGAATGTATGTAGGTGCATTTTGATATTCTATTTATCATTTCGGAATCTGCAGATCGGATAACTACTGATATATATCTCCCATACAACCGATTATTCAGATTTAGACCATATTCTATTAGCCAAAGCTGTTCAGAATAATCTGTAGAACTTTTTTTTAGAAAAAAATCGACCCGCCCTAATGGACGTAGAGTCGAATAACATTCATCACTCTTTTTTATCAATGCATTTTTGTAGGTTAAGTTAAGTTAAAATATTGTCATAACATAGATCTGACTTGAATAGATTATAGCCGGTCCATTGAAGTGCTTAGAACTCCTATAAAATTAATCATAAAAACCCTTATTAATCGATGAAGCGTTTTGAGTCAATCACAAACTTGTTGAGGCGGCTAAAATGCTAGTATGACTGTCGGATTGTCTCAACCGCAGTCTTGCAAAAGCGGGACAATGCAAGAGAAAATGCCTGGATATTTCCACTTCACCTTCTGGCATACAATTTTGACATTTTTCGTCAAACTGGATTTTCAGCATAAATGTGGATTGAACAATGCCCAGCAAGACCTTCTTTTGTATTTTGTAACCTAAAACTTACATATTTAATTAAGCGCTCAAAAATGCTGTAACTAACTAACAATTATCTGACAATTAATTCCAGCGGCACACTTTCTTGGAGAGGATAGGAGTTTTTCGGAATATTTGGTTAGCCAAGGTCTCGCTAATTGCCCCGCCAACTTCATGATGGCCAGCATTTGACTGCGTTTGATACGAACTCTGCCTATCCTTACTATTTGCAAGATAAAACAAGAAAAAACGCTAACTTCGGCTGCACCGAAGCTGATATACCCTTTCAAATGCAAAAGTTTTATATACAAGAACTTTTTTCCGATCGTTCAGTTTGTATGGCAGCTATATGCTGTAGTAAGCCGATCTGAACAATTTCTTCGGAGATTACGTTGTTGCCCTAAAAAATAACCTGTGCCAACTTTTGTGAAGATACATTGTCAAATGCGAAAGCTTTCCATACAAGAACTTGATTCCGATCGTTCAGTTTGTATGGCAGCTATATGTTATAGTGGTCCGATATCGGCAGTTCCGACAAATGAGCAGCTTCTTGAAGAGAAAATGACGTTTGCGAAATTTAAAAACGATATTTTAAAAACTGAGGGATTAGTTCGTATATATACAGACGGACGGACGGACGGACGGACAGACAGACAGACGGACATGGCTAAATCGACTCAGCTCAACATACTGATCATTTATATATATACTTTATAGGGTCTCCGACGCTTCCTTCTGGGTTTTACAAATTTCGTGACAAACTTAATATACCCTGTTCAGGGTATAAATATGATTTTTACAAATCAAATACATGTCTATCATGCCATATTGTATTAAATAACGGCGTTATTACTCAGCCGTTTTCGAAAATAGGTCCAACAAAAAGAAACTAAGTAAGAAAACGGGAGCTTGTGGCCTGAAGCGAGAAAGTGTGAATTGCGTTTTTTGTTACGTGCACGCATGCTCCCATCTACACACACACACATGCACTTACGCATACTCAAAAATCTCCTACATACACACTCATCAATATATGTAAGCATCCAAATAACTTCCTCATCGGCCCAATAAAGCGATCAGTTGGCGCTGCGTGCGGTTTCTGCCACAACAACAACCGAAAAGCAATTACAACAACAGCGAAGTGAACAGGATTACACTAGATTTTTTTAGCTGCCGCCACTTGCTTACTCCCCTTTTCCATTTCTTTATTTATTGACCACACAATCTACCGGCTATTTTGCCCGAATATGCATAGTCGCCACACCGGCGTCAGGCGCTTGTCGCGATCGAGTGCTCCATATGCATATCCGCTAGCGATTTGTCTCAGGAAATATGACCAAAATAGGGAATATCAATTGCCGCCGCGGCCACATCGCTCCACTGGTGTGCCTCGTCCACATATCTGTGTGTCGCTACGCGGCTGGAGGCGTCGCCACGTTAGCGCGGCAATCAACTGTCTGCGCACCGTTAACCAAGCTTCACGTCTCGTTTTCAGCGCCTTGCATTTTGTTGGTGCAATTAAAAAGTAATCATTGGAAAATTTGTGAAAAATCGTCGACTAACAAGATACATACATATATTCATAAAAAGTCAATTGGAAAATTAAGAAAGCATTAGCAAAAGCAAAAACCAAAAAATAAAAGAGTTAACAATCAACATCAATGTTTTTGGCCCGATTATGTGGGAACTGGTTGGTGGCGCTGTGCTGCCATGCTGGCCAACATGTCCCATCTATAACATCTTTTACTTCCGAAATGCAGCCGGTGGCCAAGCGACCTTCCAGGCGACAATGCGCGGCCGCGTCTAATGCAGTCTTGTGCGTCTGCGTGTGCGCGTGTGCTGCGTACAACAATTAGTTCGTCGACGTTGTTGTGCCTGCCTGCTTGCGTTCGCTAGGTGGCTTCCTGTTCGCGCCGGTTTTGGTGTTGTCAAGCTATAAAGGATTTTTTTCACTTTCCACAGTTATACACACGTTTACTTGTTACCTAAATTTATGCATGTTTTCAAACGCCTTTTTGTTTATTCTCTCGTTTATACGATTTTTGGTTATGCGCTCGCGCCTTGATTTTGGGATTAGTGCGTGGCGGCCAATGCACTGAATTCGTGTCGTTCGAAACTCACACCCACATTCAAACATAAGGAGGTGTTCATATGCGAACAGGTATCGTGCGCGTACGCACTATTTTTCGGTTATCTGCTCTCGTTGCACGGCTTCGGTCCATTAGTCTGGTTTTCGTATTTACTGTTATAGCCGTTGTCAGTTGCGTTGCGTTGCTTTACTCATTTTCATGGAAATTAATTGTCGTAACATTTTTAGCGCGACCACTTCCTCGAAAAAGCAATTGATCGACAAATGCGGAAAGGATTGCTTCGTGATTTTTGGCTCTCAAAGTCAACGTTTTAATGTCATGAACTTAATTTGTTCACATTTTCAATAGTTGCTTGTCTTATCAATATGCTATTACCGTAATTGCATAATAAACTAAACTAATGGTAATTTGAGTATACATACATATGTATGTATGTACATACATATATCTAATAATCATTCCTATGAAGGGTGCATACATTACTGCCAGATATCACAACTTAGTAGAGCTTTTTTATACTCGCAACAATGTTGCTAAGGAGAGTATTATAGTTTTGTTCACATAACGGTTGTTTGTAAGTCCTAAAACTAAAAGAGTTAGATATAGGGTTATGTATACCAAAGTGATCAGGGCGACGAGTAGAGTCGAAATCCGGATGTCTGTCTGTCCGTCCGTCCGTCTGTCCGTCCGTCCGTGCAAGCTGTAACTTGAGTAAAAATTGAGATATCATGATGAAACTTGGTACACGTATTCCTTGGCTCCATAAGAAGGTCAAGTTCGAAGATGGGCAAAATCGGCCTACTGCCACGCCCACAAAATGGCGGAAACCGAAAACCTATAAAGTATCATAACTAAGCCATAAATAAAGATATTAAAGTGAAATTTGGCAAAAAGGATCGTATTAGGGAGGGGCATATTTGGACGTAATTTTTTTGGAAAAGTGGGAGTGGCCCCGCCCCCTACTAAGTTTTTTGTACATATCTCGGAAACTACTATAGCTATGTCTACCAAACTCTACAGAGTCGTTTTCTTCAGGCATTCCCATATACAGTTCAAAAATGGAAGAAATCGGATAATAACCACGCCCACCTCCCATACAAAGGTTATGTTGAAAATCACTAAAAGTGCGTTAACCGACTAACAAAAAAACGTCAGAAACACTAAATTTTACGGAAGAAATTGCAGAAGGAAGCTGCACCCAGGCTTTTTTTTTTAATTGAAAATGGGCGTGGCCTCGCCCACTTATGGACCAAAAACCATATCTCAGGAACTACTAGACCGATTTCAATGAAATTCGGTATATAATATTTTCTTAACACCCTGATGACATGTACGAAATATGGGTGAAATCGGTTCATAACCACGCCTTATTCCAATATAACGCTATTTCGAATTTCATCTGATGCCTTCTCTGTATAATATACATATGTATACATTAGGAACCAATGATGATAGCGGAATAAAACTTTACACAAATACGGTATTTGAAAAATATGTAAATGACGCATAATGAAATCTCGATTATCACTTTATCATGCGAGAGTATAAAATGTTCGGTGACACCCGAACTTAGCTCTTCCTTACTTGTTCTTCTTTCTATTTATTCATATAATCTATCGCGGCTTGAAAACCGAATATTTGATGTCTGAAATTTAAGCTCGTGATTTCAGCGACATTTGGTTTCAACAAGTTGGCCATACTGTTAACTGTTGCATTTTCGTTAGCGAAAATGCACTTGGACAAACAATTCTTTGGAAAACTCAATTAATAAATATTCGTATTCTTTGAAAATAGTATTCTTTATAACATAACACATCACGAGTGTCATTTGCCAGCTACCAGTCCAAATGCTCGATTGAGTCATTGAAAATTGCACTCAACGGATGTACCATCTGAGACGTAGTCGTGGCCAACATTTGAAAGAGATACTCTTCAAAAAGTAAATGTCAAATAATGTTCTTTCGATTGATAATAAGCATTGTCCATTAAATTTGAGGCATCTGTGGTTTTTCTTTAAAAAATTAAACCTTTAAGTATAAAACGTCTCCGAACAGCTCTATTGTAAGAAGTATTTTCATCACAAAAGTGTATTCCGAGGTTTTCTATCGCTTTGATCTTATGACGTGTATATACATACATATATATATATATGTATGTATGTACATATAAACATATAAATCAAAAGACCAAAAATGAAAGGAATAATCCAATAAATGGATACATATGTACATACATATATTTTGCACTTCTTCACCAGAATAAGCAAACATTTTTACAAATGGTAAGAAAATCACTTTTTGCTTAAGATTTCGCATATTATCAATTCTAAATTTGTGGAAAGCGTACATACATACATACATATGTATATCTATTCAATATTTCTTCATTAAAAACTGTCACTTATACATATGTATGTACATACATACATATGTGTCGTGACATTTTTATTTTCTGCTTAACTTTATCAATTTTTTCGTTTCGTGGACGTTCCTCTTTATGTAAACAGTCGTTTTTTACCTACATATGTTTGCTAAATAGCAGCGAATATGGGAATTCCCCGGTTGAAGTTTTTCAGTTCTGTTAGCCGTCCAATCGATTAAAGTAGGGAAGTAGGGGAACCGCATTTGCTTCTATTCAGCAGAAATGAGTACGTATTCTGGCAGAAATATACATACATGTATGTATTGTATGTAAAACAACTGATTTAACGAGAATGCACAAAGAGAAAAATGAAATGCTTTAAAGAAAAAATACAAATGTCACATACATACATATGTATGTACATATGTACTTATGTGTGATTATCTTGTATCGTATAAACGATTTTTTCCCCTGCAAATGGTAAAAATAATATTTCTCAAATTCTTCAAATGATATGTCACTTGTTGTTTTACATACATATGTTTCTGCCAGAGAACGTACTCATTTCTGCTAAAGAGAACATAAAAGCAAAGAACTTAAAACAATGAGAAGGTGCAAATTGAATTTGGTATGGTGCGCGATGGGAGGGCTAAGAGAGCCGAATAACTTCAACAGAGGAATTCACCATATTCGCTGCTATTTAGCAGCAGAAATAAGTAAAAGACGACTGTTTACATGCAGAAACGAGAAAAATGGAAGATGTGAGGCAGAAAATAAAAATGCAATGTCACATTAGTATGCGCGATGGTTTTTTTATGAAGATAAAAAGGAAATTGTACACACATACATACATATGTATTTGCACTTACCCAGATTCAAGGTTGGCACAGTATTCCTTTTGAGCAATTTTGTGCCAATTGCCTCTTTTACGAAGTGTTTCTCACAAACGAATGAGTTTGTGGGTGGAAAGTGGTCAGTGGGCAAAATGCTTAGATTCTCCTTCCACTTTTCAGCCAGCTCCCGTTCATTTGGAAAACTAAACAGACGTAGTATCCCACCGCTGGTACTTTCGCAACCGCGAACACGACACTTTCTAATTTTTGGCATTTTTTTAAATAACTATTATTAAAAAACTCACTCGAGCAAACGAAAACCAACCGACTGACACAAAATCACAAACTTTATAAAGTATATGCGTACATACATACATACATATGTATGTATGTACATATTTAATACAGAGAACATAAAACCAGAGAATGCAAAGCTATAGAGAAGGTGCAGGTTCGATATCGAACTTTTGTAAAACTTGAACCACGGAACTCACCTCACAAAAATCAAACATTGCTTTGACTAACCGAGGAATGGATTCATTTTATGCCATGCGATTTATGTAATTTTTTATTTTTTTACACTATTTTATATTTTTATATCTTTTTGTTTTTGTATTTTTTACAAATTTATCTTCATTATGAATAAAAAGTAGCAGTTGAAAAATTCTTTGAGGTGTATGTATGTATGTATTTCCTTAGATAATTCATGCAATGACTCCATGAGGGGATCAAACAAGCAGAGAATTGCGTTTTGCCGTCGGCATATTCATACATATCTACAAATACGCAATGAACATTTTTTCTCAACCAGAGAATTGTGTTATTTCTTTGCCACGTATGCAAATACGAGCCAAATATGTACATATGTACATGTGTACAAATATTAACAAGTGCCGCACGCAGAGAACATAAAGCTGAAAAACTTGAAATACGGAATTCACCATTCTCGCTGCTATTTAGCAGAAATGAGCACGTTCTCTGGCAGAAATATATGTAAAACGACTGATCTGAAGTGCTGAACACAATGAACGCGACAGACTGCAAACGACATCTGTCAAATATTAAGATACACACGTTCTTACGGACACAGTTATTTTGACAGCTGCACCACTACACGACTGCAGGCCGACAGTTGTCGTTATCGCTAACTTCAATATCTACATATATACTTATATATATTTATACATATATAAAAGAAAGTTGTTGTTAGTTACACCATTTATAACTCAAGAATGGCTGAACCGATTTGGCTGAAAATTGGTGGAGAGGTAGCTTAGAACCAGGGTAAGGACATAGGATACCTTTTATCTACTTATGTCAAAGTTTAATACAACTCATAAATACAAAAATTATATTTCAAATAATAAGCATTTGTTCAAAATACACAGTGAAATGGATTATAACTGGCTCAGTAATCAGTCTTGAGTATGTATTATACAACATGCATAGAAAAAGACTGATGTCATAACCTTTCCAGCCGCCTTTTTCGTTTTTCCTCGCCTGAGAACCGGTTCATCATGTGCAGTCCACTAGAGTGACTGTCGATTGGACTCCAGTGATAAATGATGGAGCTATATTTCTATCACTGACGAAAAATTTCGGCTTTATTCCGATTAGAGAGCACTTAAACACTTCTCAGAATCAGTTATTCGTTGTTGTTGTTGGATTATGAACTTGCGAGTCACCTACTTTGCTCATTTCGCCTGTTTCCAGCTTAGCAAATATCTTTTCAACGGTGGATTTCCCTGAGCCCAAATTCAACAGTATTTTCCCCAAAAAAGAAATGCTTTATTAACAAAAGAAATGTTATATGATCCATTTTTTTGTAAACTAACACAAGTTGCTTCACAAAAATGCTATAGCTCCTTAACTAATAGTTATAACCAACTAATAGAAATCATATAGATGGTAGTAGTAGTATTAATACTATCACATGTATACAAAAGTTTTTGTCAACTTTTTCATATTGCCCTTAAAAATGTGATAGAAACTTGCGCTGAGCCAGTGACAGAAAATTGTGTCACTAGTGAATGTCATATGATTGATCATTTGATTATCATCGTTCTTGTAGGGTTATCTATGTATCAGCCACAGTGAAGCGTGGACGGGTCCTCTAGTATCTTTATATTTGCCAACGTCAGTAGGACGACAGTAGAGTTGACAGTAGAAAGATGAGGTAGAGTGGTGATGCCACTAATATGTAAAATGTAAAATTATTCAAAGCTCTAACAAACCTGAAGTTATTTTACAGATAAAAGCATAAAATAGCTCTATTATATCATTTGTAATAACAATTGATAATTTAAAACAAGTAAATTTACCTATTTTCTTATTTTTTGCATAAAAAATTTCACTTTGAACAAAATACTAAAATTTCATTGAAGTGTTAATTAGTATGGCCACAACGAAATTGTGTACATGCAAAATGGACAGCTATGTTGTCTTGTGTACATGCCGGCCATTGTTATGTCGCTGCCTCCTTGCAAATGTTCATGTAGAAAGATTCATGACGCCATTAACAGTTCACTGTCGTGCTGCCATGTCGTGTCGCGCTCAATGTGTTCAGCATTTCACTCGAGAATGAAATACAAAGTCACATATGCGTGATTATTTTGCATATGAACGATTTTTTTCAGAAAAATGGTAAAAATTTTAATTTTTTTACAAAATCGGGAAAAATTAGATAAATAATAATTTTAAATAAATTATATTTATTTCGACGATGCACATTCGCATTATTTTCTTATCATATCTACATATGTACATATATACATACATATGTATGTATGTTATTCTTTTGGCACATTTATATTACATTATATCGTCCCCTCAATATAACAATAGCGTATGTGCTCATACGCCATTATTTTTTTTATTGCATATTTAGAATCTCCATCATTGATTCTATGTCTGGTCAAAATTTCGTCAAATTCTACTTCCACAAAGTGGGTCAAAATGTCATTGGAAAAAATGGTGCATAATTTCATGTTCAGAAATTTCCTTCAATAAGATAATTACAAAAACTTTAAACTCGATTTTCTCAAAACCCAAAAAAAATTATACGCTATTGTTATATTGAGGGGACGATATGTACATATGTATGTATGTACAAACATTCATAATAACAAGTGTCGCACGCATCTTTCGCATCGGACAATCAATCACCGAAACTCACATACATATGTTTTTGTATGAGCTGCATACATATCGACGCTGATTTTTGCGAGCCACGGCAAAATATTTTAGATTTGACAAATATTTTAAATCGACGAGAACTACGTTGCCAATTTGGCACATTTTTCTGTGTTTTGCGAGTTTGCGGGGTGGTCAGTTTTCCTTTCAGAGGAACATCAGAAGTTGTTCAATTTATGGTTTTTAGCTTTTGCCATGGTCGCGAAAAGGCGCTTGTAGGCAACGGCATGCTCGGGGAAATGTTACGACGTCTGTTTTTATGAATGAAGCAAGATCGCTTGTGGAATGTGCGCCTGCGTTTATGAATGAAAATGTTTTTATTGTAAGATTTACTACATTTGTTCTTCGCCAATTTGGCTGCCATATTGAGTTGTGATGCTTATGCTGGCACAATTCCGATTTCTTTGGCCCCGAAATTTGAAGGTACCGTTGGAAAGAGGAAGTCCTCATGATTAAAACATATACATACATGCTTATAGGTACCGCAAACGCTTAGTTTACGAGATATTCGACCTTAAAGTTCAAAAATTCCGTAAATTCGAACATTTCAAGAAGCTATTTTACCACATTAAACACACTTTACTCACATTTTTCACTTCAAATTAATTAAATTAAACTATAAACTTTTAAATAAATCCACATTTTACACTTTTAGCCGTTTTTTTTACCGAAAAAATCTTTATTTTAAAAATTACATTTTGCACTCGTAGTGAACATCATGTGTGTGCTAAAAATTACGACGAAATGGAGCGCTGCCATGTGATAATAAGGAAATTCGCTGAAATTCCTTTTTTCCAAAAAATTCCTCTATGCATTCATATGGATATGTTCTTTATTTAATTTAATAAACAAATAAGTAATATTATATAGTAATATTGTCACCTAATATACAAAACAACGTATTATCAAAAATAAATGGAAAGCGCTAACAGATATAATAACCAACATTTAACCATTTTATAACGAAAACTCAAATTTTGCTTCAATATCAGTGCAAGATAACCAAAAAATATAACCACTTTATAACGAAACTCAATACATTTTTTTATTTTAACGCAGAAAGGAGTACTATGCGAAAGAACTTCAGACACCCTGGGTATTCGCACGACCAGGATTATTTTTTAAAGCGCGGCCGAAGGCCGCCAACGCAGAAAGGAGTACTACGCGAAAGTACTTCAGTCACATAAATCACATATTACACATATACATACATACGTAGAAAGTATTTTTTTATAGTTAATATAGAAAAAAGAATCACGCGAAAAACAAACAAAGAAAAATTGTTAAAAATCCTACATAAGTATTTGATGTGGCAAGGCTCGTTTTCCTCATAATTGTAAACAATCTAACCTTTTCACCGATGAGTGTGCTAAGTGATTTTTAAATTAATAAATTTAGGTAAAATATAGCAAAATTAAACAGAAATGTGAACTGATTTCAATGTTTAGAGTGTATATTTAAATATACAGAGTGAAAACCGTGAAAAAATTTAGTGAAACATAGAGAAATACCATGTGTTATTAGTGCAAATTTTTGAACTTTTAATCGTGAATATTTTAAAAAATAAAAGTTATTTTTATATTATTTTTGGATATTTCTTCTCTGGAGAAGCTCCCCTATCCGCACGTTCCCCATTTATACATAAATTAAAATTGATAAAAATCATTTTCTCAAATATATGGCATGCCGTTTCATTCCGTTCAATAATCAATCAATCATCTGCCAAAAAGTATTGATAATTAAAAAACGTATTCGTGATGATGATGAGAATAGAAGTGAAAGGAAGTATAATATTATGAATATTTGTTATAATTGTGATATTTCGAACAGAAAATGCATACTACAAAGAAAATAAAAAGGCAGATATTTGACTTGCTCACAGATAGTGATGGAGCAGGGAAAAATAAAAGCCTGGAGATCCCAGGTGTAGATGCGGCTATGGAGGAAAGTCCTTGTACTTCCAATAGGGTGGAATATGAGTTTAGTGATATAGAAAGTGAAGATTCCGTATATGAGGAATCTAACCTAAACGTGACAAACACTTCAGTTAGGAAAGAGCTAGCGGAGTGGGCGGACAAATTTAATATTTCCACCGTTGCAACTAGTAGTCTGTTAGGATATTCCAAAGGAAGCACAAACTTTAAAGCGTACTCCTAAGATTCCACCCATAGAGAAAATGGGAACAGGAGAGTATATTCACTACGGCATAGAAGACTCCCTGACAGATTTTTTATTGAGGAAATCATTTGATTCCACCGAAATTCAACTCAACATTAATATTGATGGCTTTCCACTCGCAAAAAGTTCTAATTTGCAAGCTTGGCCTATTTTAATAAATGTAAATGGGGAACCAGTTGTTATGGTTGTGGGAACATATTGCGGAAATAGTAAGGCACTCTGCCCGAACATATTCTTGCATCGATTTGTGGATGTACTTATTAGAACATGGTTTAAACTTCAATGGTAAACATTTTTCAATTTATTGCCGGTTTTTTATTTGTGATGCCCCAGCAAGATGCTATGTATTGGGTGTTAAAGGACACACTGGCTTTTTTTGTGGCATAAAATGCACTCAAAAAGGCGAATCTGTTGGACATCGGATAATTTTCCGTAGTGAAATCTATCCTAATAGAACAGATGCAGATTTTCGCTCACGAAGTAATGTAAATCATCATAAAATATTGGACCAAATAGCTATTGAAAAGTTACCAATCGACATTGTGAAGTCATTTCCATATGACTATATGCATGTGGTGTGTTTAGGTGTCATGAAAAGCTTACTTCTTGGCTGAACTATTAAAAATTTTTCTGTTTAACATACTTATGTATATAAAGAAAATGGTACAAATGGTTTTTGTATATTACATATGTTAATTGATAAATAAAGATAAAAAATAATATTCCTTTGTGTCGAACTACTTTCTGCACTGGCGGCCTTCGGCCGCGTTTCAAAAAAATAACCCTCGTCGATCGAACACCTACAATATTAATCAAAAGGAGAGAAATACTGAAAAACTTTGCATTCTATAATACGTTTTTTCTATTTATTATAATGATTTTACATATCGATGCCTTACTTTCTCAACCTCGTATCTTAAAAAATTGCGGTTTTGAGATTTTCATATCAAACGATTGCTATTTCTCTGTTCCATAACTGCAACAACTTCCTATCTCAATAAGTTGTGTCTATCGTAAAAAAATTAAGAATACAAAACTTGGTATCTCATGCAAATCAGTTTTCGTAACTGCGTCAAACTCTTGTCTCAATATACATGTATATTTAATTGAGTATTAATCGTTTTCTTATTCTCCAAAAAGATCTTTTTATTTTCTTTTGCTATAGCATGAATACGTGTAGTTATGTATATTTACAGCTTAATAGAGCCCATACACGGGCACACAAGTGCGTTCGATCGGTATGAATTCGTTTGCCCATACACGACACACAAATCCATTTTGCGTTCGTTCTTCACAGAGTTAACATGTGCGACAGACAAGCGGAACATTTCTTGGAATTTATTTCTAATATAGCTCTTTTATCTATTTCTTTGTATTTCGTTAATAAGTTATTCCAACTTTTATTTTTCTTACACTATGTATATGTAATGTATGCAAAAAGCGAAAACTTTGAGGCGTGATTTTCATTTTTACGATTATTCTTAATTGGCGGGCAGGATAGAAAAAAACTAAACGTCGTATGGAATTAGGGCAAAGTTTATTATCATTGACATAAAATTATCTTATATTTAAACTAAAAAAAATATTAAGAAGAGTCAAGTTTTAACATATTTTTAAACAGCATAAAGTAAAATTTTTTTGGCCAAAAGCCACTATTTATTCAATTTTTAATAAAATTTTAAATTTTACACTTTTTTGGAATTTTCTTAGTTTAACTAGAAGATAAATTAATAAAAAATATGAATCTCTTCGAATTTTTTTGTTTCCGATAGAAATTGCGACCGGAATCCTGCCGCCGTCCGAAAAATGTACATGCGAGATGCATCGGGTAATTGCTTCCCAAAGGCAGAATATCAAAGATTTCGTATCCAAAAAATTTGTGAAAGATGTTCAAATATATAACTATAAAGCCTAGAAATTTCGCTTGAATCAATTATTTCTTTCCCTCCCAAAAAAATCCTCAAAAAAATCGATTTTTTGAAGCCCTTAACACTTGCCATTGTCCGCGATCTTCACTGTTCGGCGACACGAGAGAAATGAGATTTTGTGCGCCGACAACGCCATACACGATAAACATGTTCGCGCACCGATCGTAAAAAATCAAACATTTTCGCGAACATGGATCGGTACGCGAACAAGCCCATACACGATAAACCGCAAGCGCACACATACCGATCGAACGCACTTGTGTGCTCGTGTATGGGCGCTTTAACGTATGGAGTCCCGTTATTCGTCGGCGACGCTTCAAAAACAAAAATTTACCGTTTCCTTGTAGTACTTGTAGTGAAAAAAGTGTGAAGTGAATTTTAGTCATTGCATTGCAGTTGTTTATGTTATCTTTTTGCTTGGTGAATATTTATTTCAGAAGAGTTTACTTTTCATTATTAAAAAAAATGCCATACAAGGCATGTGTGAAAGAGTGTTAGTTTTAACTGAATTTTAATTCCACTTAAGCTGCACTTAATATGAATGAGGCATCAGTAAATTGCAGCACTGCGTGCACTCGAATTGAGTCTGTGACTACCCATCTTGGTACAAGTCCAAGAGATAGTTCACCTGTAGAAATTCTTGAAAAAACTATCGCCGTTCTTGATGCTGAAACCGGTAATTTTGTTATCAAGAATCAATGCCACGAACCAGAAACACAACAAACTGGAAACGTAATTTTGAATGAGAAAACATGACATTTTCTCTCAGTAGGTTCTGATAACTCTGGCTTCTCCTCAGAATCCGACTTTTCCGCAAGTGAAAGCGAGTACCATCCCAGCACTGAATCAGATCTATCTGAGAATGGATCTTCTTCAGTATTGTTGAATGAATCCTCCGGTGTCATTAAAATAAAAAGAGCACGGAAAGGCCAAGGAGATAAGCAAAACTGGACTAGAAACCGCCAAAAACATAAGCGAATGCAAGGTCGGGAATATTCATCGATTAAGAGGAGCAAAAAAGAGACTGGAGTAATGCAAATTAGAAAAGACAGAACTGTGAAAGTTCGGTGCCGTTCGGAAATATGTGCCCAAATATTTGGTAAGCAGTGCAACGAAATTACAGAACAAGATAGGAAGGATATATTTAAAGTATTTTGATCACTGTCATGGGAAGAGAAAAAGGCGTTTGTCGTTGCTATGGTGTCTCAAAGACCGGTCACTTCAAGAACGACTGTTACTATTTCTCGGCGAGTAAACACATTAGTCTACACTTTAAAAACATCAGGAGAGGTCAAGATTGTTTGTAAAAAATTGTTTTTGGGTACGCTGTCTCTTGGTGAATGGAGCGTGTACAATGGGTTACTGGCAATCTACATACAAGCAACCTTGGCTTGGTAAAGAAAAGTAGTTCGGGTGTCACCGAACATTTTATACTCTCGCATGATAAAGTGATAATCGAGATTTCATTATCCGTCATTTACATATTTTTTTATTTTGCTGTAAAATTAATTAGATTAGTAGTTCCTGAGATATGGTTTTTGGTCCATAAGTGGGCGACGCCACGCCCATTTTTAATTTTTAAAAAAATCCTGGGTGCAGCTTCCTTCTGCCATTTCTTTCGTAAAATTTAGTGTTTCTGACGTTTTTTGTTAGCCGGTTAACGCACTTTTAGTGATTTTCAACATAACCTTTGTATGGGAGGTGGGCGTGGTTATTATCCGATTTCCTCCATTTTTGAACTGTATATGGAAATGCCTGAATGAAACGACTCTAAAAATGCCACATATGCCCCTCCCTAATGCGATCCTTTGTGCCAAATTTCACTTTAATATCTTTATTTATGGCTTAGTTATGACACTTTACAGGTTTTCGGCTTTCGCCATCTTGTGGGCGTGGCAGTGGGCCGATTTTGCCCATCTTCGAACTTTATCTTCTTATGGAGCCAATAAATACGTGTACCAAGTTTCATCATGATATCTCAATTTTTACTTAAGTTACAGCTTGCACGGACGGACGGACGGACGGACAGACGGACATCCGGATTTCAACTCTACTCGTCACCCTGATCACTTTGGTATATATAACCCTATATCTGACTCTTTTAGTTTGAGGACTTACAAACAACCGTTATGTGAACAAAACTATAATACTCTCCTTAGCAACTTTGTTGCGAGAGTATAAAAAGCAAAACAAACGTTGCCAAAGTAAATCACGTGAACTATTTTCTACAGAATTTGCCTAAAATGCCTCCACATTTTTGCCGACAAAGTACAAATAGAGAATATGTCGACGTACAGTACAAAACTTGGGCAGAAGTTTACAAAGATTTTGAAAAATATTTGATAGATCGCAACATTGATGAGACTGAAAAAGCCACGTACAAATGCTTTTAAGACGCTGTACACAAAGCCAATATATGTAAGTATATTCAAGCCCAAAAAAGACCAATGTGATATCTGCTTTGCTTAAAACATACAAATGTCCCAGAGTTTGAATATCAGATTCATATAAAAAATAAGGAGCGTGCTAGGAAAGAGAAATCCGAAGTCAAGGAACTTTGTTTAAAAGGCGATATTCAAATGTTCACGGTAGACTTGCAAGCAGTGCAAACAATTCCTCTACTTTCAACTGGAGCAAACTACTTCAAAACAAAACTCTGTGTGCACCAATTCACAATTAATAACGAATTGGATAAAAATGTTACTTGCTATGTCTGGCATGAAGCCGAAGGCGGCATGGACTCTAATGTCTTTACTTCTTGTTTGTTGGACTTTTTAGAGAAATTGGAAGATAAATCGAAACCGATAATAATTTACAGTGACGGGTGCTGTGCCCAAAATCGAAACGTGACACTTTCGAATGCCTTGCAACAGTATGCAATAACTCACCATGCAGAAATTCAACAAAAATATTTGGTAGTAGGCCACACTCAAATGGAGTGCGATTCTGTACATGCCTCCATAGAACGGAAGAAGAAAGGAAGAGAACTCTATGTGCCAGCTGATTTTAACATGGTTATAAACCAATCCAGATTGTCGCAACCTTATCGCGTTAATTATTTAAATCACAAGATTTTCCGCGATTTCTCTCAAATAAATTACTTGAAGTCAATTCGACCAGGCACTAAGAAGGGCGATCCATGCGTTGTTGATTTGCGAGCTCTCAAATATACCTTAAATAACGGAGTTTAATATAAATTATGTTTTGATGAAGAGTGGAAACTATTACCTCATCGTAAATTGCGACCACAAGTGCAGCACAATGATGACTTAGTAATACCGGGCCTCTATAATCAGCAACTACCGATTTCTAAAAGAAAATATGACGACTTGCAAGACTTGAAACATGTGATTCCAGCTGACTAGCATTCATTTTATGACAACTTGCCATACCAATAATAGGATTAAATTAAAATAAATTAATATGAATTCTGTTTTTTTATAATATTCTCTAAACAATAAAACTTTCATTTCAAACAAAAGATTGTTTTCATTAAATTATTTTGAAATATCTTCGTTGTATACATATAAGTGCAGCAAACGAGTATCTTTTTAATCAAGTTTCAAAAATGAAAATGATTTTTAATGTAGTAAACTCGTATCTTAAAAAATCGTTTTATGCGTAAACTAAAAGAGATAAGTACATATATTATTTTTACTTATGTACATCGCCTTAATTCATTCCTTAGTAATTGCATTTCAATTTTTGCATAAACAGTGACGGTAAATAAATAAACAGTTTTTTTTCTTTCCTGAAAAGTTACCTTTTTTAAGATGCGAGGTTGAGAAAGTAAGGCATCGATATATACATAAATATTGTCAATCCTAATTAAATTTTAATTAACAAAATCCTTAAAATGAAAATCAGGATCATTAATGACTTGCGCGTCATTTTCATCATCACTAGATATATTTGCCACCAAATCTTCTACAGTTTCGTAACGCAACCGTTTCGTTTGAGGAGCAATATCCGTTAAATCCTCGGACTCTACCGCCGGCACTTCCAATTCTTTCAATTCCGTCCCTTCCTGAAGACTTCCTTCTACATACCCAGGATAAACTTTTCGTATGTCCAATATAAGTTGCATTATCTGCGAGCAAATGTCATCTTTGTATTGTTTTTCTAAGAAGTTTTGGCGATAGTCGTATAGAGCCATATACTGATGCAATAATTTTGGGCTTCGCCGACTTTTAAGTGAACTTTTGAACCAACCGTTTTGACATTCGAGGTCATTAATAGTATTGTTTGCGTTTACCCTCTCCACATACTCCCCAATGCTATGATTGGTGGTTGAACATTCACTACCGTCTCCGAAAAGTTTACTTAAGCCATGGTATTGCTTTCCACCATCAGTACAAATTCGGGATGTACCGGGATGCACAAACTTTTTAATGAAAGGCCACAAATCTGCCTTGCTCTTTAAGATACGCGGAAAAAGCGACAGATTTTGTCTTCTTTGCACAAAAGTCCCAATACCGTCATTGTCATTTGGCCCGTTACGCGTCCTCTGTTGTATTTCCGTTTCGTTAAAAAAGTTTCATAAATTTGGACTGTTTTGCCCTCTCCCCCGAGACAAAACTCTGCGTTTGAACAGATAACCTCAGCAATTTCCCTTAAATAACTGTAATAATCCACAACAGTATTGCAGCTCAATATCGGCTCCTCAATTTGCTTTCGCCAGTTGGTTAATTGAGCATGCACCGTCGTCACGTTCATTTTGCTCACAAAGCAGCTAATGATTGCTAGAATTTCTTTCGGAGCCAAATGACACTGACACCCCATCCAAGAATGTTCTTCGAGCAGGACTTATGCACTGCCTGCAATCCTTCGCTCCTTTTTTCTTCGTGGGCTTCGAATCGCACCTCCAAACCCATCTTAATTTAGCTTTTTTCTTTTCCTCTGGTCGCATCTTCTCTCCGCATTTATCGCATAATGAAGGAGTGGAATCCCTTGTTGTTCCTTAACTTTGAATTTAAAAACGGATGAGACATTTTAATTATTATTTTCACAAAAATCCGAAAAAGTCTCTAAATATCGAAATCACTAATTCACCTCGCTCCACTTCACTTCATTGTAAAAGAATCACCGTTAAGAAATTCCAACGAATTAGATCTAACGGAATCTAACGGGAAATTTTCTTTGTTGAAAATTTCAAAGTTTCCATTGGCAATATAAAACCGGTATTTACTAAATATAGTATTATAATATTTTTCTATATTTTTTAAATAATATATATATATTCATATATAAATATGGATTATATTATATAGTATATTATTTATATATTTATATATACATATATAAAACAAATTTTTGATTATATATTCAGGACAAAAAGTATGGCAACACTGCTATTTGTCATAAATGTAAACACACAAATCGCTTGAATCTTCGAATGTGCAAAATTGTTTTAAAGTATATTTATTTTCTTAAAAAATATACAATTAATATAAATTTTTGATATATATACGAATGTCTACAGTGTAATTAAATATAGTATATTAATTAAAAAATGTGTGAAAAGTGGGTTAAACTTAGTGAAATACGAGCATTGTTTTAAAAAAATTTTGAACTTTAAAGTGAAATATCTCGAAAACTATAGGTCTGAGGACGGTATATGTGTATACATTTTTTAATCCTAATTTTAAGACCTCCACTATCATCCGTACCATCAAATCGCGGCGCCGCAAGAATCGTAATATTGCCATAGCATGTACTACAAGCAAATATTTTAAGAAGATGGCGCCGGTGCGTGATACTTTGTTTACCACCTACTCATTGTTCTCTGCTTAGTTAATTTCATGTGACAAACCAGTATTGTGTTCACTGTGAAATTGTAAAAAAAAAATAAGTTGTTCGTTTCCTATCACTTCAATTGGAAAAAATCAAATTGTGAAAATTTTCATTTAATTTCTACAGCAGGCATTTCTCATTAAGGAGGTAAGTTGAACTGTGTAAATTATGTGGATCGTGCATCTGAGGTTAAATTCCCCAATCTGGTCCCTAAAGGACGACGTGGGAACATCGGCCGCCGCACAAGACATACAAGCCAGCAACAAGTTTATTCACAGAACTTAAGCGAAGAAAGACAAAATTCAACAAGAGAAAATGCCCGATTGAGACAACGCGTGAGGACACGAAGATCATTGGCATCATACAATCGCTTGGCATTCCAATATGATCCCACTGCGAACTACAGTAATGATGAAAATTTAGATATTGGACAAATGACGACTATATGCCGATATTGCAATGCGTTGAAGTTCAAAAGAGAAACGGCTGGATTGTGCTGGATTGTGCTGCGCAAGTGGAAAAGTCAAACCATCCGGATCCATTACTTACACCACCACAGCCACTGAAACCATTATTTGATGGAAGTGATCCCGATTCTAACCATTTTCTTCAACACATCCTTGAATACAATAACTGCTTTCGCATGACTTCCTTTGGAGCTAATATCATTCGAGAAGACGGATTTATGCCCACTTGCAAGGTTAGCGATCACTCACACCAACAAAATGAATTGCAACACATAACAACTATATATACACCACACACTACACCATCACACGATCAGAAGTTACACCGTAACTTCAATAAATGATTGTTTGCAATTACAGATACAAGGACAAATATATAATTTGCATGGTTCAATGGTGCCAAGACCAGATGAACCGCATCAATTTCTGCAAATATATTTTATTTCGTCGATGGTGGATCAGCTGAATGTGCGGTGCAATATACAGGGAACACAACAGTTAAAGAGACGAATTATTGAACAGTTACAAGCATTTTTTCACACTAATAATGCTGTGGTTAATATGTTCAAAACAGCATTGGAACGAATGCCATCGGATACGCACAAATTTGTCATAAGAGCGGATTGTACCCGAAGATTCAATGCACCAACCGTTAATGATGTTGCTGCAATTATTGTTGGCGTACCAACTAAATCGCGAGACATTGTCGTTCAGCGAAGAAGCAATATCATGCATCGTGTAAACGTGACACATCGTTTGTACGATGCGTTACAATATCCAATCATTTATTGGCAAGGGTAGGACGGATACGACATCACGTTGAAGATGGTCGATCCAATTACAGGTACAATATTCACACACTTATTATTGCTATTATTAGTTTCCATTAACAATTCATTTAATTTTGCATTTTCAGGCGTATCAACGAATAAAAATCTAAGCGCAATGAATTACTATGCATATCGTATGATGATTCGTACAAATGAAGGAGGCGGAGAATGTCATTCTGGAGTGCCGTCGGCTATTCCAGCAATTTGCTGTCGACATGTATTTATGTCAAAGTCGAGACCGAACGTTTAGCGTTCATCCGATTCAATCAGGCAAAGCTACGATCTGAGGACTATATACACTTGCGTGATGCTATTCATTCAGATGGTGATGTTCAGAATATTGGACTTATGACGATTCTCCCATCATCTTATATCGGAAGCCCACGCCACATGCACGAATACGCTCAAGACGCTATGACGTACGTGCGAAATTATGGAACTCCGGATTTATTTATTACGTTAACATGCAATCCGATGTGGACGGAAATTGAACGTGAGTTGGAACCGGGCCAAAAACCGCAAGATCGCCATGACATAATCGCCAGAGTATTTCAGCAAAATCTAAAGGTTATGATGGATGTGCTGAAATGTAATTTTTCCTTTTCAAATATAAAACAAAAAAGAAAATTTTCTTTATCTTTTAATCACCAAACGAAATGTTACATAAAACGATGCAATTTGGTGGCGAAACGGAGTTCGTCGGGTTTTCTAGTGTATATATAAAATATATAAGTATGTATAATAAATTAAATTGAAATAAAATAATATTCTTATAATTGTATAATGGAATTATCACCTAAATGTGCATCCACAAGAAATCAAATTAAACACACACACACGAGTCAGACAGAGAACATGAAACAATTATGCATTCTCGCGTGAAACCAGTGGTTTTACATATGTACATACATACATATATTTCTGCCAGGGAACCTATCTACAGAGAGCGTATATTTATAGAGAGGTCCAACAACGGACAAGCGTGTGAACTGTCAAAAGCTAACAAAATGCGATGAGCGTGTTTCACCACATCTAGCTCAGAAGGAGAAATCTTAACAGTGGCGAGTGAACAGAGCTGAGCATTCAATGAAAATTATGCTCAGAAATATACAGACATATGTTGGCCTTTTGCTTATATTTTTATACGTTTACATGCCATCATATTAGTTGATATGATCAGAGAACTTAAAGCATAGAGAAGGTGCAGGTTCGACAGCGAACATTTGTTAGATTTATAGTAAGGAATTCACCTCACAACCACATAATGTAGTTGTGCAGTTGCCTCAATAACTGTGTCCCTAAGAACTTGTTTATTTTAATAGTTGAGAGATGTCGTTTGCAGTCTGTCGCGCTCTATGTGTTCAGCACTTGATGCTCGATTGAAAGGCTAAGAGAGCCGAATAACTTCAACAGAGGAATTCACCATATTCGCTGCTAATTAGCAGCAGAAATAAGTAGAATTAGACTGTTTACATAGAGAAACGAGAAAAATTGAAGAAGTGAGGCAGAAAATAAAAATGCAATGTCACATATACATACGTGATGTTTTTTTTATGAAGATACAAAAGAAATTGTACATATTTGCACTTACCCAGATTCACGGTTGGCACAGCATTCCTCTTCAGCATTTTTGTGCCAATTACCTCTTTTGTGAAATGTTTCTCACAAACGAACGCGTTGGTGGCTGGAAAGTGGTCAGTCGGCAAAATGCTTAGATTCCCCTTCCACTTTTCAGCCAGTTCCCGTTCATTTGGAAAACTAAACAGACGTAGGACCCCACCGCTGGTACTTTCGCAACCGCGAACACGACACTTTCTAATTTTTGGCATTTTTTTAAATAACAGTTATTAAAAAACTCACTCGGGCGAACGAAAACCAACCGACCGGCACAAAATCACAAACTTTATGAAATACATATATACACACATAAATATATAATACAGAGAACATAAAGACATAGAGAAGGTGCAGGTACGACAGCGAACATTTATAAAATTTGAACCGGAGAATTCACCTCACAACCATGAAATTCAACCCCTGAAATGTTGGCATTGTTTGCTCTTTCACATACTCAACCAGAGAACATACAGAATATGAAGAGGAAAAAATTCTATGCATATATGCCAATGATATTACTCCCAACGAATGTAAATAATTTCGTTTTGCCGTCGGCATTTCCATACTCAAGTTTCAATTTTTGCTTTCGACCAGGGAATCGCTTGTAGGTATGTGTATATGCAATGTATGCAATTATGATGCAATTATGTATGTATGTATGTATATGCTTTTGCGTTTTGCCCTCAGCAATTCCATTGCAAAAACATGTAAAAATAATTATGATATGAGTATATTTTTGTATGAGTGCATAGTAATATTTATAGTCAAATTGGACTTGTATATTTATTAATTTTATTTGATTTTTACATAAATAATGTTGACAATGTTGTGAGGTGACCGATTCTACTCGAGAATCGAGTTGTCTCGTAAAATAATCGATTTTTCGGAATCGATCTCAGTAGTCGAAGTCGATTAAGAATCGATTCTTGACATTCGACTTTACTATCAATTAAGTGATTAGTTTCAAGTTATACATACTACATACGAGCACAAGAAAACTCACGATTCTTAATTCTTGACGATAAATTTATTAAAATGGCGCCTAGCGCTGTATGGATTTACTTTAAAAAAATAAACAACGGGTCGAATGTCCAGTGTCACCAATGTGGAAAGCAATTCAAATATAGTAATAGTACGTCTAGCTTAATCAAATATTTTAAATTTATTTAAAAACTTATTTTATTAAACTTGTTTAAACAACTTGAATTATTTAAAAAAATTGTATATGAAATGTAATGTTCTTGGTGCATTATTTATAAACAAAAAAATATAATTGTTTTTAACTATTTTTGTGTTTTGTTTAATCGTTTTGAATTACTCATTCAATTTATGCCTTGTGATTTAATAAATAAATTTTTGTCCTTTTAATTTAAAATCGATTAAAATCGAGAGAATCGATTCTTGTGCTCGATTAATCGATTCTTAGAATCGAAAGATATAAAAAAATAATCGGAAGCGAGAATCGATTATGTAAACAATCTTTCCATCCCTACTCAGAGAACATAACATAACGAAAAGGTGCACATCGAATTTTGTACACAGTATAATACAGTAGAAAACCTTTTCGTGGTAGCTTTCTGAGGGGTGAATAGCGACCATCTTGGATTTTCAGTGGTAGCAGCGCAGTGCTGTATATATTGAGGTTGTAAATAAGAAGCAAAAACTAGATATATTGTTATTTAATAAAAAATGATTTATATATGGTATATTTTTATTAATGGATGCTTTAAATGTCATAGTGTGTCATATTTCGTCCTTAAAACATCGATTTACTGATAATCAGATATTTTGGAAGTAGTGAGTTGTTATGTATAAAATGTATCCCTGGTGGTGAGTTTTCTACGGCTGTGTTTGTTTAAGCTTAGTACGCAGCTCTCAAGAAACGTAAAAACTTCATATAAAAAACGCTTAAGAAACGGTCAAGAAACTTTCCTGCGATAAATTTACTTGTGCTAGTACGCAGCTCTCAAGAAATCTAGTACTAATTTTTAATACTTTTTTTCAGTAAAATGTGAATATGACAAACCTGGTTTTGCGAAGAAACATCAAATCAACACTTGTTTCTTGAAGGAAATTCGAAGTAATCGTCAAATTCATCCTAAATTAGTTGAAATCATTATTATGAAGTATATTCCATTTTGAAATGTTGTATAAAACCTACCAATCATCAACAACATTTCTTAAATCTCAATGAAGATATTTATGTTACCATACACATACACACATACATATTACGCACAAAGTTTGTTTTCTTTCTTTATTCTCTCTTGCTCTTCTAATGTAGATCATTCACAATGCGTAACCAGCTGTCAAAATTACTTGAGAAATAATGTATTTTTTTTCTTGAGCAATTACTTGAGAGCTGCGTACCAACTTTATGTACATTAGATCGACAGAAAATACTGCAATATACTGAGATTTTGTATAAGCTGATAAACTTCAACCAGGGGATTTACCATATTCGCTGCTATTTAGCAGAAATAAGTAAAGGTTGGTACGCAGCTCTTAAGTAATTGCTCAAGAAAAAAAATAAATTATTTCTTCAAGTAATTTTACGCATTGTGAATGATCCATTGTGAATGATCCACATTAGAAGAGCAAAAGAGAATAAACACACTTTGTGCGTAATATGTATGTGTGTATGTGTATGATAACATAAATATTTTCATTGAGATTTAAGGAATGTGGATGAAGATTGGTAGGTTTTATACATAATTTCAAAATGAACTATATTTCATAATGATTTTAACTAATTTAGGATGAATTTAATGATTACTTTTAATTTCCTTCAAGAAACAATTGTTGATTTAATGTTTCTTCGCAAAACCAGGTTTGCCATATTCGCATTTTATTGAAAAAAGTATTAAAAATTAGTAGTAGATTTCTTTAGAGCTGCAAACTAGCACAAGTAAATTTATCGCAGGAAAGTTTCTTGACCGTTTCTTAAGCGTTTTTTATATGAAGTTTTTAGATTTCTTCAGAGCTGGATACTAAGCTTTACAGAGGAATGTCCACAAAACGAGAAAAGTGGAAGAAGTTAAGCAAAAAATAAAAATGCCATGTCACATATGCGTGATAGTTTTTTTTATGAAGAAAAATTGGAAGAATTATATTAGAGATAAAGAGATATCCAACTCATCTCCCATTGAAAGTGAGAGATAAATTTCTAAACGTCAAAACCTCCTGAACTCAATCAAAGCTCAGAAGATTTTGACGTTAAGCAATTGGAAACGAGCAATGACGAGATTGAAATCTTACCAGAAAAATATATGTATAAACAGAGGGATTTGTTATATCGTTCAACACCACTAATAAAAAATGTATAACAGTGAAAATTAAATAAATTTGTGAAATTTAAATATATTTGATGAAACGTTTTGTAATGTGGAGCGTCATAGTATTAATTTTCAATGGAAAATGATTAAAAACAATTATTGATTGAGAGCTAACAAGCTTAAATCCTTTTATTGGGTATTGTAAGGTCAAAAGTCGGCTGTTTTAACATACCAAAAAAAAATTTAAATAGTTTCTCCATTTATTAAACGAAATATACATATGTATATAGTACTTTTTAATCATTATAAATGTTGGTTCTTTTAATTTAAATGTCTAAAAGTAATTATTTTGTCCGATCTGGCCATAATAAAAAATGTTATAAAAAACGCTAATTTTGAGGCGCTCTCTTACTGGAATAAGTTTATCCCTGATTATATTGTTTCACACAAATGTGGAACTTATAATATGCGAAAGTTAAGGCAAAAAAGTGTTTTCTTACCTTCTTAACAATTTTTGCATATTTCGATTACGAATTTGGTTAATGTTCTCGAGAATGTCAACTCTGGTTCCGGTTACTTTGAATTAATTGATGGATTAGGGGTACAGAAAATCATTTCTTCGAGGATGTTTTCAAATGGGAAAAATTCGCATATAAAACGGCTTTTAAATATTTTCGTTATCCAAATTTAAATCTTATCACATTTTGCTTGCCGAACTGAATTGATGCCACTCGTGCCATGCAATGATAATTATAGCGCAATAGCACAATAATAACGGTTTGCATTGAGCTATAAGTTTAGTGCGTGATTCAAGTATTTGATTATTGAATGTCAAAATCAGCAAAATAACACGCGCCCCAACAAAAACTAAGCAAAGACTAGTAGACTAAAGGCCATTGAGAAAAGAAAGGTAATTTTTTTTTCTTTTACGCGCTCAACAAGCTTTTATGCAAACAAATTGCATAACGTTCAGGTGGCAGCGCCACTCCACAAGTCACTGTGACATAAACACACATTTTTGGGCAGCGACTAAATAAATATGATTCAATAAAGATTAATAATAAAATGTAGGATTTAGCCCACCATAAATACTATAAAGTCATCATTAGCGCTTAGCAAAATTGTCGGGATTATCGGCAACCATTACAACGCCTCTGCACATATGGCGCGAGGTGGCCGGCGGCTCCGGCCTTTTGCGTGCGCTGAAAACACGTTATAAAGCACTTAACACTTCGGATGATCAATCGATCGATCGTTCACTCGATCAGCAGTGCGCCGAAATCGCAACAAAAACGAAATCAAAGAAATAAATAACGGAAAATAATTGAAATTTCACAAGCAGTCGAAATGGGCCTGAACGCTGGCTCAAAAGCCAAGCCGACTTTAAAGGAAACGAACTGGCGAAATGCCACAAATAATTGTGCTGATCACAATCGCTAGTCAATGCTCGCAAATTAAACAAAACCGATGAATAAGGGGAAAATAAACCAAAGAGGTGTAAAAAAGAGGGGTTGTAGTATGTTTTTAGATTTGCCTCAAGAAGTGCAACGATGTTCTCCTACAGATCATCTTTTTATTCTTACTTGGCTTTATAAGCGGCCATACAACTTTATTAAGCCCGCTATAGCCACTGTTATTTCTTTCTGTGTACGTCACTAAGAATATAGAAATGTGAATAAAGTTATGCGCTTCGTCTTTGGTCTCTCCTGATTCAGTTTTGCCAATATTAGTAGTGCACATCCCGTCCTAAACCCTCTGGCTTTTAATTACTATCCATTGATATTATTGAACCTACCAAATAAGCTACAAGTATAATTGAATCTCTTATAATTTTCTGTTTTAATCGAGTCTAAAATATAATTGCTTTGAGGTTTGAACTTTTGGGAATATGGCGCTTCACTAAGTATAAATAGAGTAGTGATGTTATTAAAAGACTGTGCTCCTATATACTCATATACAGTTAGGACTTTTAATTTGTGTTTAACAGCCATTGGAGAGAACATACGCTTTGAAGCCTCACTCAAAATTAATATATGAAAAAGCAGCTTACCGGCTGCAGTTAAAAATTTGGGAAAGATAGATTTCTTTTATAGGCCTGCGTACTTATATGCTCCAATTTTCTTGTTTACATTTTCACGTTATCGAACGAAGCTCTTTTGTGATGTCAATTCTCTGTCAATGTCTGCATAATAGTTTTGCGAAAAAAGCTAATCAAAGAACCTTAATTCTATGGGTTATCATAGAAATAAGAATAGGAATTGGACTTTAAAACTATTCATGGACGCTCACATTCTAAAGAACTAATACATCGAAGTTCCCTTCGAAGGTATAGCCTTCTTAGGTCTTAGATTGAGCGCCATCTCACATGGGCGTTAAATAAGGCAACAATCCCAAGGCTTGAGGGCAGGTAAGAGTAACGACCATCCCGAAACCCGGAAAGAGCTCTCACCTTAGGGGAGATATACACTGTTCTGCACGCCGTTGTATCATGGCTGGAGGGAGCAGTTATGCATAAGGAATATTTGGGCTTCTTCCTTGCTGTTGAGAAGAGGGTGAGAAGGTATTGGTTGTCTTATATTGTTGTAAAGGAGCTATTGGGATGCTGTGGAAAGTTGTGTTTTGGCTATGTGAAACCGTAGTGTTCCACAAGCGGACCTCATTAGCATCACTGATGTTATACGTTCAACACCAACGATGCCACTTAATGCCATTACACATATGCCATCAGCGGACATAGCTTCGGAAACTGTAAAGCTTATGGGCGAGCTAGAAAGAGCACCCTTACTCAAATCCATTAGGATGGGATCGAGATGATGTTCGCCTGTCTTCGCGTACTCGGGCGAACGTTGGACAGCAACCAGCACTTGTGAAGTTGCGAAAGCCTTTTGTCTCAGAATAGAACGCTAAAGGTTGATTAAACTACCAGCTCTTAGCAAGGTTCACACGACCGCAATGATAGATGTCCTAACGGATATTGCCTCCGCGGTGAGGCTAAATATTTTGATAGACGTAGCTTGTCAAAGAGGAGGAAGATAAGGTCAAAACATCTATACACTTTTTCCTTTATTATTATTTTAGCCAGAAAGTCTTTATCATTGAGACATTTGGTTAACAAAGATTCTTAATAATTGATAACGAACTTTTTCGAAACTGTCAAAGATTTTAGAATACTGATATATACGTTCATACTCCCATTTTAGCATTTTTACCAATTCGCTCTTTACTTTTACCTGCAATACAACAAAAAAGCGAAAAACTCGTGAAGAGTAGTCGCGCCGTTATTACCATTTAAGAGTAGCTAGCTTCATAACGCATAAAGCAAGTCTGTCTCTTAGCTAAAACTTTAACTTAACGAGTACAAAACTGAAAATAACAACAAAGCGGTAAGTCAAAGCGCGGCAAACATATATGTACGTAAGCCGTGTCTACGTATGGTACAAGTTCATGAAAAAAGTTTACATACAAGCATGCTTGTACATTTATATATGTATAACTCATATAATATGGCATATAAAAATTCACACACACATGTATACACCCTTATATGTGGTCTCTGCGCATGCATCTGTCGCTATTCATGTCGCCGTGTTGGCTTGTCTGCATCCCAATTTGTTTGTTAAAATGTCTGGACCAGTTACCTCATTGACTATCATATTCATATAGTGTGTATGCACTGTATCTGGTTGTTTTTGTTGTGGTTTATTTAGCGTTCACTTCCTTAATTTGAAATTGCACACATTCCGAATGATTTATTTTTGGTTATTTGAAAATCTCGCGGCTTGCATTTTTGGTTCAGTTTTCGTCAAATTTCGTATGCTTTCATGTTACGTACAACATGTATGTATGATATAAAGACATACGTACAGTGTGCTTTTACAGCTATGAGTGCATATTTTTAAAACACTAACATGGTTTCCTATGGTCTGCGTCGCTGATATATTTTGGGGATATTTTTCAAATGAAGTGGAAATTACAATGTTGAGTCAGGTTAGATTAGGTTATACTGTCACGCCATACAAAGACCTATTGGTCCTTAGTAGTAAAGTTGAGTTAAGTTGTTATAAGTAAATCAATGAAAGTTTAAGTTATGTTATGTTAAGTTTCGTTAAGTTAAGAAAATAAGCTTTTGCTAAGTTACGTTAAGTAAGTTAAAGAACCAGTTGTAAGTAAAATTAATTTAATTAATTTATGTTAAATTATGTTCATCTGTATCAATGGAAGTTTAAGTTATTTTAAGTTACGTTAAGTTAAGAAAATAAGTTTTCGTTAAGTTGCGTTAAGTAAGTTTTAAGGGGCTATATCAGTCCGACAATTTCAAAAAAAAAAATTTTTTATTTGCTTTTTCGATAGCTTATATTCCATAAATATCCTGTGAAATCGGGAAGGTCGTATCTTGAATAGTTTTGGGATGGCAGCGTTCTAAAGAGCGACCGCTCGGAGGTGCAAACATATATAAGTGAAACTTTAAACGCGTTTTTCTCGAAACAACATTTTTCAAAATTGCTGGCGTCATAACTCAGCGTAAAATTGACCGATCGTGTTCAAATTAAAACTATACAATGACCTACGATCTTTTTGATTGGTTGAAAATTGTCAAATTTGCAATAAAAAAAACAACAATTTTTTACCTGAAAAAAAAACAATTTTTTTTTTCAAAATTACGCCATTTTGTTAATTATTGATATTTTTCAAAGATCGTAGATCATTGTATAGGAAATATTTTAAGTTTAATAAACATTCAAAATTCCTTTGTTTTAGTAACTCATTCGGCCGGAATCATGCCAGCAGTTGAGGCACTTTTTTTCTTGGCACCTGCGAAGACAGCCCACAACTCCGTTATGTTTCAACATTTTTGTAAAAAAAAATCATAAAATATAGCTGAAAATGTATGTATCTTATTACGTTCAAAGAAGTTCGAAATATTCAATCGCGTACTTTCTCTTATAAAAATTCACGAAAATCGCCTAATTTTTTATGCGTCACACTGGTATAGCCCCTTAAGTAAAGTTAATTTAATTACTGTATGTTAAATTATGTTCATCATGTATCAATGAAAATTTAAGTGAAGTTAAGTTACGTTAAGTTAAGAAAATAAGTCTTTTAAAGTTCCATTAAGTAAGTTAAAGAAAGTTTGGTTAGTTTTAAGTAAAGTTAATTTAATTAATTTATGTTAAATTATGTTCATCATGTATCAATAAAAGTTTAAGTTATGTTAAGTTACGTCAAGTATGTTCAAGTAAGTTATGTTAGTTGCATGTAAAGTTAATGGAATTAAGTGATTTTAAATTGTTTTAAGTTCTGTTAAGATAAGGTACGATCAGTTAAGTTGAGCTATGCTAAGTTCATTTTTGTTTGATTATGTTGTTTGAAACTTATTAAGTTTCTGTATTTAAAATTAGCCATCTTTCGATATTAATAAAAAAAATATATATTAAATATATCAGGTTTTAAGTCCTTGAAAAAAGAAAGGCTCACTTTGGGATAATCGCAGAAAACAAGTTTTCCAAAACCGTCGAAAACATCAAAAAAAAAAAAAAAACTGAATGCAATCCAATCCAGGTACGAAACAAAGAAATACAATATATTGGAGATATCATTCGTCACATATCATAATGCTATTGTTTATGAAAAATCGTATAAGGTCTTATTTCTTCATTTTAAACTGAATTTGGTTAGTCCCCTAAAGTACTGCTACAGATTTAATTTAATGGCCAACACTCCCTTTAATGGGCCTTAAGCTGGCCACCTACGTGCATTCCTACTATGTGCCAATATACCTTGTAAAATAAATTATGGAATTCCAAACGGCGTACAAATTTGACAATTATTTATGGATTGTGATGAATTATTAAGTAGTTATACACAAACATCTACTGAATCTATCTATGTATGTGCGTTACACTCGTCAACATGTTTTTCGAATTTTGAAGTTTCGGTTGGCATGTTTTTATACCTCCCAATCATGTGGGAAATAATACAAAGTTAATATATTTATATAATATAACTAATAAGCAACCGAACATTTTATACTCTTGCAACTTGCAATAATTAACCAGGGAAATATTTTAAGGTGTAAAACCAATCATATAGAGTAAAGTCAGCTGGATGTTCGAAAATCCTGATATTACTTAGTTATATGGGCGCTAGGCCCAGTTTTCGCTCAAAAATATCTACTTTAGGCACAAAGATACGCTATTATGAGTAAAATACGCTTTCTTATTTTCGTTGAGATAACCCACGTATTGACCGATTTATTCGGTACAAAGTCACCCGTTGTCCGTTGGCCACGGCGAATATCGCATTCGATGGAACGATGAGCTGTATGAGATATACGACGACATTGACATAGTTCAGCGAATTAAAAGACATGTTGTCGTGTCATGTTGTCCGAATGGACGAAAACACTCCAGCTCTGAAAGTATTCGGCGCAGTACCCGCCGGGGGAAGCAGAGGAAGAGGAAGACCTCCACTACGTTGGAAGGACCAGGTGGAGAAGGACCTGGCTACGCTTGGAATATCCAATTGGCGCCACGTAGCGAAAAGAAGAAACGCGTATGTGTGTATCTTATAAATGCATATATTTTTATGGGTTTATTTATGTACGTTTTGTATTGTCTCTGCCTTATCTAAAATGGGTTGTCAAAAAAGTCTTGCGGTATTTTCGCTAGTTGGCGCTGAAAGCGTGTAGTTCTAGTTTTATTCGTCGCATCGGGTCATGCTATACCTTTTTGGAAAGCTCATTTCACGCGCTAACACGTGTTTGATTGATTGTCTTTTCTTTTAAGTCGTTCGTGAGTTATAGCGTCGCAAACATGGAGCAAAATAAAGAGAAAATACGGCATATTTTACAGTACTACTACGATAAAGGCACAAATGCATCTTAAGCCGCCAATAAAATTTGTGCAGTTTATGGACCCGATACAGTTTCCATTTCCACCGCACAACGATGGTTTCAACGTTTTCGTTCTGGTGTAGGGGTGGTCGAAGATGCGCCACGCTCCTAAAGGCCTGTCGTCGAAAATTATAAAATCGCTGAATTGGTCGAAAGATACCGGCATAGTAGCAGCCGTAGCATCGGTCAAGAGCTGGCCATGAGTCATAAAATTTTTAAAAAAAATCTAAAAATATTTTTGAAAATCATTATGTTTATTACAATAGAATTATATATTTAACATTTGTAAAGAATATAAAAGTCCTTTGGTAGCATCGAACATTTTGAATTTTGAACCCTCAATGTGACATAAGAATGTAAGCAGAATACCACATACAAACTTTTCGAAATCGGTTGGTCGGGTCCCGAGCTATGAAATTTCACCAAAAAGTGGGCGGTGCCACGCTCATCGTCCAATTTTCACACCAGCTCCCATAAGGGTCTTATACCATCCCTATGGTAAAATTTAATGCCTTTGGCGTAATTAGTTATGAATATTTTGCGCTTTTAGTAGTTTTTAACAGTATCGTTATATGGAAAGTGAGCGGGGTTATCCACGGATGTGATAAAAGTATTTCGATATCTGCCCGTCGAATTTGATAGCTATATTATACACAAAATCTAGTTTCTATGTAATAAGGGTGTTTTATTAGGCATGTGATTTTTGGGAAGGAATAAAACGCATATAATTTAATGTTATGACTAAGAATTTAGCTTTGTCATAAAGATAAGGGTTTGCCATTATGTCTTAAGAATGATTTCGTGCAGGTGACCGCTGCGGTTGTTTCGAATAAATTTCAGTATACAGCTTTATTTTCTACCACATTTTACAGCAATTGCGGGCGTATGTCAGCAATAACCTGTCGAATACTATCTTCCAAGGCGTCAATGGTCTCAGATTTATCTGTGTAGACAAGCGATTTCACATAACTGCGCAAAAATATTCAAGCGGTGTTAAATCGCCTTGGAGGAAAGGGCACAGGCCCACGACGTAAGATAATGCGCTCACCAAAAGTTTTTTCAATAAGTGCTGTCTTGTTGGAACCAAAGGTCATCCACATCAACATCCTCCAATTCAGGCCCGAATAAGTGTTTAATCATGGCATTATAGCATTCACAAATGACTGCAACATTATGGCCGACTTTATTTTTGAAGAAATATGGACCAATTATTTCCTCTGCCCATAGAGAACACAAAACAATGAGTTTATGGGGATATAATGGCGTCTCGGCAATGGCTTGGGGATTATCATCACTCCAAATGCGACAGTTTTACATTTAGGTAATACATTTGTAAACGTTGTTCCAAATCAAACTGAGTATAAATCAGGTAACAGCTGTCAAACAGACCGACTGCGAAAATAGTATTGGCAAATTGAAAACGTCTAAAACACAATATCTGTCCTTAATATCGATCTATTAAAACTTCTAGGTCTTCTTCTAAGTAACTATTACAACTATTAGAACTTCTACGTCTTCCTATAAATCACTATTACAACTTATAGCAAGACCTAGAAGTTCTTACAATTTTCGATAACGTTTTCCCGATAATTAGGTTAGGTTATGACAAGTATGAAATCGTGTTTCGTATCGGGAGATAGTACTTGGGGAGGTAAAAATAAATCTTTTGTGTTATCAAAACTCCTGAATATACATTTCACCTTCTTGTGTTACAAGGCGTCATGAATCCAACAAAAATCTGCTAAATCGATAGATTTCGATTACAGGTAACTTATCTGGTTGTTAAAGGTTTCAGATATTTTAACCGTGTTCGCAAAACAGAAGATTAATCAAAAAAGAAGTGCAGAGATGCCTCGACCAATAAGCATACGTCAACATTTTTAGCTCCTCCATATGGAAACCCATCAAGTGTTGAATCGCTTCGAATTCTTATAACTATGAAAAACGAACAGGACAGGAAATGTAGAGAGTTCATTGCACTTACGATTTTTATTCATGGCAAAAGTCGCTTGCGACGTGCAAGGTAGTTCACTGAAGGTTAGTATTACTGCCCTGCAATAGGTGTTAATATTTTATTCTCTGTTGGAGATTGCAAACTAGAGTAGTATATTGTTGTTGTTGTTTTTGTAGCGGCAGAAAACATTCCTGAAGTAATTTCGGAGAATGGCGCCGAGTTGACGGTCCTGTGCTGGATAATAATCCGGGTCCATTCCTGTTACTTAGACATGATAGTCCTGGGAGCGATAGAGCAGTAAATTATATCTTAATGGTGGTCTGAAATTACAATTAAAAGAGAATTTTCTTTCTGAGCTTCAACTCATCAATAAAGGTGTTCACTACCCCGCTTCTCTTAAATTCCAATTATGAGTTACCACGGACAGTATAATGAAAATATGTAGCACCGAGATCCACTGAACACATTCAAGCAACTTTGCCTCTTTCATAGTCCTTAGCTAACACATTTTATCAAAAAAATTTTCAAATACAAGTATATCAATATTTCAAATCATCTCTCTATTTAAATGTGTCTTCCAGAATTGTTAATATGTGAGCCGCACCAGTTTCTTAACTGGCAATGCCGTTGACGACGAATAACGTACAGGCGGCTAGCACCATCAACTGATGATCAATACGACAACAACAAAAAAAAAAAGAAATTGGTGCTTGAGAATCGATGATTGACATTCAGAGATCTTACTGGCATCGTTAGAATATTGAAAGCATCAGTGAACACTATTTTTAAACTTTATTTGAGTGAATACACGATTGGTTCCAAAATCACTAAGTTTTTCAAAAAAACAGCGTCCCACTAACGTTTACCAGGATGTCAGGAAACATATTATTACTGGCGATAAGTCTTGGATATATGCTTACTACCCGAAAAGAGACGTTCAATCCAAAGATGAGCCGAAGCCGAAAAAACCACGTCAAATCAGGTCAAAAATCGAAGTTATGTTGACAGTTTTCTTCGGTTATTGAGATCTGGTGCAATTCGAATTCCTTCCGACCGGCCAAACTGTCAAGGAATACTATTTGAGTGTTATGCGTCGTTTGTGCGAAGCTATTCGTAAAAAGAGGCAGGTATTATGGTCCGAAAAATCTTTTGATTCTTCGTGAGTTTTTCAACAAATTTTCTATCAATATCGTAACGTTGGCACAAGTGTATTAGGGCCAAGGGGGATTACTTTGTGGGAGACGACCTAGATTCTAAGAAAAAATTAAGAATTTTAATTTTTTGGACTAAATATTTTTCGCTTATAGTAATACATCCGGGTATGGTTGTGGTCAAATACGATTGTGCTGATATTATAAGCAAATTCAAGCCAATATAAAGACTTTGCGCTATGAGTTTTTTGAGCTTATAAAAATATAACTTTTGTTGAGCAGTGTTATCGATCAATGCCCTTAACCGATTTTCGAATACCAAATACGCACCGTGAGTACACAGTGGTCTTTAAGGCAGTGGCGCGTGAGTACTCGATGGGCCTATGTTCACATATGCACACATACACAGGTATATCGTAAGTATATTTGTATATACATATGTATGTAAGCATGGTTATTTATAATAGCTAATTAATAATGCGATCATTGGCATACAAATTTTATGTGACGTTGAAAGCAACACACACCAGCTTATTAAAAATTATTGAGCTACGCCGCACAAAGAATGTAATGTGATTTATTTGCTTTAAGTTTTGTTGTTGCTGGTTAACTGTTTTATTAAACCAAATCAGAAATGTATGCAAAGCCAAAATGCGAATTACGTGTCGACCTTCCTCATATTGGCTGAGAATTCCCAACGATGCAGTAAAAATGCTAAATAAAAGCAACAACAGCAACAACGACAAATAGAAACAGAAAAATAAAAATAAAAATTAAATCATAACTGCCAACTATTACTATTAATGTGGGAAAAACAACGCAAAGTAGGCGCTTGACCGATTACACACACTCACACACATACATACAGACATATTTGTCAATGTAGTTGTGTGCGCCAAAAACTGCTGCATTTATAACTTTGCAGATTGCCATTTTTGTGAGTTTGGCGAATTTATCACCCGGCTATTGCAACAATACGCGTCGTAAGCGTTAAAAAACACTTGGGAGTAGCGAACTACACGCACACACACTTATGTATATGTTTTGTATATTTATAGCAACATTTAATGCAAATATGTATATAATCACCGGTGTTACACAATTTGGGAGCGTGAATGTTGCACAAACCGGCAGGCCATAATGAGGTGAACGAAAGCAATAAACCAAAAACAAAAAAAAAAAAAACAAAAAAAAGAAGCAATAATAATTAAAATGCCTCTGTATTTATATTTTTGGAAGCTGGCAGCGGCAGAGTAGGCGAAATTACTAGAAGATCATTGTGAGCTGTGAAAATTACAAAATTATTGCTAAACACCCTGCCCATTTAAGGGTTAAAGCAAGGGAATTGCCTCGTGAGTGCAAAATTTCTCACAGTCTTTTAATTCGCTCTCACACATACACTCGCTAATGAGCAACAAGTGCAAAGCATTGCAGCGAAGGATGGTAGAGTGAACTTCGTAGTGAAGTGTTGCCAGAATGGAAGGCTTGAATGTTTGCTATGTAAATAAAAATACAGATAAATAGCTAAAATACTTAAAAAAAAAACCAAAAAGTACTTCATTATTTTAGCGATTATAATTAACAAGTAAGGAAAGGCTAAGTTCGGGTGTAACCGAACATATTATACTCTTGAAACTTACAAGAATCAAAGCCATCGAAATAATTTATGGTGTAAACCGTCAACCTGAGGATAGAAATCCAAGAAATGCAATATAAACATTTACTATATATGTATGTATAATTCTTATACTGACAGACACATAAGATTTGTTAGAAAAACAAAAACCATTATATGTATGTAGTATATGGTAGTTGGGCTAGTATCGACGTTCGAGAATCCAGATATTAGTTATATAGAGGCAGTGGCGTAGCTAGGGGGGCGAAGGGGGCCGTCGCCCCGGGCGCAACGTCTTGGGGGGCGGAAAAACGATCTTCGCTGTTTTTAATATTCAGAAAAATACTTCCACAAATTTTTTTTACAAAATTTATTATAAAAAATAAATGTACACTCACAATGTAATAATCTGAATAACATTGAAAAATATTAATTTTTACTCGAATACTCTTTAGTCTTTACATTTGTCTTATATCTTTTGGCTTATATCTTTCTTAAAAATAGTGATAGAACTTAAAGATGCACTTTTCTAGCTTTGTCTAGCGACCTGTCACTCTCAAAGTTACCCTATGCTTTGAATGTAACAAATACTTTCATTTCTCCAAATTTTCAAAAATGGTATTTGAAAACTTCAATTCGGGCAAAAATTCCTGCAAGTTGTGTCAAAAGTGTACAAGATATATGGCGAAAATCGATTTTTTCTATGGCTTTTAATAAAATTTCTTGTAAATTTACTATCAATTTCCTTGTATTGTGTGAATTTTGGAACTTCAGAATTTGCGTGATATTTTGTAAAAATTCACTTTTGTTCGAACCACCTCATGAAACTTGTAGGTAGGTAGATAAAGGGGGGCGGCAGAACATCCTTTGCCCGGGCGCCCGAAGTTGTAGCTACGCTACTGTATAGAGGGTAAGTCAAGTTTTTAACTCAATTTTATCTCAAAGATACACTGTTATGAGTGAAACACACTCTGCAATTTTTATTGAGATAACTCAAATATTGGCCGATATACATACATATCCTGCATAAAATCACCTAGAAGTCGAAAATCTTTATATTAGGTGTATGGGGGCTGAGGGAAGTATTGACCTGATTCAACCCATTTCTGACATACAGAAATACCATTGTCAGAGAAAGATTAACCCTGAACTTCAATTATAGGTATTGGGATCCAAGTATTGGGTACCTACGGGCTTGAACAGTTCTTGTTAGAATTGAACAATTTTTGATTATAAAGTGGCATATACTAAAGGCATTATTCATACAAAGTTTAATCCCGTTATATTAATAGCTTCTTTATTTGTGTACTGAGAAATAAAAGAATCAAGTGGAATTTAAAATGGATGTTATATGGAAAGTAGGCGTGGTTGTTGTCCGATCGCTCATTTTCACAACGTGACATAAAAATATGAAAAAAATACCACAAACTAAATTTTGTCGAAATCGGTTAGTCGGGTCCCGAGATATGGGATTTCACCAAAAAGTGGGCCACGCCCATCGTCCAATTTTTACCCCAGTCCCTATAAAGCCTTATCATACCATCCCGGCGGCAAATTTTTGCGTTTCTTGTGCATTTGTTTTGAACAGTACCGTTAAATGGGGAGTGAACGGAATTTTCATCCGATTTCATCCGTTTCCACACTGTATGCAGGAGTTCTTAAAATATTCGTTCTTGAATTTGGTTGTCTTAGGTTAAGCGGTTTAGGAGATATGCACATGAAACTTATTAGAAGGCGGGGTCACGCCCATTTTTCCACAACTTTTTTCCCACAAGTGCCATTGGCTACTGTAAACCTCCATTAGATAAATAAATGAGGATTGCACTGATTTTTTGTACTAAGAAACCTAAATACAAAGTTTCATCAAGATATCTCACTTTTTACTCCAGTTACAGCTTGCACGGACGGACGGACAGACAAACAGTCAACCGGATTTCAACTTTCCGCGTCACCCTGATCATTTATATATATATATAAACGTATGTATAACCCTATATCTATCTCGATTAGTTTTAGGTGATACGACCTCTGCAAAGGTGTTAAGGATTATGATTTATGATGCACCTGGAATGTCCGGTCCCGTAATCCCAGCTGGTTGATGTCCTCGTTAGTGTAAATGCTGACATCACTGCCGTCCAAGGAATGCAATGGACTGGACAAGGACTGAAGCGAGTAGGTCTTTGAGACCTTTACTACAGTCGCCGAGTACTTGCATTCACCCCGGGGAATGAACGTCTAGCCACAATCCGCATCAAAGCGAAGAAAACCGAAGAAAGAGAAGGACGATGTGACCAAAGATTCTCTGAGCGCTTGGGACGCACCTATGAGAGCTGCCCCCGTCACGATGCCAAAAAATCTTGCTTGGACCCTTTAATGACAGGTTGAGCAAAGAAGGTATCTTTGGCACACGGTCGGTAAAGTCACCCTCCACTATGAAACATTCCCAAATGGGTTGAGGCTGATCGACTTCGCCGAGGCCCGAAATATGGTTATTTGTAGTAATAGATTCCAGCATAAGCTGTCTCGGGATCGAAAAGCCACCAACCAGATCGATCATGTTGTGTCAAAAAACGCACATCAACAAACATAAGGAAGGTTCGTCGAAAAACTGGGACGACATTTCGAGCTCCTTCCGTACAACTGAAACGAAACCATTGCTTTTTAGAAAATGTAAAAGAACAGCTGGTATGAATAGGAGTGCCGTGTCGCAGCAGAGCGAAAACAGACTACCTACATCGCAACGTTGCGGGACCCCGAGAACTGAAGAGGGACGGCAGACGGTCCATTGCCCAATCATAAAGAAGTTCGAATAGCAATTACACGTCTGAAGAACAACAAAGCGGCGGGGGCCGATGGATTGCCGGCGAAGCTATTCAAATAGAACTGATAAGGGGCATGCGTCAACTTCTTTGTAGAGTCGACGTTATGATTTTTCGAGAGAAGGTTCTGCGGAAGATTTTTGGTCCTTTGGGCATAGGCAATGGCGAATATAGTAGTCGATGAGCTGTAAGAGATATACGACAACATTGATATAGGAATATCTTCACTCCGTTGGGTGGACCAGATGGAGAAGGACTTGGCTACACTTTAAATCTCCAATTGGCGCCAAACAGTGAAAAGGAAGAACGACTGGCATTGTAAACTCGGCTATAACTTCGTAAGCTGTGTCTACGCCAATAAAAAAGAAGAAATCTCTCAGTTTTTGAGATATCGATCCACTATAGCGTAATAGTGGTAATAGTGCCATACAAACTTACCGTTAAAAATCAAGTTTTTGTATTGAATATTTTGTATTTGTGAAGGGTATTATTGCTTCGGTGAATGCAGAGCTTATGTTTTTTTCATGTTTTAAGGGGTCAGTAGGGTAATTTGGCCTGTTTTTTTTGAAATTTTTTTTCATAGAAATTTTTTTTTCTACAATATAACTTTTTTCACGTATCATGAGGTATATCGTGGAGTATATTCACAAATTTTTTTGAAATTTTTTGAGGACATCTGTGGGAGAAATGGCTGGGTGAATGATGCGTTTCTTCACTGGCGGACACGATTCTCATGTTTGGATCATCTGAAATACAAAATCCCAATTTATTTTTAAAAAGTACGTGAATGGTTATCGTTCCTCCTATAATCATAAAAAAATGTTGATAAATAAAAAAGTAATTAACGTGTTTTTTTTTTTAATTTTTCTCCATGTTTTTTCACATAAATTTTGTCATAGCATTGTCAATAAATTATAAAAAATATGAATCTGGTAGGGACGATTGCCAGGCGTTTTGGGAACATTTAAAAAAAAATTAAGCAAATCGGTTGAGTAGTTCGGCCGGAATCATGTCCGCCAGTTTAAAAATTGTGTTTTGATAAAAAAAAACGCGTTTAAAGTTTGAGGTACTGAAAAAGCATACAAAGATGAACATAAACGTTGAAAAAATGACATACCCCTAATTATTATTTTTGGGCCTTTTCCGAAACCTTCCAATGGTAAAGTGGGTTTCTACATTAATTGTAAGGGCATAAGGAAACAGAAAATGCAAAAAAAAAATTGTTTTTGGAAAAAAATTACCCTACTGACACCTTAAATGTTTAGCAACTACATTTAATGTTTCCTTATTTAAAGTTCACACTACAAAATATTTTTCTAAAATTCAAATATTAATACATTACTTTAATATACAAATTGATTCTTATAGAAACCATAAACTTGCTTAAAAACAATTATACGGCAACACTCTTTTGTGTAGAGCTTTTTCTTGTCTATGGTACTGCTCTCGCTAACAAAAAATCGAGCGCTCACGCTCTCTTGCGGAACACAATACTATCGCTTTTCGCTCTCAGCACTTCACTTTCGTTTTCATTTGCGAGCTTTTCTCCGCACATTTCGAATATTATGTCACTGCCAGTGGGTGCTTACCGTTAACAATGCGACTCAAGGTTGAAGCGATGTTGCAGACGTTTCTTTAGCTCACTTGCTGTTTTCAATGCTCTTCGCGGCTCGGCCGCGTGCCGCAACGCATGCGCGTCTGCATTGCTTTTCTACACACATACACATTTGATGAGCGGCTGTTTTTGTGTTTACATTTGGCGCTTGAGCTTTTCGGTGCATTTGCCACCTACTTTGTTTACCTCTTGGCGTCGCTCCCATGCATACATACATACATACGTACATATGTATTTTTTTCTTCTCGCGCCGTGTGACGGATTTTGACATTGTTGTCTGTGGTCGCTGCGGCTGCGGCTGCGCTGCACTTGCGACGCTTTGCAATCGCATTGCGGGTATTTAACTGGAGTGTCAAAGAATTATAAAAACAGTTTTTTCCTCCACACGCTGGAGTACAAGTTGGTCTGCACGGCGCGTCAGCCGTTTCAAGTGGATTACATTCGCGTTCAAAATTAGATATAAAATACGGAAGACTTCGTTCGAAAAGGCGGAGCGTTCATTTCTGCGCTGAAGTTGTAAATTTTGTGTGCTTAGGACCCGGGAACCATGCGGATCCAGCGGAGTCTAGTGGTAAATGTGCTGACCAATTGGAATTTTATTAAAAAAATAATAACAGAAAAATTAATAATAACTATCTAAGACTCTAAAAAGTGCTGACAGTGTTTATTAGTGTTGCTAGGCGTTTAAGTGATATGAAAATTGATAATTGACAGTAATTCAGAAAAGTTGCAAAATTTCTAACCCAAAGTGTTATTTTGTTTGTGCTTAGATGGCGGACCTTGGCAGTTTATTTATATAACTATAACCCATTATCAGCTTAACGTCACTAATTCACCGGCCAATTTTACGCCAACAAAACAACCACCGAAATGTTAGAAAAAATACTCACTTTTCACGCTTTGTGCTCAACAAGGCAACATTAGCGTTTGCAATGCGCTGGCAGCCTTAATCGGCGGCAGCAATAGTATTTATGCACATCAATATATATTTACGCCTTTTCTTTGTGAGTTTGCAATTTAATAGCCAACGTTTTTCTGCACATTTGTTGCATTTAAAATGCACTTCCAGCTGCGAAATGCGGCGTTCGAACGCTTCTGCTTATGTATTGCACATTTCCTATGCGAATCGAATGCAATAGGAAGTATTTACTGGTATTTTTGTGTTTGTTTTTGTTTTTTTTCAACAATAATTTCATCAATTTATTATTATTATTACTGCATGCGCATAACAAGTGGCAGCAGCGTTGTCCCCTGTAGCTTTGCTACTAAAGACTTAAGCGGCGAACCTTGTTGGCAATGCAAGCACGGTTTGTCGATGGCGAATGTAGCAGACTCACTCTACATAATAGTATTTTTCTGCAACAGTCTTCTTCTTTATACTTTCATTCATTAATTTGAGCTAAATCTCTTTTGCAGCTCATATTTTCTCTCGAAATATACATTTCAACGACATTAATCGATAATTTTTTTCTTTATAAATAACGCTTATTCGCCCTTTTTTGTTTATACAATTACTGCATAATCTAAGGCTGATGTGTTCTTTTCAAATATATATATAAAAATAACCTTCAAAAATCCTATTTTTTTAAGTCAAAATTTTTTAGAGTTGTACTTTTATCGTGCTTTCTGAATAATTGTAAAGGCCAGTAATGAACAAATAAATAAAATATAGAATACATACATATCAAATGAAAATAGAACTATTTTTGAGTAGAGTTACCACCTAACGTGAAAGATAAAACTGAAATATGTAATCGCATAAAGGTACTCACGATTCATTTGTATTGTTTTGTACCATATAATTATTTAAAGTAAATTTCAACTCACTTATGACTTGACAGTCGGTGCTACTAAATGAGTCCAAGACCTGAAATATAACTACCATTCCACTTACTTAAAGTTATACTTAATACTTTACATATTTTACATAAAAAGTTCTGTAGTAACACCGCTCAAAATTCGGTTAATTTTTTCATATTGTGTGACATCAATAGTCTGCCTGGATTGGAATAGATAAATCTCACCAATATTCTGCATAAAAAACCAAAAATCTGTTAAGTTTCTTCATGGGCAAAAAATAGTAAGACTTAAAGTAGTCCCAGTTGGCCCCAATTCACTTACATATATCAACGTAAGAATAGCTTCAAAACGTTTTCCCGCGAGCTGTTTGAGTTTTCTGAGTAGCCAGATTGCCAATTTGAACAATATATTCCAAAGTTATATTAATGCTTCGGACAATAATTAATGCCTAATTGAGTGAGGGTAAAGAATAATCAATTAAAAAGTTTTCCATGCAAAGACGGGACTTTGATCAATCAATGTGCATGACAGCTAAACCATACATATATTGCTTCGATATTTACGATTCCGACAAACGAGCAGTTTTTTGAAAAGATAAAGCATGTACAAAATTTCAGATCAACATCTCAAGAACTGAAGGATTAGTTTGTGTACATATAAAAAGTTGTGGTTAAGTTGACCCTGTTCGTCAAACTGATCATTTATATATAAGTATACTTCAGACATTTCCTGCCGGGTGTTATAAATTTCGTGGCAAATTTAATATATCCTGTTCAGGGTATAAATATGTTGTTCAGAAATAAAACTTATTCATGATTTTCCCTTCGAAAACACCCTCAATTCGGGCTTAGGACCCATGAGATAAGTAATAAGAAAAAATAGAAGCATCTGCGGTTTTTGCTCATCTGTGATTTCTTGTTTTTGTATTTTGTGTTTTGCTATATAACTATGTATATAAAAACGTGACATATCCTTTCCTAAGTTAATATGAAATACCAATATTTTTGTTAGTATGAATGGAAACGGCAAATGAAAAAAGTTGCATAATGCGCTAATACATTGAAATGACAAGCGTGACAATGTCATTAACACTATTTCACCTAACTTCGCTGCGCAATGACATCAAATATCGAAAATTACAAAAACACATCGATCAGTAGATCCACTAAATTGCAATATATATTGAAAATAGCACCGATATTTACCGTATTAATTTTATAATTATAAATTGTCAGATTTCGCTAAAAAATTTTCAGTTTTCATTCAAATGAAAGAAGTTAAGTTTCTACATTGCAAGGTTTTTATAATGAGTTTCAGATGGAATTATTAGTGAAACCGCGATGATTCAGAAAGTCACAAAAGTTTTCAGGGGGAAGTTCGTGGGAGAATATAATAATAAGGGGGTGTTTTGGTAAAAATATGAAAAAATAAATTCCAGCAGCATTTTTATTGACCGAATCAGTTTGTTCAAATTACCTTTAAACATTATTTCTTCGCTAGACGGACACTGTATACATTACCATAAAGTAAAATAATAGATATTGGGGTTATATTTGCAAAATGTTTTGAGATTTTTTACTTACTTCTACTTTGTTCATTAAAAAAAAAACGCACTCATTGTTAACGAAATTCAAATGTTTTTGTATTTATTTCGAATACTGTTTGAACCAAATCAAGTCGTGTGTTATGAATGGTACGTTTACTATTATTTCTTTAGCTTGAAGATAGTTTAGTTTTTTGTTAAAGATCAATGACTTCAAATTACTCACAAGAAATAGTCTAATAGTGTTAAATCACAACTTTTTGGAGGCAATGTCTCAATTTCTTGAAACAACCGAATCTCCAAACTTTTCTAACATTAATTCGGTTGTTGCACGTGCTGGTTTTGGTATCAGATGTTGGCAAGATACACTACTTTCAATTGACCAAACTGTCAATATAGGTGAATACAATGGTTGTACATGAATAAATTGTGGATCTTCTTCGCACCAGAATAGACAGTTTTGTTTATCTACCGCAGCACTAAGACCCTCTTGGGAGAAAATGATCGTTATCGTTGTCATGTTGTTCCAAGACAAAATGAGCAAATTCACGACGTTTACAGTGGTTCATTGGCTTCAATTCTTATGTGAGAAGAAGTTTTTAGGGATGCACGCTCAATTCCTTTATCAAAATCCGCCAGTTTGCGATTTGAGGGAGTCTCAATCCTGAGTCGACAAATCGCGGTCTTAAGTAACACTTGTCTGAACGGCAGCAATATATTCACTACTTCGAGCGGTTCTTTGTTTAATTGGAACTTGAACATTATGCAAAGAAAATGCACAATCGAAATTTCCAACAATTCGACGAATAGCGAGCACAAGTGGACGATTATTAGGATAAAATGGGAGAAGCGCACGAAAATTTGCAATTGAAGAATGATTATTGTGATAATAAAATTGAATAATTTGTAAACGCTGTTTTTACGTGTATTTTTCCATGATGAAATTGTAAACATTACTGAATAATATCATGAAAATAAAATTATAGCTCATGACATATTAAAAATGGCCAAAACGACACTTAGAAATCAAATCATCGGTATTGCAAAACACGGTAAAAGTTAATGACTAAATCGCTTAAATTATTTCTAAGTAGCTATGTACGTAGATATTGTATATATATATATATAAATATATATAAATTCTACATAACTATTTAAATTCACTTAATTCAACAACTTTTTTTAATTATATATCTAAAACTACGAAAAGAGCTGAAGAAGATCTCAGCTAGGAACAGATTGCCAATGCCGGCATATAATTATATATGTAGATTTCAAATAACTCGCAAATCAATAATTCCAAAGTTTTCAAAATTTCCATTTGAACCTTCATTTTAGAAATGTGGCCTCAGAAAACTATTTATTACAGTCTTAAGTTTTCATTTCTACCAAATAAAGCAATACAATACAAACATTAAGTTATAATTTTTATACCCTGATCAAATTTTTATCACCCTGAACAGATTATATTAAGAACATGTGTCCACTTGCAAATCAGGAAAAAACACATTTTTTTTTTAATTTTTTATTTTGTTTTGAAGGGGCATTATGTTTTATAAATAGATAAATAGTGTAAATGTATAGAATTTCAAATAGTGTAATGATCGTGCATCACACTTTAAAAAGTTTTGAATTCGCTTGATCCCATAGTCGGTCTCCAAGAAGACCTCCAAAAAAAGGTGTCTGACGTTGGGAAAATTCGTCTGCTCAAAATTAGCTCAAATCCAAAAACCAAAAATAAGTTTTATTATAGTGGATTAATGCAAGCAATGACCGAACAACTAGTTAAAATTTTCTATTCGCTGAAATGCCGGGTTCCTAGAAAAAAAAACGTTTTTCGGAAAAAATTCACATTTCAGGGTCGAAATTATTATCATAAAACACACTTATTGTTTTTGCTTCATTTGTAAACTTGTGAAACGTGATGTTATGATATTTTGCATTTTAAGTGATGTGGTATTCTTTTCAATATTTTGTTTAATAATACAATAGTACTAAAATATATTTTTGAGTTATTACCATTTAAACATTAGCAAATCAAATATTACATAAAGAAACTTGCCCCAATTATGCCGATTATGCCATAGCACGATAGTAAATACATGTCTGTATGTATAATATATATAAATATTTGTCTATATTGAACTACACAAGAAAAGTAACATTTTTCTATTTGCGATAAAATGATAAATCGGGCACCATTTATTAACAGCGTGAGGTTCAAGTGGATGCATGCAAATAAGCTGTGCATACATATAAACATATGTACATATATATCACACTTTCACTATCAGCGAGTTGCCCACATGCAATTAGCACTTTTTGTGCTTCACTCTCCAATACTAAGTGCAGGCTTATGTAAAAACACACATACCTATGCACACACATCCAGCTGATTGCAAAAACAATAAAACAACCGGCGTCATCGAATCACACGCGCTGCCGGTCGGCCACTGCCGCCACCGTATTTATGCCCATACTCGCCTATTTCGTAACTCTTCCGCAAAGCAATCATATCTCACTGGAAACTTGCCCATCCACTTGTATAATTTTTATTTCCAATTGCACGTGTGTGATGATTTATAAACGAGTGTTTTTGTTTTTCATTTTCCACTTTTTGTTGATGTCAAAAAAATGCATTTACTTTCATAGCAATAATATGCAACATTGGATTGTGGCAATGTGGAGTTGCACGCTCGTTAACAGCAGCCACAGGAGCTGGTGACGTAAGCGACTTGCAGTTGTCCAATTGTGGTGATAACTTAATCACTTTTCTTACATCGAGTTTGTTGCTTAAGTCTTTTGTAAGGAAAGTGGGCCAATTGTGGAAAATGCAGACGGTTGTGGCGACTTAGGTTAAGTTGCTTTTCAAGTGGAAGAAAACTAATACTTTTGCTAAAAAAATTTGAAATAATTATTTCTTTATAAATATAACGTTCTTAAAATATAATTGAATCTATAACAGTGGGAAATATCTTCCTTAATTGCGGATATAAAGATTTTGCAAGTAACAATTTTGTACAAACTTTTAATTTATTAGCTATATCACGCAAAGGTCGCCTTCTTTCCTTATTTTTAGTAGTTTGTTTATAATTAAGGGATTCTTTTCTATGGATATTTTAACCCTCATTCAGTAAAAATTTCTAAATCTTTACAGCAGTTAAGAATTTGGATTTTACTTTTTAAGTTAAAACACGAAGATTTAATATTCGAAATGCAAAAATAATAAAGCGATTCTCAATTTATTAGCAAGAATTTATTATCGTGGTTTTTGAGCTATAGGGTTGCAGAGTTAAAACCTAAAATTTTTATTTTATTTTTTCGACATTAAACAAAATTTGAAATTGGCACTATCGATTGTTCGAGTGATCTCATACACTTCTAGTTGTTTTTTGGTTTATAAATGTTCGAATTGTAAATAAGATAACGGTTGGTTGGATACTATGCATTGTCTTCTTTCGTATATTTTTCCAATGATGAACAAATAAATATTATTAACCTGGTGAATTACTTGATTGCATGTTTTTATATATTTGCAACCTGTTGCTACAGAGTATAATAGTTTTCTTCATCAAACGGCTGTAAATATCACCTAAAACTAACGAGATAGATATAGGGGTATGTATATACATACATATGTATATACAAATGATCAGGATGACGAGAAAAGTTGAAATCCGGTTGACAGTTTGTCTGTCCGTCCGTCCGGGATAAAACACACACACAAATGATGCCTTTGAAGTATATCACGTTATGACCATAAATTTTCCAAATCCAACGAAAACTTTTCAAGTCCCTGTGAACGAATATGTGGACTTCAGAGCCTATAGTTAACTTTTTATCGAAAATATCGGTTAATGTGTTGAATCGGGTTAATGCTTTCCTTAGCCCCCATAAACCTAGTATAAAGATTTTCGAATTTCCAGGAGACTTATGTGTATGATATATTCGGTATCGGCCAAGATGTGAGTTATCTTAATAAAATTAAGAGAGCGAGTTTTACTAATAACGTTGTGCTTAAAATGAATAAAATCGGGTGAACTGAAGGTACTTCCCTGGCTTTAATCCTTCCCAGTTGCAAGAGTATAAAATGGTAGGTAATACCCGAACTTAGCTCTGTCTTACTTGGTTTATAATTTGTTTGTTCATATTTCAGAGAAACACAATAAAATAAATAAAAACAATAAATATTGTATACTTTTGTAGCCATTTCCAAAATAAAGCACTGACTTATTCTTGACTAGTACAAATGTCATTATCGTATGAACCAAGAAAACTGATGAGAAAATATTCATAAGGTAGCGGCTACTCAAATATAGAAGTATATTTTTCTATACATTTTTAACATTTATGTTTTTCAAATTGAAATTTTTTAGTTTCTGCAATTACTGCCAAATTTCAAGTAAATCAACTGATGAAGTAACTTAGGATCGCTTCGAAAAATGTAGTTTCGAGAAAAACGCGTTTAAAGTTTAGATTAAACTGGCCGTATTGCCGCAACACTCAAACATTTATAATTTTGAAAATAATTTGAATTTTGAAAAATTATTTTTGGGGGATTATTTTGAATATCAAAACTATCGAAATTTAAAAAAAATAATTTTCCAATTCAAATCCCCTTAATGTCATGAAATACCATTACAATTATAATGTTATACATATGTATATTGCAGTGTTGGTGGAAAGGAAAAGTGAGATATTTCAAATGTCTGTAAGCAATTATGCTTATCAGGAATTTATAAACCACTTTTCAGGTGTCATAAAGTAATCTTAAATTAATGCATAATATCTCAAGAATATTGATTGGAGCAAAGTAGACGTAGTTATGGCTATTTTATACCAGCCTTATTAATGTTTTACATCAGATTTCAAGACTTTCCTTACAAGTCACGTTCTCAAATACTTCGAAACTATTGCATCGATCCTTTTGGAATTCTGAACGCTATTTCTATACATAATTTACGAGACAAGATTTTATTTCACAATAGCGGATTTCTTTCATAAAAAATCGTGTTTTTTCCCTTCAAAGTATTCCAAAAAAATCGAAATATGAAAAAATATAACTGAAACATTAATTAATTCATAAAAAAAAAGTTTAAAATGGTTTGAAGTCTGACTAATTTCTACAATAAGTTTTTATGCTTGCTCATAAAAGGCAATAACATTTCCATTAGTCTTTGTTAAAAGTGGCAACTAATTTACATTTGAATCAATTAAAAGTCTATTTTTATTGCAAATCAGTAACACAAAACAGTAGTGGAAATTTACGCCAGCGAAACATAACCACAAAACAAACCATGCAAAATTAAATGAACGCATAATTTATGCGGTCCGAAGACCTTTTCGGCCATATGTATGTCAACATGAGTCAGCAATATTGGAAAAAATGCGATTTAAAATGGGTTAGCCAAGGGCTACAAGCAGGAAGAAGAGTAGGAAAAGAGGGTAAAGCAAAGCATATTCAAAGTCTGATTAATTTTGTAAACAAATTTATAAATAAAAGTGATGATGATACGCCAATAAACAGCGCAATAAAATTTGGCGGCTTGTGAGAGGAGAGGCAACATTCACGAACCACTGAATAAATGAGCAGTTTGCAAGAAAAAAATTAACAAAGAAACAATGAAAAAAAGATAATTCAAAGTTAGATCTCAATAAAGTGAAATGGCCACAATGATTGAGTTGAATAGTCAATTATGCTCATTGTTGCCATTTTTAATAACAGATATATGTACTATACATTATGGTATATTTGTAAGCATTTTGCCGGGCACGCTTCACAATTCGGCTGCTGTGCGGCAGACGTCAAGCAGCAGCTGGCAGCCACTTTATAATTGTAATCATTAGTTCACATGAAATTTGCTACGGTTTTGGAGCCACTGTCATTAGCGAGGCTTTGGCCATCTTTATTGGCATTAACAAAAGCAAAATGAAGCTCAGCAACCTTTTGGTTTTTCGAAATTTCCCGAGATGAGCTGATGATATCACATGTCTTGATGAAATGATGTTTGCTGAGCTTAAATAATATGGTTTCAAAATAGTTGTACGCAATAGTATTTCTCACACACAGTTATTTCTCCATGTTTTATGTTTTAAACTCACAAAAACAAAATCTAAAAAACATTTCTAAACAAATAGTTACCGTGAGGGGAAGAAAAAGAAAGAAGCTCGCCAGAGCAGAGAGATTAAATAATACACGCAAAACAAAGCAAAACAAAATACTCACAAAAAATAAAAATAAAATAAAAGGCAACAACATAACCTCAAATCGCGACATGCAACGAGCGACACATAGTGCCGATGTGATAAAGCGGCAAAGGTTGCAGGACAAAAGTCATTCCATGATTTTGAAAATTACTTGCATTTGGCCATAAAAAAACAGCGTAACGGTAAGGTAATAAATGTAGAAAGCAACAACAACCACAACAACGACAACAGCGCGAAATATAGCACAATTGTTAGTGGCGGTGTGCCGTTGGTGGCTGTAACCCAAATTAAACGTAATTTCCCATACACTTACCTACATAAATAGGCAAATTAATAAATAGCTGCATATTTATAGCGCACCCTGTAGTATTTTTAGCGGTTTGTTAACATTGTTGAACTCTTGCAGAGTGCGTCGCGTTCAACGCGGCACGCTTAGAGGCCACAAGCGGAAATTAATGGCGGCATTTGTTTTTGTTGTTTGGTGTGCGGTGCATTTTGTTGTTGGTGGTAATTTTAAGCGCCATAAATTAGCTGTATTTCATTGTAATTTTGCCAGAAAAAGATTACACAAAGAGGTGGTTAAATTACTTATTATTACATAAGTGGCGTGTATTATCGCAAATGAGTTTTTTTGTTGTGATTTTTATATGTTTTTATTTCATCTTCGACCATTGGAGGTGATACAATTATTGTGCTTGCTTATAAGCAGCGCGAGGGTGTTAATTTTTGACGGTTTAAAGATTAATAAGTAGCGTAAGTAGCAAGCTTTGGTTTATTCGTTGCCACCTTGAGTACGGGCGTTTGAGCTATTCATTGTTATGTAACATTGCAAGAAAGAGAATGATATTTAAATTACTGTTATCCCCTTATTCATATATAAAGGGTGATCCATTTCGAGGTTTCTTATTTTTTTAAACAAAAAACACAGAAACTTTAAATTTGATGGATTTGATTCTCCACAACATTCGAAGGAACATTCTTTTGCATTTATTTTTTGCAGTTTATCTATTACAAGTGCTGGCTGCAGCTCCGTCTCGATTGTCCATCTGTTGAGTCCAATTTTCGATGAGTCATTCGACCATTTCAACTGGTAACTGACGATTGACATGCGTGTCCACATAGACTTTAGACTTTAAATATCTTCACAAGAAAAAAGTTTAACGGTGTGATATCACACGATCTTGGAGGCCAATCGATCGGCCCAAAACGTGAAGTTATCTGCTCACCGAAGTGTTCTGTCAATAAATCTATTGATGCCACGTGTGAGAAGTGGCGCTGTCTTGTTGAAACCAAATGTTGCCGAGGTCAGGAGTTTGAATTTCAGGCACTAAATAGTCGGTTAAAACGGCGCCCCAAATGCGGTAACTTTGCTTTTTTATATAAACAATGTCGGATCTTCTTAGAATTTATTAAATGCCCATAGACTGAAGCTATGCATTTTTAATTAATTTTTGCAAATTTTAATGAATATTAGCCGATTTACGCTAGCCTAGAGAATCAGAAATATTGTGATCACCTGATTAAACACTAAACTTCATATTACGATACAATATAAATAAATACTACTTTCTCTCTTGTTGATTGGAGATTAAAATATATAATCTTAAGCCGACTTACAAGTATGAAATATTATCATAATTTATTGCAGTTTACACTCATTGCCGAAATTTTTCACACTTCCTTTTCTTCCCACTTAGCTACTCAATTGTCGATATCGGACCATTATAGCATATTGCGTTCAAAATCAAGACTTATCTTATTTAAAGCAAAAGTATAATATTGTCCTTGTAATAAACACTTTTTATTTGAAGAGATCTCTTCACGAAATTGGGCACAGATTATTGTTTAAGTCAACGGTAAAGTCTTGAAATAAATTAATTAGATCGTATGAATAGAGCATATAACTGACATACAAACTGTCCGAAGAAAATTAAGTTCTTGTGTGGAAACTTTTACATTTGTGAGGGGTAATACTTTTTTCTTCTTTTTGCTCAGTTCACTATGTCAACGTCAATAACCTCAACTCATGATATCGTTTATAATCTTGATGCTAAAAGCGAAAGTGAAAATTCAATAATATTTTTTTTTGGAGATAGTTCTGCCCACACTAGTTAGATGAGAGGAATTGCATAAATCGCCTTAATTCAAGCCTTCTTACTATGAGATTTTCTATATAAAAAAATAAATAGAGCATTTGCTAACATACTTTTAGTGTTTTCAGTTCAAATTTCCAAGTATTACAACTCTTTCCAGGAGTTTTTATGGTTCCGTAGCCGCTCAAACTATCCTAGATGTGAGAGGCTTTTTAATGCTTATGAGCTGCTAAAGTTGCTGTAGCAATGAAATATTTAATCATACTACTGTAAACAAAAAATAGCAGGACTTTGTTCATATTTTTAAAATTCTTAATTTATTCTTCAAAATCTATGTCGTCCCCTCGCACAATACGCATTGGCCGCAATACACATTTGCCAATTTTTTCCAAATTCTTGAAACAGTTGTTAAAGTCAATTTCCGGAATAGCCTTTATTTTCTAATGTTTTCAATTGACTCAAACGGTTTCCCCGGAGCTGTCGCTTGAGTTTGCTGAACAGTCAGAGGTCACAACGAGCTAAACAGACAAATACGATGGTTTGGCGAAACCCTCACCAAGAATCAATACTGTATGCGACGGTGCATTATTCTGGTGCATAATTCCGGCCTCTTTTTACGAATAGCAACGCATAGCGCTCAAATGGTATTCCTTTAAGACTGTTTGGCCGGTCGGAAGAAATTCGGAGTGCACCACACCTCAATAATCGAAGAAAACTTCCAACATAACCTTTATTTTCATTTTCTTTGACGTGGCTTGTTCGGGTTCGGCTCACCTTTGTCACGATATTCGACCGATTGATCGTCGGTTTCCGGGTCGTAAGCATAGATCTTAGACTCATCGCCAATAATAATACATTTCATGATATCCTGGAAATAGGAAAGCATTGTATCACAGACGTTAACGCAACGCTGTTTTTTTCTTCAAAAAATTTAGTGATTTTGAAACAAATCGTGTTTCACTTTTTTTATGCCCAAATGATCTTTAAAAATAGTTTTCACTGATACTTTCGATATTTCAACGTCTTTCAAGCACCAAATCCTTAATTTTATTGACGTGCTGATCATCAGTTGATGTTGATGGTCGTTTTGGAGGTGGTTTGTCGTCAATTCGTTTACGATTATCTTTGAATAATTCGCACTAATCAAAAACAACTGCTCGCGACAAAAAATTATTACCGTAGGTCTTTTCCAACATTCTGAACGTTTCGGCACCAGAAATTTTCCACACACAAAATTTAATGGAACTTCTTTGTTGAATAATTTCATTCATCGTAAAAATCGCCAAATCCACTTTATGTACTTCAGAAAGGCAAGCGTATACTAAACTTCTTCTTTATTAGCGTAGACACCTCTTACGCGTTTATAGCCTTATACGAGTACTAAATACTAATGATTATTTTGATATCAACCTAGAAAAAAAATATTTCGACGAATGCGTTTTTTCGCAAAATTTTAATTAAGAGTCTTACTTTTTTTTGCGCACAGTAGTATATTTTGTTTATGACTGAAATTTTCGAATACGTTCATGCCAGCAGAGCGTATCGATTTTAAAATGTTCCATCCTGTTATTAAGAAAGAAAATATCTTGTATATACATCGGTGCATAGACGATAATCTGGTCGGAATATCAACGTTTTCACTTGCCTTCTTTAGTGAAAAGCCTTCATTTCTAAAAGTATTTTAATTTATATTATACATGGTATTCTTTTATACTTTTTTCCAAATGTTACTCTTCGGCAAGCTAACCAAACCGACTATTTGCTTTCTGAATTATTATCACTGTACAACATTCGGCGAAGATCCATATAGCAATAACATTATAATGACCTCATACTCGTATAGCATTGTTTATAAAAGTTTACATCACTGAAATCAGAGGAAAAGGTAGATTATGTGCTTATTTTTAGTTCTTTAGCTATGTATAACTAATAGTATGGTTTGAAATAGGCTCTACTTTGAACTTCGAAGGAAAATATTTTAATTTTGGAGTCTAACATTAAAAACGCATAAATTACTTATTTACTTATGACTCAAACTCTCGGAAAATATGATTTTTTTGTACCTAGAAAAAAGGCGTTTTTAATTGATGAAAGTTTTGCTCACGCTAAAGAGTTATATTTAATCATTTTGCACCAAAGCTACAATTGAACCATTACAAACGGAATAATATATTTCATTTATTTCCTTATATGTCTCATAAATATGTCTTTCATAAATAATTTGACTTATTCATTTTGTTAATATATTTTATCTACTATGTTGTATAACAATACCTTTCACAAAGGACCTCCTAAAGGCCTAAGTGCGCCGTCAGACAGGCAGTCTACCTACGATAACAATACCTTTTAGCTGATCAACACGCAGTAATCGTTAATGTCCATATATTCGAATAGTAATTACCACATTTCAGCGCTAGTTTCTGGGATGCCGGATTAAAGTGACCTTCGATTTTTACAATTTTTGTTTACCATATTTTTGACCAATTTTGTTGGCAAGCATATATTTCACCAATTATTAAACTCTTTTGTTGCTATTGTGGACATAACATATTTTTGAAATTGTTACATTTTTTGCTTTACATCAATCTTGTCGACGAGACACCCACAATTTCCCTTTTCTGCGAATCACAATTCCCATTTTGAGAAATTACATAACATCTCAATATAACAACACACAACAACACGCATGTAAACTTGAAAGTACATATGTTTGTATGTGGTGTATATTGCGGTCAGCGCTCCTTCATTTCGTTATGCAAATTTCGAATGGTCTGCAGCCCAGCGGCTGATCACCAAAGACAGCCGGCGTGATCAACCGCGAAGTCCGCTTTCAGCATGTTAACCGCATTTGCAGACAGCGATGCCAGACTATGACCTCTTTAGCCGATGGTCACGCTATTTATGAATTTGACCTGAATTATATAGTAACCTACATCCTGCTTTTAATAATTTTGGGTATTTATTTTTAAAGACATAAGAAATTGAAATCATTATATGTGACCTGGTCTACGAAAAGGGAGCTAACGTGCGAAAAAAAACTAGTTTTCTGCGAAACAGCTGTTAAAAAAATCTTCCATCCGAATCAACTAAAAAGTGAAAATTGATTTTTTTGACACCTAAGCCCCCTTTCCGTAGACCAGGTCACATATAGTTTTTCTATATACCGTATTCTCGCCACTACTTCCCTCTTTTACTATACTCTCAATTCACGCTCTCATATCGAATCTCTTCCACAGTTTTGTGCCCTTGGTACGCTCTCTCTACTCACACTTGTCGCCGGCAAGGCACTGATCGATCAACAGACCGCCGAATCGCAAGCGAACAGCGCTACTGTCGCTCAGCAACGCATCGGCTGGGATCACGATCCCCACGAGGTGCACGAACATCACTATCATGAGCATCATCACGATCCAGGCTTCTGGAAGAAGAAAGTGACGTGGAAGGAAGGTTGGAAAAAGATTTGGAAACCAGCAAAGAAACAAATTTGGAATCCATCATGGAAACAAATCTGGAAACCGATTTGGGTGCCAGTTAAGGTGCCCGCTTGGAAGGACATCAAAGTGCCGGCGTGGAAGCAAGTGTGGAAGCCCATATGGAAGGAGATAAAGGTGCCCGCATGGAAAGAGATACAAGTACCGGATTGGAAGAAGATTTGGAAGCCAGTATGGGTGCCAACGAAAGTGCCCGCATGGAAAGATATACAAGTGCCGGCGTGGAAGCAAATTTGGGTGCCCGTGTGGAAGGAAATACAAGTGCCAGCTTGGAAGGAAATACAAGTACCGGAATGGAAGCAATACTGGACGCCAGAGTGGATTAAGGTGGGTATACCTGGTGAGAAGTATTTAGGTAAGGATCCCGAAGGTTGGGAATACACCAGTCATGATTTATGGAAGAAGAAGTTGGTTTGGAAGTCACATTGGAAAAAGATTTGGAAGCCAGCGAAGAAACAAATTTGGGTACCAAGTAAAAAACTCGAATGGAAAGAGGAATGGAAGCAAATCTGGAAACCGGCGAAAAAACAAATATGGGTTGATGACAAGAAACTGGAATGGAAGGAAGCGTGGAAACAAATCTGGAAGCCAGCTAAGAAACTTATTTGGATTCCCGACAAAAAACTCGAATGGAAAGAATCTTGGGTGCAAATTTGGAAACCGGCGAAGAAACAAATTTGGGTCGAAGATAAAAAGCTCGAATGGAAGGAAGCATGGAAACAGATTTGGGTGCCTGGCTGGAAGGAAATTTGGGTGCCTGCATGGAAGAAAATCTGGCGACCAGTAATCATATCCGAATGGTTCCCCACACCCGATCATCATGATCACCACCATGAGCACGTAGAGCATGGTTGGGATCGCAAAGATGTCCAACCGCAGGGAAGTAACAAAGTGGTGTGGAAGCGCGATGACGAAGCGACACAACTCAAGCCTGTTGCCACTGTCGATTTTCAAACGGCAAAAGCAACTGAGGTGCGCACATCCGCCGCGGTGGGTACGAAACCTGTAGCTACAGCGACGGCGGCGCCAACGCCAGGTCAGGGCTTCAAGTTCCCCGGTGCGTAGATGATTGCGTTGAACGAAAATTTTGTTGTGTTTTGAATTGCACATCATTTAAGCATCTTTGTTGTACTTGTAAATATGTATTCCAGTCGTTAGTTTTAAGTCGCTTCACAAATCGTAATTTTATTTAAATTTATTTAGTTTTAATGCGCCCCTCTATCACCCGTTCCTTTCACCTTTCGATTTGTACCAATACATTTGAATTCTTTCCATAACTTTTGTATTATTTTAATTTAATTACATATACTTATACTCATGCCACGATTATGACAAGTAAATATAAATATTTAATTTATGTCTAAGTTGTTTCGGTTAACTTCATTTCATTAATTTTAAGTGAATTACAAATGAAGTTGTCATATAGAATTGAGTAAAATAATAAAAATTGTTGAGTATTTTTTATACCATAATAAATAAATAATGAAGATGTAGTTTCAATGTTTTTGAATTTTAGTAATTGTTAAACATTTTCTCTACAATCAGGTCGTCAAAGTGGTTTGGAGTTTTTTGGCGAGACTTACATTAGATTCAGCTCAAAATTTTCTTAGCCTGTCCAATATTATATTATAATTTATAAAGGGAGATCCACTTCGAGGTTTTCTACTCTTTTAAAGAAAAAACGCAAAAACTTCAAATTTAATAGGAAATATTTATTATCGTTCAAAAGAACATTCTTTTTCAATTATTTTTCGGAAGATAATGTCTTTCACATGTTAGCCGAGTCTAGGTCTCAAATGGTCCACTCAATGAGTACAGTTATGACTCGTTCGAGCATTTTGAAGAATGACACGTGTGATGTTTTGCTAAGACCTGATTCGGAGAGAGATTGTCCGCATACAGGGTTTGTAATAGGACTGAGTCGATTTAAAAAAATTTATTGAACCAATCGTAACAATTCTTTAAAAACATTCAAAATAGGCTCCTCCTGCGTCGATGCAGCGCTGCCAGCGCGATTTCCAAGCATTGAAGACGTCACGGAAGGCATCCTCCGTAATAGCCTTGAGAGCCGAGATGCATTCTGCTTGGATTCCTTATGCCGTCATGTGTCACTCGGAAGATTCCTTCTTTCTCTCACGATTATACTCGAAGATCCATGACTCGTCACCTGTGATTACGTTATTAAAAAATTGTGGGTCACTTTCACATATGTTCAAATTTTCTTGGCACACTCACCGCAATTTCTGGTCGTCAGTGAGCACACCTTGTGCATGTTCAAGTCCTCCGTCACAATGTCATGAACCACAGATTTTAATAAATTTAACATCTGGGCAATTAAACGAATACTTAGTTGACGTTCTGAGTTCAAAACTTTACTCACACGAGTCACATTGTCAATGTTTGTTTAAGTCGCAGGTCTCCCAGCACGGTCTTCATCAGCGACCTCTTCCCGGTTCTCTAAAAAGGCCTGATGCCAACGAAACACACCAGTTCTTGCTAAAGCAACATCTGGGTAAGCCTGCTTGATCATATCAAACGTCTCTGTCGCAGATTTACCGAGTTTCACAGAATTTAATCGCGTACGGCTTGCACCACTCACAGAAACACGTCGCGAGAAAATGTTTGACCTGCTCGCTCGTTAGCTAGAAATGGCCGCTTTTAAATTAAGATCTCGATGTAAAATGCGCCAAATCAACTCTCCGGTCTTTTTTGTACTTTATCAGCTACGGCTGCTATATTTTCTTCTCTAAGTGTCTGGATGTGGTCTTTTCGGTCAGTACGCTGAGTAGACCAATTATGTTGACCATAAGTTGAGCAAAGCGCGCGAAACACACGACAGTTTGATACAACTCATGTGTGGTCTGACAAAAAAGTTTACTGAAAAAACTACCTCTACTTGGATCACCCATTATTTCAAGACTTTTTTGGCGAACACTCGAGAATACGGTGGATGGGCATGGCGACAGTGTCATGATTTTGTCATAGTTGAAGAATATTTTTTCCATCGCCAAAACAAACCGTTTCTTCTGCAGTTAGGTCGATTTAGAATCATAAGGAAACTCTTATAAAGTGAGAAAGTGTGAAATTTTTATAGTATCAAAAGCAGCACTTTTTCTTAATAAATAGAAATCTTTGCCCTAAGATACCCCACACACGATGCAAAATTCACCCATCAGGAAATGTTTGGTGTTTTACTTGGAAAGTGTAAAGTAATTTAGATTTGAACTCTTCTTCCTTCGAAAGTTGACCACTTAGACTTTAAAAGTAGGCAGCAATATAGTAGGTCAATAAAGGCAAAATCGTCTAACACACAGAAGTCGTACATATGTAGGTACTACTTAAGTACAATTGGGGCGGGTTTGACGATTGAGTTTCACAGTTCTGTAGAGACCAACTTAAAAATTAAACTCTTCAAAAACTGTTCTTCGAAACTCTTAATCTTTTCGAACAATATTAAATTATCCATCTGGTTTTGTGTCCTATTAATGGTAGCGCTATTTGCAAGTTAGATGTTATTGAAGAAGATCGAAAGAAAGTTCAGCCCCATGACAATCGGTGTTATGTTTCTTTGGACTGCCAACTAGGCAGCATTCCAATGTTTATTTGGCGACTTTTTTCTGCCGTTGCAATAAGAATAACGACAAGCATCTTCAGTTGAAGATATCGAGAAATCGGTTATTAAAATCAAATGTTATTTAGGTTTCTGTATTACGTGATTAAAAATTTAACACTAGAGGACTAAAATAAGTTAAATAAATAAACCTGAGAACTAGTATATACATACATACATACTTATATACCATATAATATTAAATTTTTGAACCACCTTTGGTATACAAGTTAAGTCGGTGACTTCCCCGCGCTAGTCAACGTTTACTTCCCGTACACGGGTGCGTTTTACACCTTTCTTCCAGCCACGACTGCCGCTGCTATAACTAGAACCGTAACTACCGCTGCTCCCGCTACCCCAACCACTGTAACTTTTTCCCGTACGCAGCCCACTGCTGCTGCTGGATGAGCTCGAAGAGTCGTCAACATAGCTGCTACTGCTCTTCCAACCACTATTGGTGCTGTCGCTCACACCATCCTTGCGCACCTCCCACCCTGGTGGCACTTTCGGCAGTGGCACCCATTCATTTTGCACTATCGGAGTCCAGACCTTCTTCCAGATGGGCACGTAGATTGCTTTCGGTCGCCAATATTTCACCCAGCGTGATTTCCAATCGACATTACGTTTCCAGAAACCATCTGCTGCGGGATCAGTGCTCGTGCTGTGTTGTACACTAATGTGGGGAGTAATGGTGAAAACAAGGGTTAGTGTAAATGTTTGCCTACTTTTAGGCGTTTTTCATTTCATTACTTACACTGTCGTCTGTGAAGAGGAATGTGCAGTACAAGGTGTGCCAAGAAGTGCAATGATGAAGAAAGCTGTACCCAGGCCGATGTATGCAGCTAACTGTATTAATTTTAATTAACATAGAAATAGGAATATTAAAAGATGAATTTACTTGGCAACATTAGAAGAAGCGTTACTATTAGAATTGAGCCTATGCCATATGCTTTTCGTAGTTCAGATCAAAAGTAATTAAATTAAAACGAGAAAAAAATTAATTTCGCTTGCACCGATGCTAGGATACCCTTCACAGATTGGGATGTAGAGCAGGCTTGTCTCCGCTCGGTGCATCCTGAGCAACGCTAAATGACCTTCGGCCTCCACGGCCTTTTGCACTCTTACGGATATTTTGCCCGTATCAATACTCTATTAGCTCAATTGGTATGAACCCTGGTCACCTAATTGTGCAGGGCTGACACCATGCACAAATTACTGATGGGCTAATACCGAGGCTGCCTCCGCCTCGTTAAAACCCTGGCAGGCCTCGGAGTACGTTCTCCACCCGCCCTCAATAAGTTGGTCTGGTCGACGACCAGCTCCTGTACGGCGGCCAGATCCTTTTCTTTTAGAGTAGAACTACTTGTCTTGACCAAAGCTCATCTAGCCGCAATTGTATGAGTTCTTACTGGACAGTGCCCAATAGGCATCCATGCGGTAAAGCTAAAAAGGAAGGAGGGTGAGGTGGAAACATCTAGGCACTTTCTTCTCCATTGTCCAGCCTTTACACGATTAAGGCTGAAAAATCTCGGTGGTTTTACCTTCGGCAAGGCAGAAGACGTAGCCGACATTGATATTTACCGTCTCAACAAATTTGTGGTAGGCTAGAAACGCTTCGTCGACCTCTTAACCCAACCCTACTTAGCTCTTCAAATTTTTATCGCATAGAAGGGTATGAAAAGATATTTATCTAGAATCTTTTATCTTTTGTGAAATTAAAAAGTTTTCTTCGAAACGACTTGAACTCGACCGACCGAATGCTAAATGTTGTCCGTTTTTTGTTCGTAGACTCTAGCGATGCTTTAGGTAATAATATATGTATGTCAGATTTGGTGAAGATACCTTGTCAAATTAAACAGTTTTTTCATGAAAAGACTTGAGTGTGATCGGTCACCTTGTATGACAGCCGATTCCGATCTCCATAGTTCCGACAAATGAGCAGCTTCTTGAGGAGGTTTGAAGGACTACTTCGCATATATACAGACGGATATAGGGACAGACTGAAGACGTGGCTCGACAATCTGATCTTTTATATATATAGTTACTTTATAGATTGGTTTTACCTTGAAAACGGCAATCGTCAAATGCAACCATGAATGACAAGTGATCAACAACATTGGGGAAATCCATCTCTTTCTATAATTTTTGGTATAAACATTGCCTATATAACGACGATCATCATTGCCTAAACGATCAAAAATCCCCGAATGAACGAGCTACCTGGGTGCGAAACTGTAAAAGTCATGTGCAAAACGGTAGATCGGACGTTCACAAAATTTCTATTGGAATGAGGCTAACAGCTCAAGAAGACTACAGGAAATGTCTAGAGCAAAGTACCAGGGAAATAATGGAGCATCTATTGTGCACTTGTTCCGCATTCGCATGACTACGCTGTACGCATCTGAGGTCTCCACAGTATGATACATTGGAGGAAGTATAGATAGTGAGAGCTTGTTAAAATTCGCCTCAAGCTCCAGGATCCAAAAGGATGACCACTCCGCATGGACCTAGTAACTGAACTCCATTTGGTATCGCAAAGGACCAGATCTGGTTTATGCGTGGCTCATTGGCCTACCAGACCTAACCCAACCTATATAACAGATACTATGAACAAGTTTTCTGTAGTTACAATCAGGGATGAAGAACATTGAGTATTACAGTATTATAAGGGAATTCTTCTATATAAGGAAAAATCGAACGTTTATAAATTTCTTTGTTTAATATACCGCTCGCTTTTACGTTTAGAAGACCAGACGCGGTAGTAGAGTTGTTTGCGGGCATTTCGCGAAAAATCGTACCCGGAAAGATTATGTAATATCAATCGTAGGCAAATTTGTTTTGTATTTGTAAAGGTTTGACAAGCAATATCCCATTTATTTCAAAAAAACTACTCGATGGAAACTTAAACGTTTTGAAAGCCTTCACTCGACAATATATATTATCACTTATAACCTTGAATATATTCTCGTACTCAACTATGAGCCTTATTCACTTGCTATATATGTATATATGTATATATTTGGTTGAGCCCACAAATATATTATTTTTTAATTATTGACATTTGATGGGAACTCACTTTCAAATCCATTCTCAATTATTTTACTTATGTATAATCCCGCTTCCTCTGGTTTTTGTGCAACAGTATACTTTTTTTTATAATATGTCCACTACAATGAATTGATCTGCACACCACACACTTCAAAGTCTCAATTGATTATAAAACGCCGGCGCTTTCTTTTGTCGCATTAAATACCACTTCCGATTTTTGTCGGTAAAGGAAATATACACACATTCGTACTTACATACATACACATAACTATTTACAGTTGATTCGATGCATTTAAATTCGCAGATTCATTGAAAAGTGGTCAAAAATTCGTCAATTTGCATTATTACGTCGCTTCATGAACGTTTCCCACGCGTTTGACGATATGTTTATGTCCCCCTTGAGGGCGTCTAGATATCACCATACTTGCCCATTTGCGCGTGCGCTCTTGTTTATTGCCAGTTTTTTTAACGCCGTTTCTTTTTTCTCTATTTTGGTCGGAAACAAACTCAATAAAAAGTCTTGTATGGAACTTATTGAGCTACGCGCCATAATTAAGAATTCGATGCATGCAACTGGTGGAGCGACACTTACAATTAGATCTACATATCTACATACGGTGTATATGTTTATTTTCAGACTGATACCTGCTGTAACAGAATCAATAATATTTGGTTTTGATATAGTTTACATACATTTTACTGTAGTCAAGCAGACTTGATAGATTTTTTGGACCGTGGAGAACCCAGTACAATAATATTTAAATAATAGTCTCGAATACTCTGCTCCTTTTTCTTATTCTTACAGGGTAATTAAAGAAAAATCACTTTAGTATCTCTGCCGATGGTTTTTTGTGGTCCAGATCTCAAACTCAGAGGGAAGCGCGACGCATTTGCAGACAGAAAAAGAAAGAGGCTGAAATGCGTGAGTATGAAGAGCTTGATAAGCTGGCCGACAGGGGTAATGCTCGAAAAGTCTACGAAAAAATGCGGCGGCTTACAGAAGGTTTCAAGACCGGAGCATACTCTTGTAGAACCCCCAAAGGTGATCTAGTCACCGATAACCAGATCATACTTAAATTATGGAGGGAACACTTCTCCAGCCTGCTGAATGGCAGTGAATGTACAACGTCAGGAGAAGGCGAACCAGATTCCCCAATCGATGACGATGGAGCAGACGTTCCATTGCCCGACCATGAAGAAGTTCGAATAGCAATTACCCGCCTAAAGAACAACAAAGCGGTGGGGCCGGTAATCCATCTATTCAAACACGGCGGCGAAGAACTAATAAGGAGCTTGAATCAGCTTCTTTGTAAAATATGGTCGTACGAAAGCATGCCGGACGATTGCAATTTAAGTGTGCTCTGCTCAATCCACAAAAAGGGAGACCCCACAATCTGCGCCAACTACCGCGGGATAAGCCTCCTCAATGTCGCATATAAGGTTCTATCGAGTGTATTGTGTGAAAGATTAAAGCGCACCGTCAAAAAACTGATTTGACCTTATCAGTGTGGCTTTAGACCTGGCAAATCAACAACCGACCAGATATTCACCATGCGCCAAATCTTGGAAAAGACCCATGAAAGGAGAATCGACACACACCATCTCTTCGTCGATTTCAAAGCTGCTTTCGACAGCACGAAAAGGAGCCGCTTTTATGTCGCGATATCTGAATTTGGTATCCACGCAAAACTAATACGGCTGTGTAAACTGACGTTGAGCAACACGAAAAGCTCCCTCAGGATCGGGAAGGACCTCTCCGAGCCGTTCGAGGCTTCAGACAAGCCGACTCCCTATCGTGCGACTTCTTCAATCTGCTGCTGGAGAAAATAATTCGAGCTGCAGAACTTCTTTTTATAGAGTGTACAGCTGCTGGCGTATGCTGATGATATTGATATCATCGGCCTCAACACCCGCGCCGTTAGTTCTGCTTTCTCTAGACTGGACAAAGAAGCAAAGCAAATGGGTCTGGCAGTGAACGAGGGCAAGACGAAATATCTCCTGTCATCAAACAAACAGTCGTCGTTGGCTCTCACGTCACTGTTGACAGTCATAACTTTAAAGTCGTAGATAGTTTCGTCTCTCTTGGAACCAGCGTAAACATCACCAACAATGTCAGCCTTGATATCCAACGCAGGATAACTCTTGCCAACTGGTGCTACTTCGATCTCGTGCATGTGACACATTCATTTTTTTTTTATTGAAACGTAATAAATGATGGTTTTACATTTCATTACACACATTAATATGCAGTGCCCAGTGTTAATCCACCAACCGCCTTAATTTATCCCAGAGGAGGCCAGTAGCCGGTATTAACCTTTTCAGGTTGTAAGCTGTCGAAAAGAGCTTTGTTTGTAAAAGTTCAGATATTTGTAACCAGTGTCGATCACTTCTAACATTTTTTTACCTTGGACTTCTTCATCAATGATATGTGGGCCTTTCTATCACAAAGGATGGGCTATTTTATTTCCTTAAAGTCGCTTAAACCCATTCAAAATATACCACTGCATACCTTAGAATTTAATGTTGTAACAAAGAATTTTGTGTAACCTGGAATAAGAGTTTTGCTGAATTTTAACACTTAGAGTGGGATAGGGAAAATTTATTGAATGGTCAGAAATTTTTTATGATATTTCTCTCTATAAAAAGGGCTCAACTTTAATAATAAAAGGCGCTCGTGATGTCCTTTTCTACTCGGATTCGTAACGCGCATTCTGTGCTCGCGAGTACAATGGAAGCGTCAACCCATTCGACTATATTTAACCTCATATTCTTGCGAATTCATCATACAACCAAACAAATTGCAAAGGTCTCAGTCTGTCGTGAATACTCATATTGAAGCACTAGTGACGACGGTTATAACAGGTGCTGAGTAAAATAGATTAATATTCCGAACATTTCTCACAACCGTTAGCTTGAATCGCAAACAAAAATTTAAAACTCAAGACGAATACAAATGGAGGCAGCGTCTGCAGTTTTAAAAAAGATACAAAAAACGATTTAAAGTTGTGATTTCGGCTCTTACGCAATAGAAAGTTAAACATATAAATTTGGATCAATTAGTAAAAAAAGAGTAAATGTTATTCAATAAGTGTCCAGACAACTATAATTCGACTTATATATTATACGTTATAGTAAGACACTGGTAGACACATAATTTTTGTCATGAAAATATTGATACCCAGAAATCAAATTTGAAAACAGATATTCTGTAACCTGCGGCTTTAGATTTTACAATACTATTGTGATCAAATTGAAAGGTGAATTAATTTGAATTAATTTATGTTTCGCATGTTTTTCGAATCGGTAATTTTTTTTCTGTAGGTTGGTAGTACTGACATCTATGCTAAATTTCTCGCCAACATATTCATTAGTATTTGAGATACGCGTCGTTTTATGAGGCTCTAAAAGTGAATTCTTCAATTTTTACTATGTATGAATTTATTGAACAAAGAAGTGCGATAATGCACCATCTCATTCTGCATTGGTTATTCGTGATCATTTCGCCACATTTTCAACTAATATCGTGCCACAACCACCGCATTCGCCTGATTTACCTTTGTGTAACTTCTGATTATTCAGCAAATTCACATGACCATTCCGAGCAGTGGCCAGTACGTCAGACACTCACTCCGCGAGAAAAAAACGATCTCAAAAAGGTATTACTACCACCTTTGCATATTAAATTGGGTTTAATGAAGAATTTTGAGGGTGAAGTGGATTTCTGTTTACCAGTGTTACGACGGTTGCTGCATTCATATGGATTCAGTGAAAAGCCCCTTTGTGCAATGAATTAAACTTATCTATGCGGAAAATATCGGGAGGTTGATGTAGCAATTCGTAGCATAATTCTACGTAAATTTGCACTAGTCGTTGGTACTCGTAAGAGCGCGTTTTCACTATTCTCAACTATTACGACGTCAGGTTTCTGAATATTTCATGTAGGATATAACCTGTGCAGTCTTCTAAGATGACTACTTTCTCAGCTATTATCTTCCGCTCCTTCAATTAGTGAACTGTTTGCTCTAACTTAGTTATAATCGGTGTTATTAAAGAAGACACTTCCACAGAATGACGAAATATCGTGCAATATGAAACCCTATTGTTATTTGTTTTACCAGGTTTCAGTAGAGGAATTATTATTGCGCTTAGCGACCATTTATATCTGGCAAAGCAGAATAAATTAAATGAAGATTTTGTCTTTCTGGTGATAATTTGGCTAGTTCTCCTGATGAACGCCGTTGATTGGAAGTTTGTGCCACTCTCAAATTGCTCGTGTTTTGCGATTACCCGCCGAAGGGTAAAGGTAAATTGTATCAGAGAAGAGTTAACAAGTATTTAATAACTCTATTAAAAAAATTACCGCTTCTGTTCGGGGATTTGGTCGACGTTATGTTTTCTTATCGTTGGTTAGGAAAGATTCTTTTTCTTTACTAGCGTAGATACAGCTTATGTGGTTGTAGCCGAGTTCACAACAGCGTGCCAGTCGTTTCTTCTCTCCGGTATTTGGCGAAAAATGGAGTTCTTCCTTTTCCTTCTCTTCCACTAGTGGATACTGAATCGAATACTTTCAAATCTGAATTGTACTCATCCAACCGGACAACATGACCAAGCCAGCGTAGCCGCTGTCTTTTGTTTTGTTGAGCCATATACAGCTCATCTTTTCATCGGCTTCGGTATTCACCGTTACCAATACGTAAAGGACCACAGATATTCCGCAAAACCTTTTTCTAGAACACTCCTAACGTCACATAACAGGATGGAAATGATGAGGGACTTTAAGAGTTCCGTGTTTGTTCGTCGAGAGAGGACTTTACTTCTCAATTGCCTACTCAGGCCAAAGTAGCACCTGTTGCAAGAGTAATTCTGCTGGATTTCGAGGCTGACATTGTTATTGCTGTTAATGCTGGTTCCAAGATAGACGAAATTTTCTACGACATCGAAGTTACCACTGTCAATAGTGACTTGGGGGCGTGGTTATTGAGTCTTCTTCTTCTTCTTAATTGGCGTAGAAACCGCTTAAGCCTCCTTCTCCACTTGGTCCTTCCAGTCGAGAGTGCGGTGACTGTTTGTTTGATGACCAGAGATGACCTATATGCTTCGTTTCCTTAACAAGTCTGGGAAAATCAGAACTAACGGCGTGGTTATTGAGTCTAATGATATCAATATTATCGGCGTACGCCAGCAGCTATACATTCTTAAAGAAGATTGTACCTTCTCTATTTAGGTCTGTAGTTCGTATTATTTTTTCCAGCAATACAGGGATTGTCCGGAAAGCAATAGGACTCAGTCGATTTAAAAAAATTGATTGAACCAATCGTTCAAATTCTTCAAAGATTTTCAAATTAGGCTCCTTCTGTGTCGATGCAGCGCTGCCAGCGCGATTTCTAACATTGAAGGCGTCACGGAACGCATTCTCCGGAATAGCCTTGAGAGCCGAGATGCATGCTGCTTTGATCCTCTCTGCCGGCGTGTGCCACTCGGAAGATTACCTCTTTGTCTCAGGATTATACTCTAAGATCCATGGCTCCTCACCTGTGATAACGTTATTCGAAAATTGGGGGTCACTTTCACACGTGTTCAAATTTTCTTGGCACACTTCCACTCGCCACAATTTCTGGTCGTCAGTGAGCACTTTTGGGACCACCTTCGCACACACTTTGCGCATGTTGAAGTGCTTCGTCACAATGTCATGAACCACAGATTTTGATAAATTGAACATCTGGGCAATTAATCAAATCCTTAGTCGACGACCTGAGTTCAAAATTTTGCGCACAGCAATCTCTTCCCGGTCCTCCAAAAAGTCTGAGTGCCACCGAAATACACCACTTCTTGCTAAAGTAACATCTGAGTAAGCCTGCTTGATCATATCAAACGTTTCTGTAGCAGATTTACCGAGTTTCACACAGAATTTAATCGCGTACCTCTGCTCTAACGAACGCTGCATTGTCTTCTTGCTCCACTCACAGAAACACGTCGAGCGAAAATGTTTGTCCTGACTCGCCAAGTGCTCGGAGGCAACTGACCAGCCGCTCGTTCGTTAGCTAGGAACGCCCTCTACCGAAACTAGTCGGTGCATGCACGCTCCGAAGTACATTCGCGGTGGAAGAAAATAAGTCCTATTACTTTCCGGATAAACCCTGTAGATTGAAGAAGTGGCACAATAGGAGTCTCTTTAAGGAGTATAATGAAGCCAAGCAGTTACTACGTCGACGACTTCGTACAGTATGCCGACCGGACTTCGGACGCAACTAACTTCCGACAGGTACTGACCGCCATTCACACTGGAATTATCAACACCTTCACCGACTCCCTTCCGGTGAATGGCCTTCTTGGATTCAAACCACCACACATCGCAGACGAAGAGCTCGAGTTGCGTGAGAAACGCGAGTGACCCTAGCGCAGCTTCGTTCTGGATATTGGAGCAGGTTAAACTCCTACTTGTCCAGAATAGACCCCGACATATCTAATATATGTCCTGCATGCAACGAATCTCCGCATGACACTAGCCACCTCTTTGCATGTCCTGCCAAACCCTACTCATCTAACACCCCTTTCCCTTTGGTCCGACCCCGTCGAAACAGCACGTTTCCTGGGCCTCCCACTAGATGACGTCGACGACAACATGGATAACCCTTACCATCCTAACGGGGATTGATATCCGTTAGAACTACAAAAACAACGTAGGAGTCGCTTTATCTGAAACCTCGCTTGTTATCGAACAAATCGGAGAGGTTCTTCCAAATTATGATGGAGTTTTTTATGTTTCTCAACGTCAGTTTACAAAGCCATATTTGTTTTGGGGATATGTCAAATGTAGGCATAGCGGCATAGAGGCAGTTCCTTTCATGCTTTCATCCGACTAAATTTTACAAAGAAGCTGATGCATGCCCCTAGTCTGTTCTTCGCCGTCGGCTTGAATGGCACAGAACAGCCGGCAATCTATCGGCCCCCGCCGCTTTGTTGTTCTTCAAGCGGGTTCCGAAAGATTACATCCATATTGCTTTCTTGTTCTGGAGTCATAATCATCCCAAAAAAGTTAAAAGAGAAACTACAATATTTTAATTTCTTTATAAATCGTTTTATTTATTTTCTTTTCTCGTTTAATGGCTTTTTAAATTTTTTTCTTTGCGATTTTGTTCTTTTCACGCTTAACATCCTTTATATGTGAGTACATGCATCATATGTATTTAAATATATATTGTAATAAATGTATGTATGTATATTATAAAAAATTTAGTTTACTCTTGCAACGCACATACATATGCATCATAAATATCGTAGGTACGCAAAACTAATAGTATTTTAAAGCGCTGCGCTTAAATTACAGTAAAAACAAGCCTATAACAAAAGGAAAACAATGCTAATGACATGCAATTACATTCATAAATAACAGCTAGTATAAACATACATATGTATATATGCAATCGCCCTATATTGTTTGTAATGATAGCGCCATATTTTTATTTTGTATGTACATATGTAATAGAATCGCATAAAATTGATTTATATGAAGTAATAAATAAATTTTGTTATCAATATATATGTATATAAGCATTCTGAGTATATATGTTTGTGTGCTTATGAGTGTATAATACATACAAATATGGTGCTTTAGTAATTTTGATTTTAATTTTGCTCTTTATTTTCATTTTAAAACAATTTAATTTTTTTTCTAGGCTTTCAAATTTTTTATTAATTGTTTCATTGTACATATGTATGTGTGTGTATGTCGGCATGGTTTTAATGGAACTTTGCGATTACATGTGCATGCATATCGACGCCGAGGAGACACGCTAAACTTGAGTTGCCATTGCAAATTCACACTTACATTTATAAAATCTAAGCATTGCTCAGCAACTTTTGGAGGCACTGTTGCGACATTTCACCTTAAATGATTCACTTTTGCAACATTTAATGATGCACTGTTGCAACATTTCACCTTTAATGGGGCTCTGTTGCAACATTTCATCTTTAATGATTCAATTTTGCCATCAACAGGATTTCTAGCAATAAAGTACTTTAAAAGTGCCTTTTAATTTCGGTTTATCTCGTTTGCCTCCACGACACAGACACGTTTGCATTGGAACAAATTGTTTAGGCTTCTCTTGAATTTAAAGCTAAGTGTACACTAATCCTTTTTATATTAAATATGTAATTTATAACATGAGCGTATTATAACTAAGCAACTAACAATTAGATTTTTGCATATAAAACTAATACATAGGAGTAATTAACAGCTACATTTGTGGTACATAGTACATGAAACGCTTACAGAATATACTTATACAGTATGTATGTAAAAGAGAGTATTCGCAAAGCGCTAAGGCAAAGTATGATTATAAATCTTAAGTCGTTGTATGAACTAACAGTAAATCGTAATTTAATTAATTGTAAGACTAATTTTAGGTTAATCGTAAGCAAATTAATAACTACATTAAACATGTATTTTACTGGGCATTTTAACTGATTAACGGAGAGAGAAAAAGAGCGGAAAATGAGAAATGCAGTACGAATTATAATAATTTTATACTCAATAAATTTGCTTCAAATTTTAACAATTTCCACATTTTTTTAACATATTTTACGATGTGGTTGGAAAAGTAACAAAGATTGTGTTAATGGCGTACTTTTTTTTTTAATTTATAAGCTATGTGGTGTTGGAAATGTCGCAATAGTCATTACTTAAGTTGAAAATAGATTTCTTATAGATTTTTCAATTGCAAATAATGGCTACTTCAAGAGAATTTATTTCAATCTAATTCAATTAAGTTTTAAAAGCAACGCAAATAATTAAGGATACAAAAATAAGAAATAAGTTTTTCGAGCCACAAACAAATAAAGTTCTTATAAAAAATGTGAGTTAAGTTACCGCAGGCCTTAGGTTTCAATCTGCATATTTATTGTAATTCTAGTGGATGTACTTGTATGACAAAGAGTTACAAAATCTATTCAAAACTACATATAACCTGTAGATTGTCCACAAAAATTTCATTATATTTACATTTTGGAGGTTTTTAAATAAGCCGCGTATTGTTTTAAGTTTGATTCAATGGTCAAAAGCAAAAAGCCAAAGCACAAATTCACATTCAACTCTTTCTCGCAAAATTATTAATTTAAGGCAACCAAATGTTTTAAGGCAATTTGCGAATATTTGAACGCGAAATGTTTTCAAATTCGAGTTTAGCGGTTATTCCCGGTGACCATACACAGTAATTTTTTAATTTAAAGTATTCTATAATTTTTCAGCTACAATTATTGTTCTTAAAAAACAAATATTTTTAATCTCACATTAGCTCAAATTGTACTGCAGCATATTAGTTGTAGACTCACATAAATTGTGAAATATTTACTTTCAAAAATACATAAGTACATATTGAAATCCTCACTCTCCTCTATTGACCTTTCTCTCCGTACCATTAGCAAGCACTTGCTTTATTAAATAAGTACAAATGTATGTGTGAGTAACAGTTAAAATGCCTTACAAAATTGTTGTATGAAAATTTCGTGTAAATAATTTCAGAAATCTTCAGCTAGAAAAAAAATTAAAGTAATCTTACAATAAGAAAGTTGCTTTCGTTTTGTTCCATAAAGAGTTTCGGTTGAGTTTCCACTGAGTCTCCATTGAGTTCGTTACGTCCGTTTATGCGGACAAGTATCAGTCTTTAAAGGATTAATTCTCGTTTGTAAAATGATGTGCTGTCTGCTCAACAGCTTTCATATGAGGCTTGCTGTTTCTGCTATGTTTCGAGTAATTTGTAGACAAGTTAAATAAAAGCAACAAACATTAAACAAGCGCTGAGTATGTAAACTAAGCTACACCAAGAAGAGTATATAGAGCGGGGATTTCATGCTGAACACGATTCCACAGAAATTGGCAATCCATTGAAGCGCGTTGCCTGCGTTGTAACAATTCAAAGTAACCGCTACCCGTTGCATTTACCGTAATTTCATTATAGCACAATTAAACACCCCGACACTAGCATGCCACACCCCCGTTCGTCTGCCAAATCAAATCACTCGAACGACATCAAATTGATGGGCAGCGGTTTGGGTGCACTGCGTTGCATGGCCACCTTGCAAATGGAGGCGGTCCAAAGCTGTGTCGCCTGCGCGCTATCCGTGCGAAACTTGTAGATTGTACCCAATGTGCGATGATAAAGCTCAAATGAGTTTTTATGCTTAGTATTATCGACGACTTGTGCGAACCAGCCCTCGAGCGGACACACTTTGCACGGTTCGCGCTTGAAGTCGCTACGTTCGCTGCCTTTGAATGATTTGGGCGGAAAGTACACGAGCGAATTAGCCCAAATCTGTAGCCAATAGCGTTGCCAAGAGGCCACAGCGGGCTTACGGCCCTCCTTTTGCACCGTCTTCCGACGCACACAACCTTGCACACAGTTCTCCGGATCGAGCGTGGGCGCATAGATGAGCTCCAAATCACTGTTGTGGCAAAGTGCGCCCTCAACGCTATCATTCGAGGTGGCATCGCCGCTACTCAACATATTACTGCTCTGCTCCAGCACCGAATCGTCCAGTAGATGGCGCGCTTGCTGGTGGCTGAGCACACTGTAGTCGTGCAGATAGTGTTCGTCGCCGTAGCCGAGCATTAGCGTGGGATTGCCATAGTTGGCGCTGTCGTTGTGCGAATGTGTGATTTTACCGAAAATGCTGAAAATGGTGGAAGGAAGGAAGAAGTGATTAGTTTGTGGTGGAAACATGCTTGCAAAATTTAGAAATAAATAAAACTTGTTTTTGTACAACGTTTTAATAGAAATTATTTACAAAAATATACTGTGAGTCAAACTAAGTATACGTACGGCTGCAGGTTGCAACTAAAAATAATTGTAAATCAATAAAAATATAATTTTTCTATAATGGATATGAAATTCTAAATCTATTAAATAAAATTAAATCGATTTTTTAAGCGATTTAGCTTTTAAATATTTTGATATAAAAGAGAGATAGTTTAAGTCTAGTAAAATGGACACCATTACTTTTCCAAAAAAGCAATTTGGATACAAAAAGAGCTGAGTCTCGATCAATTTCTGCAGTTAATAGTTTCTGGAGGAGGAAAACAGACTTACGGCAACATTAAGCAAACACGGTTGCGGTTGATTTGCGGTTAGCCGACGTAAACGGTGGCAAGCCTGGTCAGGAGGGATTTGCTTTGTGTTTGATAGGAGAGACAAGGGATCGTCTACTATTAGCTACTACCGGCCAAGCTCCTAACTCAAACCTGTGCTATAAACAATTGAACTGTATGAAGGAAGCAATTGTCAGAAGTGGCCAGCTTAGACAAACGCCAGGCTACATACATCAAGAAAGATTAGCCAGCAGCTCCTTAGGCTTAGTTGGGAGAAAACCGGCTGTCCCAATTTTTTGCCAATAGAGTGGCATTATGAAATTACCTTGAAAATAGCAACAAGTCATCGAACAAATCGGTAGATATATTATATATTGGACTAAAGTTGTATATTTCTAATTATGCCAACCTTCACTTTAATGCTAAACAATGTTTTTAATCCTCCTATAAATATTTAGAAAAGAAATGTAGAGTTCGTAATACAATGTTATGAAATACCAAAAATAATCGACAAATATAACTTAGACAAAGCAGTTATCTAAAAATATATGTAAAAATTCGTGAAACGAGGTACCCAAGGGCATATTATTGTATATTGAAGGTTTGCATTGATTGAGTAAGATATTAGCTTTATTAGCTGATTGAAAAATAATAATAAAAAATAAGCTGAAAGCCGCATAACACATTTTTAAGCCAGACGACATAATTTTACCACTACAATATAAAGAAATAAATCATGCAAGGATTTCTGAAAAAAAAAGTTAAATAATATAAGTAACTTAAGAAATGATATGCATTGCCAGACTTTCAATTGCTGAATTATATTATCAAAATGAAAATTTTTGGGACATATTGGAGGTATATACATTATGGGAACATATTCTTATTTTTGATGGGAACCAATTTATTGGCCTCTGAATAATATCATTCATTACGATATCAATAAACTTTTTTTCCGTTTGAAAGTATCGATATTTCTGCATATACTTATACATATAATATAAGATAATGAAATAAAATAATATTTACATAGAAAGATATTTACAGAAAGAGAAACTAACCGTTTGCAATACATTTATGTAAGTTTTGAGGATATCCGTAATGGCATTTATTTTGTACCACTTGTTGAAGAAATAATTTCTAGCGGTCTAAGAGTACCCTGGCGAAATAAACACTAGTTGTGCATAACGTGGAACTATGAATTGATCGAGTAGTTATGTGGAGGATGCGATATATGTAAGTGTGCTTTTAAGGTGCGATGCAAGTAGAGATTCTTTTTTCAGTAGACTTTCTTTGACAGATGACGCGTGATTCGTGTCAAGCTGTCATGTTAGTTTTTTTCGGTATTCTTTGGCATTTCATCATGGTAAGACTTACGCCTAAACAACGTTTACAAACCATCACCAGCCTTGAGATCCAGCATTCACTATTGGATAATATTCGATCGAATAGACCACGTCCAGCACCCAGGGTAGCGGAGTGTGTACACGAATACCGTGGAGAGTCGATTCGGCGTTGTTCGCAGCAACTCGGATTGATGTATGGAACGATTTGGGACAAAGAACAACCGGAAGAGCTCACATTTCTTCCAGGAAAAACTACGGTTTAGTGTGGTTTGTGGGTCGGTGGAATCATCGGTCTATATTTCTTCAAAAAAGATGCTTGCGAGAACGTAACCGTCAATGGCGACCGTTATCGCGCCATGATAATCGACTATTTGATGCCTGAAATTGAAGCTCGTGACCTCAGCGACATTTAGTTTCAACAAGACGGCGCCACTTCAATGAGCAGATAATTTTACGTTTTGGGCCGGCCGTTTGGCCACCAAGAAGTCTAAAGTCTTTACGGATAATCCCGCTTCGATGCAGGACTTGGAGCAAGACATCACACGCGTCATTCATCAGTTACTAGTCGAAATGTTCGAACGAGTCATCGGAAATTGGACTCAAATTTGAAAGAGATAATCTTCAAATAATAAATGCTAAAGAAGTTCTTTCGAATGATAATAAACATTCTCCACTAAATATAAAGTTTCTGTGCTTTTTCTTTAAAAAAAAATAGGGAACAACAGAAAGTGGATAAAGGTGAGCGAAGTGAGTTATTGAACGTCCACGTTGCATGTTCCAGTTGTCTCAAACAAATTGTTCTGATAGGATGGAATATAATTATTTTCATACTTCAATTTGAGAAAAAACCCACTGTTTTTAAAGTCGTTTGCAAATACCCGATACCCTAACGTTGTAATATTGTATTTGGAAGTAGTTTTTTGAATCTCATCGAAATGGGAAAGTATGGCTGAGATTTTTTTTTGCTTTACATAAGTATATATTTTGCCCTTGCTTATAAGATAACTAGGTTACTAATACCAGAAACCGCTTGAAAAATAAATAATTATCGAAACGTTATTTTTAATATAATAAAATAAACAAGGTTAACGAAGGGAAACAATTCAATATTTCAAAGCTTTGCAACGAATGAGTTAAATCTTTAAGCAATGCAAAAAAGGCGCAGAAATTTAACAAGCAGCAATAATTAATTATGTAAAAGTGAAATTAGAGCACAAAAAGCAAAATGGTATTGTAATTTGGAATACGAACAAAATGTTATGTATCAATTTGCACTCACCGACTGCATCTACAACGCTTATTCGAAATGGTGCCAATACCGGGTGCGATCATCAGAATGGAGCACTGACATTTGTGATAGAAATTTCGCGGCAAGCTCGTGCTGCGAAATCTGCCAGCACGCATGACAATGTCATACAAAATAATAATAATGAATTAAAGCAAATTGGTTTTGTTTTGGCAGCACACAATCGTTGTAGAATTTCGTTCGCATATTTGTTTGGCCGACGCACGCGACGTTTAATGTAAAGTATGTTTGTATGTACATCCAATTGCATGATGTGGTGAGTTAGTTAAGTACACAGATACAGAGAGAGAGAGAGTAAGGAAGTAAGAAAGATTGCATGATGGGTGTGTCGTTTGCGTTGCAGGTGACAGATGTTAGTGAGAAGGCATTTCAAAGAAATACAAAAAAACACAAATTGTAAAATTACAAGTGTTATATAAATACAAATACAAAGTACTTTTAATTTGTTAAAGGCAAATGTTAGTATAGCAATTGTTAAGTAGCCAATTAATGTGAGACGAGCGACGCTACTGAGACGCCATTTGTGTGCGGTTTAGAACTTACTTCGTGCCCAGGCTGCGACATTTGCGATGGCCGGGTATGAATTTAGTGCCGCTACTGTTGGCGATGCGCATGGAACCGATCGTTTTGGCGGGTGAGAGATTCAAGCAAGCCAGTGCCGGTGTGATGGCGTCTATATTGAAAGACTCCTTCGAGCTGCAAGACGATGAACTCGGACCGGACGGTGAGGCGGGCTCCAATTTTAGGGATTTTCTGCAAATAAAAAAAATGTTATTATGCATAATGAACAAAATCAATAATAATAATAAACTCACTTGTATTGATCCTCTTCGAAGATGTTCTGCAACTCCTCAATATAGCGTATGGATGTCAAATACTTTTGTGTTGCCTCAATTGGCATTATATGCGTGTAGTCTGACTGTTGATAATTGGCGATAACGCGCAAAATATTATTCATTTTATTGCGGCGTTGTTCGGGTTCGAGACCGCCCTTATGTGGATGTGCCAAATCAATATAAATTAGATCGGTCAGGAATAAACCCAAATAGGGTATGCATGGTAGGCGTAGACTCTCCAAATAGGCACGTAAATTCTCCCAATTATTTTGATCGCTGAATATATCGCTTAGTCGTTCAAATGCTTGCCGATCCTTTTTGGAGAGACAAGCCCAAGTCTTTTTCAAGCGGAAAATGCTGGCACTTTGCATGGCGGAAATGATGGCGAACAGCGAATGCAGATTGTTCAGTTCGTGCAGTTTCTTGGACACCTGTTGGAAGACGAAATTTGAAGAAATACATTAAATCATTAATATAAATTTTATAAAAATATTTAAAAATTCTTTTTATTGTTAATAATAAGTAAAGATAATTTTAGTAACTAAGTGGATGGAAGTAGGATGAAATATAAAAAAAAACTTCGAAGAACGCTGCCGTATTTCGGTTACTAGAACCTAACTGGCGTGGAAACATTAAAATGAGTAGTAGTAATCAGTAAAACAGCAACAATAACCCGTCGGGTCTGAAATTTCTAGTCGGCTCTCATTAACGAAGGTTAACTGTTCTCATGACAGTCGAGTCTACGTAGCCGCATTTTTTATGCGGCCAAAGAAGTTTACTCCGCAGAAATCTGGCGCTACAACAACAACAACAACAAATCGAATTTTCATCCGACAAAGAACGGCCGATAATTATCCAAAACGATTTGTATAATTGGTTTTATAACGCTACAGCTACCAATTCGAAAATTTCCAAAACAGCCGCAAAATACCCTTATAATAGGTTGTCAAAAAAGTCTTGCGGTATTTTCGCAAGTTGGCGCTGAAAGCGCTTAGTTCTAGTTTTATTCGTCGCATCGGGTCATGCTATACCTTTTTGGAAAGCTCATTTCACGCGCTAACACGTGTTTGATTGATTGTCGTGAGTTATAGCGTCGCAAACATTGAGCAAAATAAAGAGAAAATACGGCATATTTTACAGTACTACTACGATAAAGGCAAAAATGCATCTCAAGCCGCCATTAAAATTTATGCAGTTTATGGACCCGATACAGTTTCCATTTCCACCGCACAACGATGGTTTCAACGTTTTCGATCTGGTGTAGAGGTGGTCGAAGATACGCCACGCTCCGGAAGGCCTGTCGTCGAAAATTGCGATAAAATCGCTGAATTGGTCGAAAGAGACCGGCATAGTAGCAGCCGTAGCATCGGTCAAGAGCTGGGCATGAGTCATCAAAAATTCATTTCAATTTCAATAAAAATACCGCAAGACTTTTTTGACAACCCATTATATACACAATTTATGAGGCATCTAACCTCACTAATAGTATCTAGCTTAATGTTTTAATAAATTAATCATAAATTAAGTAAAATAATGAATCACAATAATTAATTAACCTCACTAGTAAGTACCTCCAAGATAACCAAATTTATACAAACTTTCCCTCACCTTAATGAAGTGTGTCAGTATTTCGGCACGTTGCTTTGGCTGTTCGCCACTCAATATTTCCTGCACAGTCCAAAAGCTGGTGTGGTTGAAACGTTTCGTAAATGCAACAATATTCGGTGTGACGACGTGTTTGTCCTTCTTCGTCCAAGCGCAACTGGTCAACTCGTCCGGTTGTATGGCAGCGAAGATGGGAAAATCCAAGAGCGTAATCTGATTGGCCAACTCATCAGCCGGCACGCGTAGCGCATTCAAAATGACTGCATCCAAATTGTTCATAGACGAACGTGCGGGCAGACTTTGGCTCTTGCCGGGCGGTGGTGCGGTGCTGCGAGCAGTATAGAAAACAGTATGATTAGACAGATAAACTTACAAGATGACACATTGCACATATGACACACGAGCTAATTAAATGAATAGCTACTTACCCCACACAGTAGTAGCAACCCGGCGAGCCCGGCGATGAGGACAACGAATTCAGGCAGCCGATGGAATTCTTGCGACGACTACTTTTCACATGCATTGTCTTGCTAGCGATTGCTTGCGTCAACTGCTCGGCATCGAATTGACAACTCTGCGTTGAGCGTGTGCTATCCTTGCGTGGACGCATGTAGGAAATGGTTGCGGCGCCATCATGACTACCGTTACGCCCACACGAATAACGTTTGGAATTGCGTAAGCCGGCTGAGTGTTGTTGGCCGCAATTGCTCATCGAATTAGTGTAGTCGACGCGGTGATGCTGTGGCTGTTGCTCCTGTTGTGAATTCAATTGTTGTTGTTGGGACTGTTGCTGTTCTTGTTGTTTAAGGTGTTGGTGATGATTGTTGGCGGTGTATGTTGTTGGTGGCGCCATGCAACCGCTGCTAGCATTGGAATGAGTGTCACTGCGCGGCGAATCTTCACGTAAATTTTTATAGATATACTCCTCACCCAGCTACGAGGATAAATGTGAAGGTAAGTAGGTATTTTTACAATAACAAGTGCGAAAGCCTATAAAATATGTCTTAGCGGTTTTATTACTTACTTCAACGTAACGCAAACTATCCGCCGATAATTCTCTTGAGATTTCCGAGTAACGCATCATGGCATGTGGGGTGTAGGGAAATGCATGCGGAGGCTCCGCAATGAAGGCAATGGATAGAATAACACACAAACGCTATGTACGTAGCGGTAAAATAACACACAACGTTGAGTTTCACACTATTGGCAGGGTGTGAAAGGGTCTCCTTTGTGTCTGATGCAATCACGTGTACAATGAAGTCACTCAGGCGTAAAGTGATATCTGTAAAGAGGGAGAAAAAATTTAATTTAGTTATGAACAGAAACAAAGCATTTTTCACATTGAATGAGCGGAATCAAGATTAAAACACCATATAAGTACATAGGTATATAAATAATAATTTTGAGAAATTGAATAGAAAATAAATCGGCATAAATTTAATTAATCATTATAGTGAGAAGTAAGTAGGCTTTACGTTCGGTGGGAGTCAAATATTAACAGGTTCCCTGTCCCCATACAAAAATTAATTTTTAACGGTACATGTCCAACACTTATTTTTGAAATTATATTGCTGCAGGCGTTTTTATACTATCCCACACATTTTGACAGCGATATAACGGTAACAAAAAATTTGTATCAGCTATGATACACGAACGTGTTACTACGAAGTTGAATTGCATAAGCTCAATGTATCATCAGTGATACATATCATATATTTTTTAATTTATTTGTATATATATATCATATATCATATATATGTATCATATATGATACATGGACGCTGTACACATGGTACATGAAAATAATTTTGTATCACATGTGATACATTGGAAAAGGAACCTGTTAATTACCCGCATATCCGTCAGATGTATAAAATGTATCGGATAAAATACAAAAACCGTTAAAAATATCCTTTGCACTTATTGTATTTTCAGGAACATACCTATTTTTTTCAAATAATCGTACTAAAGGTTAGCAGTATATTCAGCATTTGGAGACTAAAGGAAACTGTAGACCGATCTTATCAAGTTTTGACATTCCGTTAAGTGATTAATTTTAATTAGAAAATCTACGTATTGACCGACACATATATTATGACAAAAAAATACCCGGAAGGTCACTCCTCCGGGGAAAAGGCAAAGAAACGTTGTAAGCCTGCTAACCCTACACATCTGAGACCTCTCTCCCTAACTACCTCCGACCACGTCGAAACAGCACTTTTCCTGGACCTTTCGTTGCATGACGTTGGTGACAACTTATCTAATCATTACCATCGTAACGGGATTAGGTACCCGCTATAACAACAACAATAACAGAAACAATGTGGAAACGTTTCGTCGAGTCAGTGAACGGACCCGAATTTTAAACCGGCCATAATTTATATAGGAAAATGTTTAAAGAAAAAATAATATGTTCAAAGTTAAACAAAAAATTTCATTAAATTATCGAAAAAACTTAAAACTAATAATATAACAGTATTTTTAAAAAATAAAACGGAATAATTATTTGAGACGATATTTTGCTTGCATTGAAATAATATAATTTGAAAATCGAAATTTATACAACTTATAACCTGTAAATAAAACTAATATGTGACCTGGTCTACGAAAGGAGAGCTAACGTGCGAAAACTAGTTTTCTGGAAAAAGCTGTTAAAAATAATCGTCAGTTTCTCGATATCTCATTAATTGTTCTCCTTTTTTTGACACCTAAGCCCCCTTTCCGTAGACCAGGTCACATATATTTATGAAATTTTGCATTTTTATTTTATTTATTTTTCATTTATAAATACAAATATATTCTTTAAAATTATTTTAAGCTCTTTATTTGGTTCATTGCCGATATTTATGCAGCATATTTGCATTTATTGCATTTTCTATAATTTATGCTCACACTTTCGACGCTTTACTTTAAGAGTGCATTGTATATTTAGCGACCCACAAAGCAGCTAGGGAGCCAGCGTCATTCAGAGGCGATAATAAATTCTGACTTCAACGACGGCGATACCGACGGCGACGAAGTAGCAAGACAAACGGACCGCTTTCAACGGAAGCAGAAATAAATGGCATGCTTGTTGTTTTTGTTAGTGCAATTCAACAAAACCTAAAAGGAGTACAATGTTCACTATTTGCATATGCGCATATTGTACAGAGCTTACATTTGTGCGCACAAAGTAAACATACCAAGTACATTGTGTGTATGTTGGTGCGCTGCGGTTTTAAGTGATAAGCTCAACTCATGCTTTTCCTCAAACCAATTTTGATTATCGTACATGAGTTGCAACTTTTATATGATATTGTGCGTACATACATATGGATGTGTGTGTTTTTATGCGTGTGATTACAAAGTGAAGTTTTGTTTCGAATTTTTCCGCATAATTTTGCTTAAGTGGCTTAAAATAATTGTGATTTGAAACAAAGAACTTTTTTGAAATAATGAAAGTTTGATTTAATGAAAGAAAAGCCTTTTGATTGCCGAATGATAGCTTATGTTGAAATAAATTTCAGTGAAATTGGGTTAATAAATAGCGTTAAATCAATTAAAATTAAGTTAAATCAAAGGTAGGTAAAATAGTAAAAATAAATCCAGAAAATCCAAGTACCGAGAGTTGAAGAGGGAAACGGGACGCATTTGCAGAAAAAAATGAGAGGGACCGAAATGCGTGAGTACAAAAAGCTTGAAAAGGTGGCCCACAGGTGTAATGCTCGAAAATTCGACTTAAAGTTGAGGCGACTAACAGAAGGTTTTAAGACCGCAGCAAACTATTGTAGAACCCCCAGAGGTGATCTAGTAACTTATGCCTAGAGCATACTAAAATTATGAAGGGAATCCTTCTTCAGCCTGCTGAAAGGCAGTGAAGGCATAACATCAGGAGATGGTGAACTCGATTCCCTAATCGATGACGGTAGCGGACGTTCCATTGCTGGCTATGAAGAAGTTCGAATAGAAATTACCCGTCCGAAGAAAAACAAACGGGGGGGGGGGCAGGATTTGCCGGCCGAGCTATTCAAATACGGCGGCGAAGAACTGATAAGGAGCATGCATCAGCTTCTTTGTAGAATACGGTTGGACAAAAGCATGCCGGACGATTGGAATTTATGTGTGCTCTTCTAAATCCACAAAAAGGGAGACCCCACAATCTGCGCCAACTACCGCGGGATAAGCCACCTCAATATCGCATATAAGGTTCTATCGAGCGTATTGTGTGAAAGATTAAAGCGCACCGTCAAAAAACTGATTGGACCTTATCAGTGTGGCTTTAATCCTGGAAAATTAACAACTGACCAGATATTTACCATGCGCCAAATCTTGGAAATGACCCGTGAAAAGCAAATCGAAACGCACCAGCTCTTCGTCGATTTCAAAACTGCTTTTGACAGCACGAGCTGCCTGAATGCCGAGATGTCTGAGTTTGGTATCCCCATAAAACTAATACGGCTGTGTAAACTGGCGTTGAACACTACCAAAAGCGCCATCAGGATCGGGAAGAACCTCTTCGAGTCATTCGATACCAAAGGAATTTTCAGACCATTCTCCGACTCCCTATCGTGTGACTTCTTCAATTTACTGCTGGAGAAAATAATTCGAGCTGCAGAGCTGAATAGAGAAGGTACAGCCTTCTAGAAGAGTGTACAGCTGTTGGCATACGCCAGTGATATTGATATCATTGGCCTCAACAATCGCGCCGTTAGTTCTGGTTTAACTAGACTGGATAATAAAGCGAAGCGTATTGGTTTGGTTGTGAACGAGGACAGGGCGATATATCTCTAGTCATCAAACAAACAGTCGTCGTACTCGCGACTTGACTTACCAGTTATAACTTCGAAGTCGTAGATAATTTCGTCTACCTTGGAAGCAGCATTAACACAAAAAATTGGCAATTGAGAAGTAAAGTCCTTTCTCGACAAACAAAGACCAAAACTCTATAAGTCACTCATTATTCCCATCCTGCTATATGGTGCAGAGGCATGGACGATGACAACATGTGATGAGTCGACAGTACCGTTTTTCGAGAGAAAGGTTCTGTGGAAGATTCATGGTCCTTTGCGCATAGAACGATGAGCTGTACGAGTTATACGACGACATTGACATAGTTCATAGTTCGTCCGTATGGATGAAAACACTCCAGCCACCTCCACTCCGTCGGAAAGACCAGGTAGAGAAGGACCTGGCTACACTTGGAAACTTTAATTGGCGCCAAACAGCTAAAAGAAAGAACGACTGACGCGCTATTGTAAACTCGGTTATAACCGTGTTAGCGGTATTTGTGACAAAAGTCTTTTCGAAAACTGACCAGAAACTCTAAATTCTAAAACTCCCATATTTGACTGGGCGTTGACTAAGTTGAAAAAATTTGTTTAAATAAGCCAATAAACTTACTATAATTATTAGCCATGTACATACATCGGGTGATTTTTTAAGAGCTTGATAACTTTTTTAAAAAAAAAAAAAAACGCATAAAATTTGCAAAATCTCATCGGTTCTTTATTTGAAACGTTAGATTGGTTCATGACATTTACTTTTTGAAGATAATTTCATTTAAATGTTGACTCATGTGGTTTCAACAAGATGGCGCTACATGCCACACAGCTCGCGATTCTATGGCCATTTTGAGGGAAAACTTCGGAGAACAATTCATCTCAAGAAATGGACCCGTAAGTTGGCCACCAAGATCATGCGATTTAACGCCTTTAGACTATTTTTTGTGGGGCTACGTCAAGTCTAAAGTCTACAGAAATAAGCCAGCAACTATTCCAGCTTTGGAAGACAACATTTCCGAAGAAATTCGGGCTATTCCGGCCGAAATGCTCGAAAAAGTTGCCCAAAATTGGACTTTCCGAATGGACCACCTAAGACGCAGCCGCGATCAACATTTAAATGAAATTATCTTCAAAAAGTAAATGTCATGAACCAATCTAACGTTTCAAATAAAGAACCGATGAGATTTTGCAAATTTTATGCGTTTTTTTTTAAAAAAAGTTATCAATATCACCCGATACAATATTTTCCCACACTATAAAATAGATTAAAAAAATTGGTCGGCCGGTAAATATTGGGCCGCCGCTCCCAAGACACGTGCGTTATTAAAAAAACGCGCCTTCTTTAACAATATCAATTAGTTATGACATTTTCAATAAATATTTACAATATTACATATACATAGATAACATATACATATAGGGCATAAAGTTGATGCCCCATAAAAGGCAGAATTGCCCACTTGTTTTTTCTTTTGGAGTCACGAATTTTGTACACGATTTCCGGCACGCGAATGTCCATAGGCTGGGAAATAGCGAACATTAAATTAAACTGTGTAAATATATATATATATATACTTGTACATTTGTGCATATGTATGTATACATATGTATTTACGGTTCGAGCCATTAAAAGTGGCCAAATCGACTAACAATAACGGTCAATGTAAACTTACAAATACAACGGCGATTGTTATACAAAATGCTCGGGCAAAATAACAATGAAAATTTGTTTACCTTTCCGATACTGCGTTAATTCTTTTATTTTAAGGAAGCGATGAAAATATAGCATACCATTTATTGTATGAATTTTGTTTTCGAATTGAAATATAGAAGGCGTGTAGCAGCCAACACCGACTGTTTGATTACTTGTTTACCAAGCACTTTCGGCAACGGTGCGCTGGGCTCGGCTGCTTCCATGGTTTTGTTGAATGGTTCGTTAACTGACTGCTTAGCGGACGAAGCAGCAAACAGTTGTAAGTTTTGAAAATTTGAATATTTTTATACCCTGAACAGGGTATATTAAGTTTGTCACGAAGTTTGTAACACCCAGAAAGAAGGATCGGAGACCCTATGAAGTATATATATAAATGATCAGTATGCCGAGCTGAGTCGATTTAGCCATGTCCGTCTGTATGTCTGTATATATACGAACTAGTCCTTCAGTTTTTAAGATATCGTTTTGAAATTTTGTAAACGTCATTTTCTCTTCAAGAAGCTGCTCATTTGTCGGAACAGCCGATATCGGACCACTATAACATATAGCTGCCATACAAACTGAACGATCGGAATCAAGTTCTTGTATGAAAAACTTTCACATTTCACAATGTATTTTCACAAAAGTTAGCGCAGGTTAATCTAAGATAATAATGTAATCTCCGAAGAAACTGTTCAGATCAGTTAACTTTAGCATATAGCTGCCATACAAACTGAACACATGGTTACTAAAAGAAATGCATAATGAATAGTATATTAGCTTCGGTGCAGCCGAAGTTAACGTTTTTCTTATTTTTGTTAAAAAAATACAGATTTTGGCATTTTTCAATATAAGTCATTGTTAGCACTCATTTAGAGCCAATAGAAGTATTACCAGTGACATTGCTTCATGAAAGAATCAGGCGTAATCCCCAGAAGACACGCGTATATATTTCTAGATTTGGTTTTTTGAAGAAAGAAAAATGGATAAAAAAGAATTTTTGGCAGTCATAATGACAAGTTATTATTTTTAAGTGAGTCTAATCTCGCTCCCTCTCTTTCAATACCATAACAAATTTCAACCATAATTTCTATAACTTTTTAAAGGAATTCACCGTAACTAATGTAGATATGGAAGACTAGAATTAGAAACGCTAAGTTAGGGGGTTACATGGGTTTACGGGTTTCAAAAAATCGTTTTTTACTGTCTTATTAAATTTTACAACACCTCTAGAAATAAAGCTTTCAAGTTGGTCCGAGTAATAGTTTCCGAGATACAGCCTTGAGAACTTGTGCGCTCGGTGCTAGCGAGGCTAAGTGTGCCGTTTTGAAACGCGTTTCACTTGAAACTGTGTTTTTGAAGTCGGTTGGGAAGATTTCTCGAGAACTACTAGACCTATCTTCATAAAACTTTACACAGGTCTTTGAGATACAATTCTTAAGGACTTGGTCGAAGGATTTTCAAAAAAAAATGTCGCAAAATTTTCACTTTTTTTTTTAAATTCTGCCAAAAATCCAATTTTCAGCTTTTCTTTCCTTCATCCAAGTTCTAAGTTAAGGTTTTAACAAAAACATGCATTTTTTCACTTTAGATGATCTTGTAAGGAGTTATCCTGCCTGTTATCCGATACAAATTCTAAATTTTTTCTGAGAAAATACAGCTCAAATTGTACCACTGTGCCTCTTGTGGGCTGCATGATCGCGTTTTATTGCACAAACACATACTTATGGGGCGCAAAAAGCGCATTGCCAGCCAAGCGGAGCGCAACAATAAAAACATAATCGAGCGCTATAAACATAAATATAAGGAGAAATATATAGCATATAATACATATGTACACATATATACATATATATACTATATATATCTGTATATATGCAATGTACTACCAACCAAATTGAGGAAATGCAACCTGACAGAAATAAACCCGAGAATTATAAACTAGCTGTTGCGGCTCAGCAACCAGAAAGCAAGAAGCAAAGAAAAAATATAAACAAAACTGTCTAAGCAGACGGAACGAACCAAAGCAGCGTTACGGCAACACCGAGTGGCACGAGCGTGTGGTAGATACCTTGGTGGTGGTGGCACAACAATATGCAGGTGTTGGTGGGGGTGATGATGATAGGCGTCATCTGCACTAGACCGTCGTTACGCAACGCCAAGCAAAGTGGTTGCACGTCATGGCAACGATGACGCCCTCGCCCCGCTCCCCAGTGTCTAGTTCCAGCGAACTAAGTGAGGTAGCTGTCTCAAATTAAAGACAAAAGGGAAACTTGCAAACACGCCACCGCGCTAAATGGTGATTCATGCCAGCGCATAGATTCAGTTACACTTGCGCTATAACTTGTTGTTGTTAGTTACTTACATATACATACATATATGTATGTGTATGAGTTACATGTTCCACTCAGCTGCTAAGTGGCTTATGGGTCATTTGTTGGTTTGGTTGACCGAGCAGTTCGGTCAACTGTTGGCTGTTTTGTTTTACGCAACGGACGTGAAATATTGATTGCGAAAGCAGAGTGTGAGCGCCGTCAAGTATGCTTTGCTAGTGATTCAATAATGGAAGTGCAAATGTAGAGTAGAAGAGAAATGTCGGATGACTGTAATACAATCAACTAACTGACTTTTGACGGCTATTTAGTAATCAGTTATGCAGTTATTTGCTGTTATAAGGCTTGTCTACTTATTTGTTGTAGATATAAGTGGCTATATTTTGTATAATATTCTTTGGAAGGTCTCCATGTTTTACATATCTAAGACTTGCTGAACGGAAAACAGTCTGAAATTGGCGCTTCTCAGTAGATCATTTCAAGAGTTGCCAAATCAAGCTTACAAGTTTAAGGAGTTTACGGGTTTCAAAAAATCGAATTTTTTTAAATACCTTTAGAAGATTATCCAAAATTTTCAAGTTGATCCGAGTAATGGTGTCGGATATACAGCCTTGAGAACTTGTGCGCTCGAGGCTACTCAACCGATTTTCATGAAATTTTACACAGGTCTTTGAGATACAATTCTTAAAGACTTGGAAGAAGGATTTTTTCGACAACTATTGAAAAAATGTCGAGAAATTCTAACTGAAACTATCATTTTTTTATAAAACTCTCTGCCAAAAATCCGATTTTCAGTTTTTTTCCTTCGTCTAACTTCTATGTTAAGTAAAGCACGTATTTTTTCATTTTAGATGATCCTGTAAAGCAGGCGCATCTGTTTACCGATTGGTCACCAGAAATGGCGTCGCAATAGTGGAGTTTAAAATATTTTTTTCCAAAAATTTAGAATTTCTTTGTTAATAGTGTATGTGATGTGTGGTAAAAAATTGTTAAAAAAAGGCTACTTGTTTATCCGACAAAACCCATGTAACCCCTTAAAAAGTTTCCTAATAATAAATCAAAAATTTTCATTTGCAAAAATATCTACTAAACTAACTAGTTCGATCAAGAACAAGGTTTATCTTTATATTTCGGGATTTGGCAACCCCAGTGTTGCAATCTGGCAACTCACAACTTCATCGGAAAGTTTGACATTTACGTTTTGATATATGAGCGCTATTTATGTTGTTTACAGTAACTTATCGATGATGTTAATACAATTTTTGCCGATGAATCAGGAACAAGTTTTTATCGATAGTATGGTGAATTCATTCGCGGTTGTAGATCACTCCAAGAAGAGTTTCGTGAAGGTCGTCCAAAATCAGCTGTTGTTCTAGAAATATTTAATGCTGTGCGCAAACTGATATTGTAAGATCGTCAAGTGACCTATCGTGAGATTGCAAAAACTATAGACATTCAGTATTGCATGAACATTTTATTGCGAAAAAAATTGTTACGTTGGATCCTTACAATTTCTCAATCGCTCCAAAAAATGCTCATATCGATTAGTTCAAATAAATGTTCAAAGATACGATAGAGCTACTTCGAAGACAGGCGAATACTTTATTTATACTTTCCATGAAAGTTTTACAGTTCATTTCGACCGTTTTCTTGACCAAAAGAAAGACCAGAATTTGAACCGGGATCAATGTCAAAAAGAAAATATCTTCACCAATTACTTTAAGTTATAATATCTAACTCTTCTAGTGGCGATTTAATTAAAAAAGTTAAGGGAAAATTGTTTCAAAAATCGTCATTAAAACTTTCGAGATCGACTAAAAACTTTCGGTTCATATTTAAGCTACGAAACGGGTTACTACCAGAATCGTCCCAAAGAACCAAAATTTCATCAGTCATGCTAGGGGTATTCTCTTGCTCTTGCAAACCCCTTGCACGGTGCACGAATTGCAAATATTTCTTCTTGGAAACTCCCTTGAGCCATTCCGTAATACGATCTATGAGTTGATTAAGGACTGATAAAGAACTTTGCTATGGACTAAAAAAATCACTCAAAGCAATATTTTGTTAATAACAAGGGTTCAACAAATTCTTTTTATGAAGTTCTTAAATGCAACTTAAAAATACTAATATCGAAAAATAATTATAAAATTACTTTTAAACTTTCATAATTTACGAATTGTTTAAAATTTAGTCAAATTTTCCTATTCCAGAACAAAAAATGTGACAGACTGCTTCGATTTTCCTGCTGGGTAGTTCAGCTGCCACAGCATGCAATTGAGTGCGTGAAGTGCCAGCGGAGAGCACATATGTATGTATGTTATGTATATTTATTTATTGAAATATTTACGCACATGATGTGTGACCAGCTAAATTGAATTATTGCTACTGCAAAGGCCATTACAAAAGCAAACAATTTCCCGTATAAAAACAAACAGTCTAGCCAAGAAAAACCAAATGTGCCAATCAGCAGCTGCGAAAAGCAAGAAAAAAAAATACATAAATACATAAAAGAGAAAAGAAAACATGACAGGGTTGCAATATACATATATGCATGAAGAAGTGGAGGAGGGTGTAAGTGTAGAGAAAGAAACGTAATTTCAAGGTGAACGAAAAGAACAACAGACGACAAGTACAAGAAACTACGCCCACGAAAATTCCAAATGCATATTTGGCAAGCGTTAAATACACATTTTTATTTAATTTACTGTTTTAACGCTGAAAAACGCAAGAGAATTTATAGTGGCGTGCAGTGAACTTGCCACTTCCGATTTTTCGCAATTTTACAATTTATGTGGTAAAGCTCGTTGTTGTGCAGCAAGCTGTTGGTTGCTCGAAAATTGTGTTGTCACATGAGTGTTGGCTTCGCTGATCAATTTTTTGACAATTTCTTAAAGTGACTTAAGTCAACTTGAGAAAATTTTGACAATTTTAAATAATATGGTCAATTTATTCCAGTCTATTCGATAAATATTCGAGATTATGCCTACAAGAGGATTTTTCAAAACTCTAATTATTTTCAGAGGTAAGTATGTAGCTAACGGGTTTTTCAAAACGACGCTACAAAAGTAGACCGATAGGAACAGCAACCGACGCCATATTTTTTCTCGCTCCTTTGACATTTCTCTTCAGTAAGGTTAGCCATTTCATCATGGAAAGATAACGATCCAACAACGAGTTGGAATTATTAAAAATTACTACCGAATTTCGGAGGCAGTGGCCTCAACTTTAAATGCGCTACGTCCAATTTATGGTCGTATAATTGTCTTGTCAGATCAACAAATAAGCGTCGAGTGGAAAAATTTGAATCCACAGGCACGTACAAAATGGCAGTGGCAGTGAGACAAAGAAGTGCCCGTAGTGTCGAGAATATTTCTGGCTGTATGGCTTCGTCAGTAAGCAAAATATGCGTTATTGGTCAGGCAGCAATCCATGAGTCACCATTGCATCCTGAAAAAATACGGTTTGATGCAGTTTATGGCCCGGCGGCGTCATTAGGCCGTCCTTTTTCCGTGATGATCAAGACCGGCGCGTTACTATCAATGGGAATCGCTACCGCTGAATGATAACCGAATGTTTTGGGCCCGAATTGGATCATATGGACTTGGACAATATGTGGTTCCAACAAGACGGCGCCACAAGTCATACAGCGAATGTCACAATCGATTTATTGAAAGCCAGGTTTGGTGAACGTGTTATCTCACGAAATGGTCCAGTCAATTGGCCGAATCGGTCGTGCGATTTGACGCTGTTATGATTATTTCCTGTAGGGCTACGTCAAGTCTATGGTCTATGCCAACAAGCCAGCGACGATTGATGAACTTCGCACGAATATCGAACGTGAAATTGCAACAGTATCGGCCGATTTATGCTTGAGAACCGTCGAAAACAGGGTTCAGTGTCTGGACTTCTGCAAGCGTGCCCATGGTGGCGATGCAAAAGTGTTTCATACATAATGGCAGCGAATGTACTTTCACAGTTTTAGCACTTTTGTTGCTGAGCTGGCGTCCTTTTGGGTTCGGCCGGAACAGAAACCTTAAACCCAATTTACTTTGAAAAACTTGAAAATTTATATTCTTAATACTTTTAAAAAACTCAACAAAGTTAAAAAAGTGGAAAAAACGGTCCCCATTTTATGATTTTTTTTTCAGTTTTGCGGCTTTTTGAAAGAGCGACATACAAGAATCCATCATTGTTTTATTTTTCAGATGACCACAAGAGTAGAAATCAGCAAAAAACAAAATTTTTTTTTAAATTAATTTTGTGCACTCTTTAAATATAAAAAATATTATAATAAAAATATCGAAGGCTTTTCATTAACTGCTAAAAAACGGTCGAAATTCGGGCCTCTAGACTAGAATATCCTCTTAAGCCCACTTAAGCTATTTTACTCATTCGCAAAGAATTACTGTCGCAATGCACTTTTTACACCGTTTTTCCCGTAAAGTCAGCGTAAAAATGACACACGGACGCAATGCAATTGCAAACAAACCGGCGACAACAACAAAACATTTTCCAAACGCAACCAGAAAAACACGTTGTTCAAGTAGCAAGCGCATTGATAGCCTCCTGTTGGCGAGGAAACGACCAGGAAAAGCGCCTGACGCCAGCCGGTCGCCCACCACATCGAAGAGGAGGATGCACGACAAAGAAGAAAACCAAATAAAAGCGCGGTATCCGAGAGAAAACACAAAGAAAGCAAATGCTTACTCAGATAATTGGCTAAATGCAGTGTGGAAACAAAACAAAAAAGAAACAAGTAAGGAAGGGCTAAGTTCGGGTGTCACCGAACATTTTATATTCTCGCATGATAAAGTGATAATCGAGATTTCATTATCCATCATTTACATATTTTTCAAATACCGTATTTGTGTAAAGTTTTATTCCGCTATCATCATTGGTTCCTAATGTATACAGAGAAGGCATCAGATGGAATTCAAAATAGCGTTATATTGGAAGAAGGCGTGGTTGTGAACCGATTTCACCCATATGTATTTCGTTCCGAATTTCGTTGAAATCGGTCTAGTAGTTCCTGAGGTATGGTTTTTGGTCCATAAGTGGGCGAGGCCACGCCCACTTTCAATTTTTAAAAAAGGTCTGGATGCAACTTCCTTCTGCCATTTCTTCCGTAAAATTTAGTGTTTCTAACGTTTTTTGTTAGTCGGTTAACGCACTTTTAGTGATTTTCAACATAACCTATGTATGGGAGGTGGGCGTGGTTATTATCCGATTTCTTCCATTTTTGAACTGTATATGGAAATGCCTGAAGGAAACGACTCTATAGAGTTTGGTTGACATAGCTATAGTAGTTTCCGAGATATGTACAAAAAACTTAGTAAGGGGCGGGGCCACGACCACTTTTCCAAACAAATTACGTCCAGATATGCCCCTCCCTAATGCGATCCTTTGTGCCAAATTTCACTTTAATATCTTTATTTATGGCTTAGTTATGACACTTTATAGGTTTTCGGTTTCCGCCATTTTGTGGGCGTGGCAGTGGGCCGATTTTGCCCATCTTCGAACTTAACCTTCATATGGAGCCAAGGAATACGTGCACCAAGTTTCATCATGATATCTTAATTTTTACTCAAGTTACAGCTTGCACGGACGGACGGACAGACGGACGGACGGACAGACAGACATCCGGATTTCAACTCTACTCGTCACCCTGATCACTTTGGTATATATAACCCTATATCTGACACTTTTAGTTTTAGGACTTACAAACAACCGTTATGTGAACAAAACTATAATACTCTCCTTAGCAACTTTGTTGGGAGAGTATAAAAAACCAACAACAAAAACATGCATACATACATAAGTATGTATGTATGAAGTAACAATGGACCACAAGGCAAAACACGGCTATAACTGACAGCGAAGAAATATAAAGTCGAAATAGTAAATGCACTCGAACGGCTGGATGTGCAGCAAGTCACCTAACACAGCCACGGTGAACTGACTGGCATGACCACACACACTCTGCACGAATCTACGAGCAGATGCAGACGCGCCCAGCGGCACGTTCAACCGGGTCAGTGTTTTTATTGTGGGCCAGAATGCTCTCACAAGACACATTCCTTATTACTCTTTTGTTGGTTGGCTGTTGTGGAAATTCAATTGCGTATTTAGAGCGAAAACAGGAAACATCCACAAAGCAAGTGTCGAAAATGGACTCGCAATTGAAATGTGCTGCCGAGGAGGTGTCTATATTTATTTAAACGATACTGCGAATTAAGTTCACAGATAATCTCGAACGCGCGCACATATGTACCATGCCTACTGAATTATTTCGAGATTTCGAGTGTAGGTCGTCGCTAATAGTCGTTGAACTTCAAAGGAAGGCGTTGAAATGATTCAGCACCGACAGGAAAGAGGCCCAGGCAGGGCGGAAAGCCGTAAATGAATTTACAGACAAGTGTTGAAAGCGTGGTATTTTCCTGATAGGTCAATTAATAATTTGTGTGAAGAGGTCTACAAACTCGAAAGAAAACATTATTTTGAAAACGAAAATTTCGAAAATATTTTGGTTTGATAATTCATAATGGTTTCATTGCTTCGAAAATACCAGTATTTAGTATTGATGATGCTAACTTCGTAGCCTACATTTGATGGTATTTCCTTTATTGGCTAGAAGCGAGATATTATAGGACTTGAAATATGTGGTCCTCGTGTTTTATTGACTACGAATTACAACATGGTCAATATAATCGGCTTACTGAGCGTACTATTCGCAACACCATCACCAGCATTCATTATTGAATAATATTCGACCGAATAGACCACGTCCAGCACGCACTGAAGAAAATATAGCAGCCGTACCTGAGAGATGATGGAGGGTCGGTTCGGCGCCGTTCTCAGCAACTTGGGTTGACATATGGAACGACTTGGCATATTTTACGTCCACATCTTAAATCGAAAGCGTACAAAATACGCTTCGATCTATGGACTCTTGAAAAGTTACAAAGAGATCCGACGTTTTCGAGCCAAATTTTGTTCAGCGATGAAACCCATTCCCAGCTCAATGGATATATAAAAGAGGCAAATGGCAGCATTTGGGACAAAGAGTAACCTGAAGAGATTCAAGAGCTTCCATTTAATCCAGAAAAAAAACAACGGTTTGGTGTCGTTTGTGGACCGGTGGAATCATCGGTCTATATTTTTTCAAAAATGATGCTGGTGAGAACGTGGCCGTCAATGGCAACCGTTATCGCGCCATGATAACCGACTATTTGATGTCTGAAATTGAAGCTCGTGATCTCGGCGACATTTGGTTTCAATAAGACGGCGCCACTTCCCACACATCGCAGCAATCGATGGATTTATTGAGTGAACTCTTCGGTGAGCAGATAAGTTAACGTTTTAGGCCAGTCGATTGACCACCAAGATCGTGTTATATCACTTCGTTAGCCTTTTTCCTGTTGGGATATGTAAAGTTATGCGGCCAATCCCGTTTCTATTCAGGCCTTGGAGCAAAACATCACGCGGTTATTCGCCGGTTACTAGTCGAAATGCACGAATGAGTCATCGAAAATTGGACTCAACGGATGGACCATCTGAGACATAGCCGCGGCCATCGACGTCCACTCCATTTTCGCTAATGCTGGTTTATAGATAAGAAAACTTATTTCAAAACCAAAATCAAACCAGAGTTTTGAGGCAAAGTTCTTGAATTAGAATTATATTAGGTTTCATCACATTGTCATAAAACCGGATCACTACGAACTCAGAGCATGAAAAAGCTTTAAAAAAATTCAGAACATTTTATTGGATGCAGAGCTTTAAGTTCTGAATTAAATAAATTACTACTCGTATTTATCACTCTGGTATTATTAGCTATGTATTTCTAATTTTAAAGGAGTGTCTTCGCAGAAAGAATGCCAATAAATGTATCGAGCTGAGAGCAGTCTGTATTAAGTTAATTTTATATATTTTCTGGAAAATGTATAATTATATTGTAGTGACAATCAAACTTATGAAGGTTAGAAGAGCTGTGATATAGTTGAATTATTAGAAGCTGCATTAACCTGAAGACAACAAAAAAAATATTAATATATTTTATTGACAATTCGCGTGTATTTTAATTTTATTTATGGAGTCCATTGAACGCGTCATATTTTATGAAATTTTTTGTGATCAATTAAAATGTATGTTATACCAAGAACCTGAAAATTAATGCATAAAAATGTCTTCAAGAATATATTCATTTAAATTACTTTCGAGCGCAACCGTTAAACTTATTCATGATGTACTGTGCAATAAAATTCCATGAATTCATTGAGGTCCCCAGCAATAAAAGTTGATAAATTAATGGGTTGGGTTATTTATGGATTTTGTTGTATGCAGATACCATGTGACACACCCAAGACACACACTTCAAGATGTATGCACTCATCAGCCGAAAATGGAAAGCGTTTAGAAAAAGCAACCAATTAAAGCGAAAGTCGAGACAAAAAAATAGCATACCCTGAAAAGGAAGAAGAAGTAAACGCGACCCAACTAATTAGTTTCAATTAAGATTTCTCGCGATAATACCAGTGAAGCTGCCAACAAATGAATTTGCGAAGATACTTGCAGCTATGTATGTGATGTATAATGGAAAACATTGAGTCCAACTGGGTACCTAAGGCGAATGTGGCAAGCAGCGTAACAAAAATTTGTAGCACGAGAACCACTGCAAACGATGCATAATTTTATGTACATTAGGGTGGTGCTAAAATCTGGTAGAAATATTTATACATGTTTTGACACAGGATTTCCTAACCTCACAATAGTAAATTTATTATTTATAAGAACCACCCTAATGTTCTTATTCTACAAAACCATGCAGATCTTTCATTGTAAACTTAAATTAGAAGAATAACCGCCGAATATTCGCAAATGTGTCGAAATCAGAGCACACAAATCATATTCCAAAAAATTTCTGCCACGCCTTGAAGCGCAGAATATACCTTGTATGAGTAAACGATTACAAAAGCTTACCTACATACACACACGTTTGCAACGCATTTCGTTAGAGATAATATTTTCAAAAGCAAACTAATTATGTAATAAATAATAATGCATTTCGAAGACCGCAGACTTGGCACACATTGCATACAAAAAGCGTCCGAAGGAAGGGAGAATATAAATAAGCACACATGGCAAGCTTTGCAAATGAGTAAAGTGCATTACGAATACAATAAATGGCAGATAAAATCTACAACTGGACAACCAAATAAACATAAAAGCTTCATATTTTATATATGCATACATATGTATGTATGTTAGCTTATATGCAGGTAGCCCGGCAGTGGCGCGTCCTAACGGCGATCGGGCCACTGACGCTGCACGTACGCAACCACAGCCGCCAAACTAATAGGCGGTAGGCTTTGAATATAAATTAACGGTAAAACGGACTACAGACATAATTCAAAATTGTGATGATACAATAAGTTTGAAAAATAATGCGCATATTATATTAAATGAATGGGTCTTTGAGTTAAGAGTGGGTTCCGTACTGAACAGATTGGAGATCAATCTTTAAAATATTAAACACAAATTTCGACACTATGAAAGGGAAAAGGGAAAAGGCGATGATGATTTTAACAGTATCCATGACTATAACCATATAAAACAGCTGATCGAACCAACTCTGTTTCCACTTGGTGGTGCCCTACCATAACGCCATGGCTCTATCCATACCTATCAATTGAATTTTGGTTTTGGATATGGGTTATGGTATGGCAAATGTGTGGACCTCTCCAATCGACGCGCTTTCTGGATGTTTACAGCCTCCAACAGCAGGTTTTGCAATCTCGCGCCTGAGACAACTGTGGATCTACTTCATTTAACCATACAACCAGCTATTTCAGTTTGCGAAGTTTTTTAGAGCTAAATATTCACCATCTGTACTTCATTTATTACTTAAAAATATCCACTTCTTTTTGGTCTAGAATTTAGAAAAGAAGTAAAACCTAGACGGAGAAGATGTTCTCTTGGTATCATAATTTGAGTTAAGACTTCATTAAAATGTGACACACTTATGATGCCGCTTCAGCTCAATAAATCAGTTTAATCTAGACGAAATCGCGTTTTAAGCAACTGTCGCTTCAACTAAGGACGACTGTGGTCAGACTTTCTTTTAAATTGGCAATGGAAATGGTTTAATACACTTGTGTTTTACTCAATGATAGTCATGTATACGAATAATCCATCAGTCGAAACACAAAACTCTTGGTTTCATCGATTTTAGTAGTTCTTTCTATTAATTTCCTCTCCTTGAACAGTAGGTATTAGATAATAGTTCACAGTCCGATACATTTTAAAAGTTCGAAGGAAGTGAGTTTTTGAAAACTTTTTCATTTGTCTCTCTTAGTTTCGCTGATATCGCTGGAGTTTCTTATGAAAGATTGTATGGGAACACTTGCAAGCTTTACAGGTCTTCAGCCTACCCAACTAACAGAGAATTACCAAGCCATAGGAGGAAAGAATTTTGCTCACTTGTTTTTTATCAAATGTGATGTGTGGGCCAGAAATCTTAAAATAAAGATAAAAAAGGTCTTGAATAGAAATATCTCCATACATATATGTATGTATGCATGTAAATATGTATTTCGATCCAAAACATGAAAAAATCGAGCTGGCTGGATACTATATGCTTTTAGTGTCCTAATTATAACGATGTACATACATATATGGTATGGTAAGCGATGACTTTGACTCTTTTTGACAATAAAATGCTGTTGGATATCAAAAAAAAAAGTCAAAAACGAGAAATAATCCACGTTGGGACTAATTTTATCACATACTTAAGGCACTTAATAAGACTAACTTTGGCTGTAGTGTCTGTGCACTTTTCCCGAAATAGTACTACAATGGACTTGAAATTATAATTTTAATTTTTGATTTGCATTCCCAGAGCACTCGCATAAATGTTTAAAAACTCTTTTAAGAGGAAGTAGGGTTTTTAAATTTTTTTCTACGCGTGTGCATTTTTTTCCGAGCGGTCACCGGAAATGGCGTCGCAATGGCCGAGTTTAAAATATTTTTTTCCAAAAATTTTAGAATTTATTTTTTATATAAGAAAAAAAGTTTTTGAATAGAGGCTGTTTTTTAACTCGAGGAAACCCATATAAGCCCTTAATGAATGTTGTGTCTTAATTTTACTGGAGAGTTGTTTTTTGTTGCCATTTTTCATTTTACAATAACAATCTAGTGGAATTTTTCGCAAAAAATCTCGTTTTTTCCTATCAAAGCATTCTTAAAAATTGAAAAAGATTTAAATTTCGGAAAACCACCCAGCGTTAACTAGGCAAAGCGATTATCTAACAACATAATTTTGATTTTTTTGGTTAGGTGATCCAGCACAGAGTTATGAGGGGCACCGTAATTTAACTTTTATCAAGCCGCTTTAGAGTAATTGTGGCTGCAGGCATTTTTTTAATTTCTTTATGAAAATTTAACAGAATATTCTACAAAAATCAAGCAATCAAAAATAAATAAAAATAAAAAATTGAAAAAAATTAAGTTAAAAAATTTAATAAAACAATAAAACAAAATAAAAAAATTAAAAATAAAAAATAAAAAAAAAAAATAAAAAAAATTAATAAAATAGATTTTAACTGTTTCATAACAAATATCATAAAAATGGGTCTTGTTTTACGCGAATTAGCTCTACTCCCCCTTTAATGTCTCTTTGAGTTTGTGATTTGAAGGAGGTTAGATGCAGAATTGAGCTCATAATTTTCACAGCTTTGGGAAACAACAGGTAAAGTCAGATTAGTTAATTGCTACACATACTTATTACAATTCACATATTAATCGATTTGAATGCACAACCATAACCATCTTCAAGAAGAAGCAACAGTTTAAATCAACTTCACAAACTTTTTAGCATCAGAAAGAACAAGACTACAAGTATCCAAGCGCGATCTCCGGCAGCTCCACAACTGATTGATATTACGCGTATAATTCCAGTACTCCCCGCGCTTCATGCAGCAAAGACAACAACATAGCTGATAGAATGTGACAGCTAAATTACAAAGCGTTTTGTGGAAGAAAAATACTGACGCGTCAGCATAAGCGCCTGCGTGCAGGAATTCATTCAAGAGCTTACACAACGCACAACAACAGCAATAACAATTACTGAACCGGTTAATAGCGCCAAGTGTACGACTTACAATTTTATACGCGCAGCGTTTTTTTCTATATTTTATGCAAACTGCCAATTTCTAGCGTAATTAATACGCTCGGTACTTCAGTCCAAATAAGCGATGCCAAAGTAAGGCTACCACGAGCACGCAAACGGTACACAACGCGTTGCCGCAAAGAGCAAGTTGGAGAAAAAATTTGAAAAAATTATGCACCGACACGAATTGAAAGAAGCGTACGATTATGAAAACAAAAGCCAACTAAACGGCGTTGGAGCGAAAATTATTGGCAACAATAAAATGTTTCGATATTTGCAGGCGGCGCTGGCCACATACATACATACTATATACATATGTACAAACAACTAGATATATGTACATAAGTACATACATATATACTTAAGTATGGATACATACATACTTATGTACGTCCTCAGTGGGGCAGGTGGCGCAGCGAATTTTGGTGGCAACCGCAGCAACACCACAAACACATACATACATACACATATAGTGGCCACATTGAGCATAGCATAACCGCAAAGCGAATGAAAGCGTACGTAATGTACGCCTCCGCCAAATGCCGTAGCCGCCAGCCAGTGCGTCCATTCATTGAGGCGACCGCCGCTGCTGACGTTTTGGGGCTGACGTACGCCGTTGGTTGGTCGCAGTTCGCCTACTTCTGGATTTTCTTTACATAAATTTTCCTATCGAAAAAATAAACAATGGAAAATGGCAAAAACAAGAACACACATGCACAAACAAAGATACATACGTTTGGTTGTAAGTAAAAATAATAATCGGAGGAATAATTGAAATTGTTTACATACATACATACCTATAGCGCAGAGAACGCAAGCAATACATTTGCACAAACATGCATACATATCTACAACCGAATGCGTCGATAAAAGTTTGTGTGTTTGAGCATTCGCATACCGCAATCGGGCGTTGTGTGGTGGGCGGCGGCAGTCAAACTAGAACCGCAATAGCATACAACTATCAAAACAACAATAATAACAATACGATATTCGTTGTTGTTGCTCGCGGCTGTTTTACAATTGATCCAACAATGCGCGCGCATTAAATTAATAGCAATCGCAACAACAACAACAATTTGTAAATAATAATAAATATGTAGTAATGGTGATTAAAACAACAACAGTAACAAAAATAATAATAAAAACACGTCATTGTGGTCCCAACCAAACCGCAACGTCTCACCAGTAGCAAAACGCTCAAGTGCCGCAAGCACAAGGAAGCAGTTACGAGCTGCCAAAGTGGGTATGCTATAAAATTACATACATACATACTTATGTAGGCACATTTAAACTTTTTTACATCAGTAAGAAAAATGCTAGCTCTACACCACGTGCGGTTTCACATATTGATTAGGATTAAATTTGGCTTTGATTTAAAACCAAATAGAATTATCGAGACCGTTTTAAGACTTCGGCTTAAACTGGTACTGGCAGAGTTTTTTAAGGAATTCGAAACCACGACCCTCTAGGTGAAAGTCTCGCACTTTACAGAGTCTACTATGCGACCACCATATTATAACGGGTGATCCAAGTTGAGCTACTTTTTTGAATAGCCTTTCCCTAGCGACATCGCTTCGTTCTATGGGTTCTTGAAAAGTTTCAAGAAGATCCGACGTTTTCGAGCCAAATTTTGTTCAGCGATGAGACCCATTTCTGACTCAATAGTATTGTAAACAAACAAAATTGCCACATTTGGAACGAAAAGCAACCTGAGGAGATTCAAGAGCTGCCATTTCATCCAGAAAAAACAAAGGTTTGGCGCGGTTTGTGGGCCAATGGAATCATCGGTCCATATTTATTCAAAAATGATGCAGGTGAGAACGTAACCGTCAATGGCGACTATTATCGCGCCATAATAACCGACTATTTGATTTATTCAGAGAAACTTCAGTGAGCAGATAATTTTACGTTTTTGGCCGGTCGATTGGTCACCAAGATCGTGTGATATCACACCGTTAGACTATTTCCCGCGGGGTTATGTAAAGTGTAAGTAGTAGTAAAAGTAGGGAATCCCGAAATGGATCACATTTTACAACCATAGCACTTCAATTTAACCAAAAAACTGATAAAATCAAGAAAAATGTTAACTTCAGCGGCACCGAACATACAAGACCTTACTTTAGATCGGTCAGTTTGTATGGCAGCTAAAAGCTATAGTTCGCCGACATCGGTTCCGACGAATGAGCAGATTTTCGAGGAGAAAAGGGCTTTTGGAAAATTTCTGATCGATACCTCAAACACTGCGGGACTAGTTTGTGTATATACAGACTGGCGGATCGGCCAGACAGATATGGTTAGTAGCGTCTGACGACACACCTAGGCCTTTAGGAGGTCCATTGTGAAACCACCGGGACTAAAATTCTCTCACTCTATTATATCTCCTCTGCTACCCTATGCTACTCATAAAGTTCATTAATACAAATAGTTTTATATTTGCAGCCATCAAGACATAAAACATCTGTTTCACAGTTAATAGGGATATCACTATGTACAAGAACCCTTTCCAGATTTATCGTGAATTATGTCGTTACATCCATTAAAAGATCAAGGCATTATTTCACCAGTTTCGATGATCCGTATCTAGAAATATATAATAATAAATATATAATCTCCGCTTAGAAAGACACCACCTCCCTATCGTTTATCTAGTTTGGATCCATTCGCATAGATACTTATTTCTGTATCCCTGTCCACCTCACCCCAAACTTTCTCCGGAAGTGGGGACAATATTGAGGACAGGCAGACTGGCTAAATCGACTCAGGTCATCACGCTTATCATTTATACATATACATACGTACATGTATATTTTACAAGGTATTCGACGGTTGCTTCTGTGTATTACAAATTTCGTGGCAAACTTAATATAGTAACCTATACAGGATGTAAAGTGGAGTCAATATGTGGTTGTTATCATTTCTTAATCGATAATAAATAGGCTGCTATGATATTGAACTGAGCTTACATTAAACTTGAATAAATTTGGTCCCCATCAGAGTGAAAATCTTCAAGCTTCTCTTTAAACTTGTAGGAATACCTGAGAAGACCAACTCCATAAATGTGGTGTTAGTTTTGTAGGAGATTCACAGTGAAGTTGTTTCTAAATGTTACTAATTGAACTACCAGCTGACCACCCCTGGCTAAGTTTGTGAAACGTTGCATCCGTTTTGTTATTGTAACCCCTTTTCGTACAGGTCCATGGCAACTGCTTGCGTTGAATAAAATTCAAGCACATTCAAAAAAGGTGTGTCACTTTACGAAATGCTTCAATTAAAGAAGCTGATCCACAAAAAAAAGATAAATGGTAGCAAAATGAAAACAAACGCCCAAATGTTACGCTTTATCAGCATATTTTGTTTCCCAGAATTCGCGAATAAAACTTCCAGCAATTGGTTTCAATCAAACTAATGAGAAATTTATGTTTTTTAATATCAAAACAATCTTCTTATTTTTCTCTCTGCGTGTGTCTGGGTCTTAATCATTCCGTCAATTTTAGCTGCCAATACGAGAGGCGTTTAACATACATAATTGAGCATGAAATCGCCGGCCGAAAATAGATTTGCGCTTATTACACTAATTAAAAAATCAAATGGAGGCGTAAGCAGTCTTACGTAGAATATTTAGCTAAATACCTGAAGCAACATGGCATGACCTAAGTAGGCTTATAAAAATAGCAAAGTGATTCCCAGAAGAAAAGTCCAAAAATATTTTCTTATAAATATGTGAGAAGAATGTTTGGGGCATGGAGTATGTCCGACTAGACAACACGTTTACTTTTGTGCAACGGAACATAAAAAATTTCTTGTTTTTCACCGTAAAGAAAATCCCTCGCAAACATTCGACAACAAGTATTATTTAAGAAAGCAGCAGAATAATAAAAACAATGTGCGGGCGGTATTAAGCGTAACAACTGCCAATCGCAAGGCATGAGGTGCGGGGGTAATACAACAACATACCAAACATTCCAGCGCATGAGTGAAGTCAGCCAATTTGAATAGTAGAGGACACATTCTTTATTTTTCTTTGTCGCTAATATGACTTGTGCATGAATCAGGTATGATGAGGTGGTGATGATACATATAATGGCTTAGAAGTCAGAGATTATAAGCTTTGCTTCATATACTTTTGCATGAGCGTCATTACGAGCAAGTTATTTTAAACTAACTACAGAAAAATTAATTCAACAAAATTTGGAGAGTGGCCAATCGAACAAATAACTAAGATAGATAGAGATAGAATAGAATTGCGTCATTCAATTTCAATGAGGTAACACGCAATCTCTTGTATAGGACTCAAGTAGATATACATAAATGTTGTTGCTTTCATATGTAAGTGGCGAATCGAAGACGCATGTTATATCTTAGATCTTAGTAGATCACCTACTTCTTCTTTACTGGCGTAGACACCGCTAACTAGATTATAGCCGAGTTAACAACAGCGCCCCAGTCGTTTCTTCTTTTCGCTATGTGGCGCCAATTGAAGATTCCAAGCGAAGCTAGGTCCTTCTCCACCTGGTCTTTCCAACGGAGTGGAGGTCTTCGTCTTCCTCTGCTTCCTCCGGCGGGTACTGCGTCGAATAGTTTCAGAGCTAGAGTGTTTTCGTCCATTCGGACAACATGACCTAGCCAGCGTAGCCACTGTCTATCTGCTAACATCTCCAACAAAACAACTGTATTTTTGCTGTATAATAAATTTTCCATTTCAAACAATGCCGCAAAAAAGCCAGTTGGAATCAAATCATGAGATCTCGATGACCAGTGATTCAGGGTCACTCATTAGAACGACAATTTACTGGATTACTAGTTTACTGATTTGCATCGCAAGGTACGCAATTATTCTCATATTACAGGAAACATCAAAAGCGATGCTAAAATTAGGCAAAGGGACTAATATCGCGCATTTTTAAGTGAAATACAATATCTCAGGAACTACTGGGCTGGACAATGAAATTTGTTGCGAAACTTTATATTTGCCTCCTTTTTGTATATCATAATTTTGAGTCCATATATCAGAGTCTTTGACTTCAGAATTATAGAAATAAAGAGCTAACTAAGGCATCTGAATAAAATGTTCCAGAAATTATTCCTTTAAGTTATGCCACCTTACGACCGAAAATTCTTCAAACCCGTCAATAACATACAGGGTTTTTCCGGAAAGTAATAGGACTGATTTTCTTCCGCCGCGACTGTACTTGCGTCAGTTGTCTCCGAGCACATGGAGACGCGCAGACGTACGCGATTAAATTTTACGTGAAACTCGGTAAATCTGCGACACAGACGTTTGATATGATCAAGCAGGCTTATCCAGATGTTGTTTTAGCAAGAAGTGGTTTGTTTCGGTGACACCAGGCCTCTTTAAAGGGCCGGGAAGAGGTCGATAATGAATGGGCAAATCCAAAGCGAAAACGATGATCATTGTCTTTTTTGACATCAAAGGCATCGTCCACCATTAATTTGCTCCTCCGAGACAAACCATCAACGCCAAGTTTAACGTGAAAGTTTTCAAGAGACTAAAATGAAGGGTCAATTGGATCCACATCATCAAGACATCGCAAGCGATTGGAAGTTGCACCACGACAACGCTCCGGCTCACACCTCCTTTCTTGTGAACAGTTACTTAACCAAAGCCGGCATCCCAAGCGCATTGCTACACCGCCAACAGAAATTGTTAATCCAAATTTGGAGGAAAGGCAATTCAATTTATTCATTTTGTTCATCTGTTAAAAATTGTTCGTACTAACTCAAAACCCTTCTTTGGCTCATGCACTACAACTTTGCTAAAGATCATCACATGATCAGATGCATAACTTACGATTCTTCAAATGACATACAGACAAACCTTCACAACATATATATAACTATCTATGTATATATGTATGTACATTCACATAAAATATGATATCGGCCAATATGTGAGTAACCTCAATGAAAATGAAAGAGCATGTATTACTCAGTGTAAGTAGTGCTTAAAATAAAATTGGGCGAAAACTTGACCTAATCCTTATATAACTTATATCAAATTTTTCGACCATCTGGCTGACTTTACTCCAATGCCACATGATGTCGAGCACGTTAATGAAAACCAGGGAACATTTTTTTGGTAAGTGGAATGTAAACAGTATGTGGTACTTGCAAAAATAGGTAAACTCGGGTCAATACGGGTAGTATATATATAGTATATCCTCAAATTTTTCTGAAGAATATTTCTCGAACTTTGATTTTTCCAAGTTATAAGAGTATAAAGTTTTCGATTACACCCGAACCTAGCCCTTTCTTACTTGTTTTTAAATAAAGTTTTGGCAACACCTAAAGGTATCCCGTTGGCTTTCACCCTTTCAAGTTGCAAGAGTAAAAAATTTTCGGTTACAACCGCATATTTAAGGGGTTACATGAGTTTCCTAGGGTTAAAATACAGCCTTCTTTCTACATTTTTTTTCTCAGATAAAAATGAAATATATATTAGAATTTTTTATTGTCATAAACATACACTATTAACAAAGAAATTTTGAATTTTTGGAAAAAAAAAATATTTTAAACTCAGTCATGGCGACGGCATTTCCAGTGACCCCTCGCAAAAACTATGCGCCCGCGTTGGGAGGATAACTCCTTACAGAATCATATAAAGTGTAAAAATTAGTTTTAGTTAAAGCCTTAACTTAGAACTTGGACGAAGGAAAAAAAATTGAATTTTTGGCAAACAATTTTACAAAAAAATTAAAATTTCAGTGAAAATTTCACGACATTCTTTTCAAATAGTTGTAATCGAAAAAAAAAATCATTTGTCCAAGTCCTTAAGAATTGTATCTCAAAGACCTGTGTAAAATATCATGAAGATGGATTGAGCAGTTCTGGAGAAATCTTGCCAACCAAGACGGCGCACTTAGCCTAGCTAGTCTCGGGCGCACAAGTTCTCAAGGCTTTATCTCCGAAACTATTACTCGGATCAACAAATTGAGGACAATATTGTAGAGGTGTTGTAGAATTTAATAAGACAATAAAAAGTTCGACTTTTCGAAACACGTTAACCCATGTAACCCCTTAAAAAACATTCAATTTATACTTATATAATTAATTTAAGGGGCTATAACTTTTAGAATAAAGTAAAAGAAATATGGAAAGTTCTCCATAGTCAACGTTCAAGAAGCATTTAATAAAAAAAAAGGCTGAAGCACTTGTGAGGATTTTTCAAGTTACATATCATACCGAACCATAACATTACATAGCACTCAAAGCATAATAAAAATTTACACAATTTAAATTCCACTTTTGGAAAAAATGCAAATATTGCACAATTGCACAGTACGAGTACAGTAAATATGTACAAAAACTTAACAATAAACATTTTGTTATAAGCCCAATGGCCAAGTTAAAAATTTATTGGACATAAAATTGTAAAGTATGTAAGTAAACAAGTGTATACATATATTGATGTGTATATTACAAAATCACTTAAGAATTTTTAGCGCTGGCACAATAATATCTCTAAATTCAATGTAAATGTGGGAAATTTGTGGAGTGAGAAATTTTTTTCGAAACCAATAAACGCCTGTTATTGGAAAATCGGGGCATTTAAACAAAAACAAAAACGAAAAAAAATGGATTAAAGCAAACAAAGTTGCATATTAAGATACATGGAGACATACATATGTACATATATTTGACTATGTTTATGCAGTATGCCACGCGAAAGCAATGATCTAGTCATGGTTGCCAGATGAACATTTTTTTAAATATCAAATAAATGTTTGCTTGTATGTGGAGCCGAAAAACAGACGCCACGAAATTAATAAAAATAATATACACAATTTTATGTTCAAATTAATACATTTTCATATATTAATGTATGTATGTATATATTTAAGTATTATATGTACATATATGAATGAATGAATGCTCGATCGCGAGTTGTGAAAATCTTTTAATTTTCATTTTCAATGTCAAAATCTACAAACGAAATAAATTGTATTGTTGAAAATATTAAATTTTAATTTATTAAGCATACATGCATACATATGTACATACGTAGGCAATTAATTTGTGTTTTCTTCGGCCAAACATGTGCACATCGGCCAATGACTACCACTAATTATATAAATCAAATGGAATTGATATGAAATCAACAATGTTTCAATGCAATGCCAATGAAATTAAAACAAAAACAAAAAAACACAAAAAACTAATATTATGAAAATATGCGTAATTTAGAGAGGGGTCACATTTGGCGAATGAAAACATTTAAAATTTTTAGAAAAATATGTTTTTATTTGTAAATACATATGTACATATACATATATGTATGTATATATGTACATACATACATGGACTCAAATCTGTTTTCAACGCCAACTGATTGATTTACGATTAGTCATTGTGGACATTGGTCGCACTTATCATAGTACGGCTCCTACACCCCACCCCCCACAAAAGCAAGGCAGCCATAGAAGACAAGGTCAATTGGCTTATAAAATGCGTCGCGGTGGGGCTGGGTGGGTGGCTCGATGGAGATAATAAAGCAGATGTTCGTATTTATGTATGTACATATATACTTGTGACCATGTTTTAGTTTTCAGTGTCGAATGGCAAGTTTGTACGCTGCCAGTTCAATAACCGTTAGTTTTTTCGACAAAATGCCAACCTTCAGAACCGGCAGGGCGACTGAATGCTTTTTTCAAACGTTTCGAACGAAACAATACAATTTACAACAGATTTTTTTTGTAACAGATAGAAAAAAATAAAATAAAATAGAAACAACAACTTTAATTAGTGATAATGAGCGGACGTTGAGTTGTAAATAGCTTACGAAGAATGGGGTCGTCGCGCGCGTGATTTACAAAACAACACACTCAATGGTGGCTAAACGCCAAGTGCAAGTGCTGTTAGTTGGATTCACACGCACTTTTTAAAAAAATGAAATCCATTATTCTAGGTGTAAAATGCTGGGAGCGTTTTTTGCCAAAAAAAAATAATCATAACCTCAAAATTACAACGCCGAAGTCGAACTATTTGTTAGTGTACATATTGATGTTGAAAGTTTTGTCTTATTCATGCCTGAACTGAAGAATTTGTGTTTTTTTTTTGGTTGTTAAAATGGGGGAATATAAAGCTACCTAAAATGGATCAAAAGGCCATGACAAGTCTGCATTTTTCTCGAATCATCATTTTCTGAAACTGTCATGGTCTTAAAAAAAGTATTCAACCGATTGCTTTAAAATTTACATATGTTCTTCTACTCATTTATAGATATAGTTCCCTACCAGAATTGTTGATTTTCGAAAATATTTTCATATTTTTTTAAACGATTTTTAACGAAAAAAAGATTTTCGTGACTTTTTTTTGAAGTTCGACATTTTTTTTTAAATGAAATTTATTATACATTATTTGGTAGGGACGATAGCTGCAACACTACTGAATAATAATCCATTCGATTTTTTTATTTCAGACAACATGAACAGCCGTTATCACCATGACCAGTGAACTACTTTTTTTTTTGCCGGGGACTACTTTGTTTTAAAAAAAAATATATTAAAAATGTAAAAAACGAAAAAAAAATTTTTTTTTTACATTTCAAAATAGAAATAAAAATATATTAAAAAATTAAAATGATTGAATTTTGTTATCGCATAAAAAAAAAATTCCTAAAAAGTGGTAAAATGTATGCGTTCACATGAGAGTACCCCCTTATATATTCTATTTATTCAGATAAAAGGATAATAATCAGTCTGAATACCGGTGTGTACAGCGATGTACCTATAATAGATTCTTCATAAGTTAGTTCTCTCACTTCTAACTAACTATTATGAAAGTTATTATAAGATCAGCAATTCTGATTTACAAGGAAAAGTGTGTCATAAGGGCCTACCTAAGAAGCACCGAGATGGCACCGTAAATATCAACAGAATACCAATCATGATCGAAAGATCAATATGAATATCAGGGACTATCTGCAGCATAGTGAAAATTTAACTCAAAGTTTTAAAGATTAGTCTTAATTTCAAACCATAATTTTAGTTTCGGTTCTTATCAGCAATTAAATTATTTTCGGTTCACACATTCGTCTACTCCGACAGACGGATCTACGAATCCGAAATGGAACCAGATTTTCATCCAGTTAAGGGCGGACAAAGTGGCTTCATTGTTCAAATTATTTTGGCAATTGTTTCCTGTCCCCACCACATCAACAACAATCCGTGGTTTGGCCTATCTAGGAATCTATAGTATATATGGTATAGTATAGTATATATGGAACTGTACTACCGATTTACGATACTGAGAACTCGAAAAATTTTATCGAAAAATAACTTACATGTATCTTCATAAACATTTGCCTATCGAAACACCCAGTACTAGGTGAAGCACTTGTGCCTCACAGTAACTTTTCGTTCTTTTGTTTTGATTTCCACTCTCTGCCGTGACTCTGCCATCAGTCAGCGAGCACATTAAGTAGCGCGTACTTACGCATAGTACTCACACACACACGCACACAAAGCAGCGCATGCAGCTGCACTGGGCCAACTAGTCATTTGTTGACCGAGCACAAAACAGCAACAAATTGACGCGAAAGTGTATTTTTTTGCAAACACAACAAAAACTGATTGCAGTTGAAAAGGCTGAAAGGGAAATGTGAAATGTTGGGGGCAAAGGAAGTGCTGAAGTACACACTCGCTTATAAAAAGTATGTCGATGAAATTGAGTGAAAAGCGTTAATTGTGCGACGGCATGTGCGCACACGTCAAAGTGTCGACCACTAAAAAGCATCTAGGTTCTACACAAATGAGTGGCTGGCGGCCGGCAAAATATCGAGCGTTTACTAACTGGAACATTTAGTGCGGTGCGGTGCGAAGTGGAACTGGGTATGTGTGTGAAGGGCAGCACGGCAGTAAAGGCACATTGTGGCAGTTGCAAAGTGTTGCATAGTGCAAATGCGTGGAAAAAGGTCTCACATCAAAACAAATATATGTATGTATGTATGTACATATGATTGTGAGTAATGCATTGAAGTGACAGAAGCTTCCAGCGGCATGATTTTGACCCACATTGTAGTGGTAACGTCGAAGCGCCGTCATTAAGTGGGTCACAAAACGAATATTCTCTGAGTAGCAAAACAAAGCAAATAAAAGAAATAAAATGCAAAATGAAAATGTCAAAACAACAAAACAATAATTTAGAAACACTTTCACGAACATGTCACTTCTCTTTTGCTTTTTGTAGTTCTGTTTTTTTTCAGTAGGTTTCTTCTTTTGCTGTATTAGAGTAATTGTAGGTACATATGTACATATTTAGTTCTAAATGCAATATTACTACATATTTTTGCAAATGGATGGTATTTGGTAGGAGGCAGAGGAATTTTATCTCAACTGCAAAATGACTTCCTATTAAAAAACATTTTTAGACAAGGATTGCTTCACTCAGTATTATTTGAAACGCATCAAATATGGACACTGAGTGCTGAGAGACCTAATACTGTAAAAATCCATAATGCGCAATTTTTGCTTCGTCGATAACGTTTCGGTAATTTTAATGTCATAGATGGACAACGCTCTAAAAAATTTCCGAATTATCGATGGAAATCGTTGATTTCGACCGTCGTATAAGCACTGTTTGGATTGCGCAGGAACTAAACATGGCACAAAATACGCTATAGTACGACTTAAATAAGGCTGGACATAAAAAGAAGCTCGATGTATGGGTGCCACACTAGCTAACACAAAAACACCTTTTGGGTTTCGTTTGCGAATTGTTGCTGAATTGCAGTAAAATCAATCCATTTTTGAAGCGGAGCATTACTGGTGATTAAAATTGTGTCATTCACGACAACTTTAACCGAAAGCGGACGTATTCTTAATCTGGAGAACATTCTCTATCCGCTCATACCCATATTATGCCCGAATGCGAGGTTGCTATACAAAAACAGCTTCACTTACTAGAACGTATTCCATAAAACGATGTACGGAATTTTTCTGCTGATACAACGAAAACACGGTCTACTTATCTTGGTAAAGCTTATTACTACCCATTTTGGGAAAACGATTATGAAAACGGTTTAACCATTTTTCTGAATTTCTATACACACGAGGCCTATTATTACATGAAACAGGCAGTACCTTTTATCCTTGAAAATTACTTAAGGTGTTTGGAGTAACATACAAAAATAAAACAGCTGCTGCGAAATATATGTAAAAATGAGAGCAAATATGAGAATGGATAAAAATAAAAATCAGCACAATAAAACAGTTGAAAGTAGCCCTACCACACAAAAAAACCAGCTTCAGCCATGATATGTTAAGTCTACGAACACATCAATGTCAATAAAACAGTAAACACAAGCAAAAAAGTAGCGGAAGTGACAGCGGAGATTGCAGCAGCTGTCAAGTGTGTATAAAAAAAATATTTAAATATCGTCCGGCCTATAAGCGTTTCAGATAGCTAACGTTAACAAAAACTGTGCAAAGCAAAGCAAATCAAAAATAAAAACAGTTTAATGCAGCAGAAATGACAGATGCACCTGCGATATGAAGAACAGCTGTGAAACTCACCAAATTGAAGCTCTTTTTCTCCATGCGATAACTCATTATGCTCAAGGCTAAGTTAATCGCAAAAAACATTGCAAATTGCTACAGTTTATATTAATATTATAACTTATACTATAAATCATTAATAAAAATGCAAAAACAAAATTTACTGGAAAATAATCGAAAAATGTGTTTCCCTATAATTAAAATGTCATTGACTTGATTGTTGATAGGGTTATTGAAATAAATGAGAGTATCAGCATATTGGAAACAAAAAGTGCAAATACAGCACACCTTGAGAAAAAATAGCTGGCAAGCAAGTCATTGGGCGCACTATCAGTACCCTAGACGTTACTTCGCATAATTTGCATCTGGCTACAGCCGAAATAAAAAATCTAAAGCAAACTCTGGTTTTTTTAAGTGATTGCAAATATTTTTTAAAGGTATTCTATGAAAATGGAATTGTTAAGTAACGATGTAAAAAATGCCATTGCACTTGGTCATTCAAAAGTTCAGTGCAGATATTGATAAGAAAATCATCCATCTGCATATACGCGAACTAGACACTTAGTTTTTAAGTTATCTATCCGAAATTTTGCACACTTCCTTTTCTTACTAAGAAGCTGTCCATTTGTTGGAACCGATATCGGACCACTATAGCACATACATATGTACATATGTAGCTACCGTACAAACTGTCTGATCAAGATAAAGTTCTTGATGGAAACTTTTTTGTGAAGGTTGTTACAGCTCGGTGCAACGGAAATTAAAGTTTTTTCTTATTTTGTATAGTAATAGTACGAATTTTTTCAAGCAAATGCATTTTCAACGGTGGTTTTACAAAAAAAAAATAATAAGTAAAAAGTTCTTCTAAAATCGTCGCTATTTATTGTTGAAAATCTGGCCATTGAGAACTTTGACAGTAAGCAAACATCAGTAATGAATATTTAAAGGAGCGGGCGCTAAGGCTATTCCAAATGCTTTTCACTCCAACAAACCCCTAAAAATTCGTGATCATTTCCTGAATACACACACATAAATATGTATACATACACTTCTCATTGAAGTATGTATTTAGTTTAAAATATTTTTAGTAATTTTACGATTTGCACACAGTGCAGTTGTTAGGCGATTAGTCGGTATTCCATCCAAAATAAATACTCGACATTGTCGCTGTTTATAACAGAATAAAGCTAAAAATGTTGATATCGAACTAAAATTAATGATTATTTATTTTCTTAAAACCTTTGTAATGGAATGCAAATGTAAATTTTATTTCTGTTGATAAACAAAATTAAAGCAGATGTATTATTAGTGATAGGTGGGTGGTGTGGGCTATTTAGCAAATATTTTCCATTTGCTTGAGAGAGTGTACATACTATATTCGTCCAATATGCACGTATGTAGATAGGAAGTAATTATTTACGTTTCTATTAATTGCAAAAAAATCTGCACAAATGTATATGTAAACTTTTGGGGACTACAAGAAACGCCTACAAATATTCGCCCTCCCCCACAAGAATTTTTTTTTCAAAAATAACTAATTAAAGCTCGATTATATGAATATACTATTTTAGTGCATTATTCACCCGTAGGAAACATAGACATGAAACATAGTTTTTTTGCCACCGTCACTTGTATAGGAATATCTTTGCTATATAAAAAATGTATTTGGTATCTTTCATCATCTCTGTACGTATGTACTTTATTTACGTAAACCGATATTATGAATGCAAAAATACAAACATACAACACATCTTATACCGGCGCTGAGATTAAATTTACGTATGTACATACATATGTACATATGCATACGTCACAGCAAACATAGCAACAAACCATATTCCACAGCAAAAAGCACATACTTTTTCGCATTCTTTAAATAAAAGCCACGAGCCGTACTATAACTCGACAACAGCAGCAACAAAATGCGAAATTCTTTATGTAGATATGAATGAAGTATTTTTAGATATGTAGGTATATATCAGCCGATTGTGAGCACTTTAAAACATGTTAATTTCAGTAACTTAGATAAGATTCTTATGTGTAATCATAATTACTTTGGAACAATATCTATCTAGTAGTCGCAAGAACATTTTGAACTATATGAACCTGGAAGCAAGCATGGCAATGCATGGAACTTAATTAAATTATATAAATATTACTTTTTCAAATAACCCAACTCAAACAATTGTAAAAGAAAAAATATGCACAGCCAGCGAATATTCTTCTTATTTTCAATGACAGAATCGGCTCATGGGAAAGTCTCTGCTAACAATACACTTTTGCCCAACTTGAGGACAGCTAGAAAAAAGTATATATATAAATAACAAGGCGTAGCCAAGGCGAAATACTAATTTGCATGCAATTTGTAAAACACTTCCCTGTTCATGGTACATACCTCTTCCTGGCGAGCTTCCACTGTTGTATGAAATATCTGCTTGATTTCGCGGCTGCCGTCTGACAAATTCACAGCCAACCAACTGTGCGTTCACACCCCTTTTTATTATAATTTAATTTTAATTATTATTATATATTTTGTATGTATAGTGGCATTTCAAAGCGACATCGCCAACAGTGCCAACGCTGTCATAAGTGAGTACCACACAGTCCCCATATGCAATTTGTCATTAATTTTATTGTTTTTGCTATTTTCTTGCTTAGCTAGAACGTTTGACTTTCTATTTGCCACAGAAAATATTCAGAATATCTATCACAAGATTTCTTTCAACAATTATGCACCGTTTCTTGCTTGCCTCACAATCTCAACACATTTCCAAATTTGTATGTACATATACACACGCGATATATGCACAATTTTTGAAATTTTCACTTTTACGAGAATTGAAAACACATCAAATTTGATTATTATCTTTTTTTGTATTAAGAATTTTCGTTAATAAATTGTGTATCTTGATTTTACAATTTATTTATTTTGTTTGTATATATTTATAAAACACTTCACTCACTTCAATTTTTACAAATGTATAAAAATGTTTGGAAATCGACTGAAGTGAAAAATCAAAGCGTGAAAAACGATGCACAAAGGTAAAGCAACTACAACGGCGTCAACGGGAAAACTCGAACGTCCGCTTATTTCTTAACTGATTGGCTTTGCAATGTCGGATTTTTCCCACTTGCACCACACAATTGAAAATGCTGCAAGCGAAAATCGTATGGAAAACCAACGGCTGCAAACCAAAGGCGGTGAAGCAGCGGCAAAAATATAAAATAATAATAGAGGGAAACAGCAATGACAGAAAAAGCGAACGAGCATAGAAAGGCAAGAACAATAAGCAGCATTGCCAGCTGCAAGGTATATGATATGGGAACTCAACATTATCTACATTTTGAAGCAACGTTGTCGTTTGGAATTTTTCAAAGAAACTGTTCCCAATTAAACTGTTAAATGTGTTTTATGAATTTTAATTGGTAAATTTTAGAATAGCATCACCCGATTTCGGGGTTAAAATGGGTATGTACGGATAGAGGAAGTCCTTTAGATTAAGAAACAATATATATATATAGTTGCCGCTGATTTATGGTTTTTGAAATTTTGCATTTAAAGTTCAAAAATTAAACTATTTAAAATGCGTGTTTTTCCCATTTATAATGAATTTTAGTGTTATATTTTTAACTTTTATATCCACTAACGCTTCACTAAATCGTTTCTAACCATTTATTTTATATTAAATAATGCAAGAATAACTTTTATTCAACATTTAACTTCTGTTCATTTATTTTTGTTCGTACAATAACAAAAGGGTTGCATTCTAACTAATAATCAGTGCTACCATACGTTCATATTTTACAGAAGAACCAAAAGAAATAAAGTAAACAAATAAAAAACAAACAAATAGTTTTCCGCATAGAATTCCTTTGTGCGTTGGCGGCCTTTGGCCCTCGGTCGGACCAGCACCTGGGCGTGCTCAGTTCTTTTGCGTTGAACTCTTTTGCGCGTTGGCGGCCTTCGGCAGCGCTTAAAAAAAATAACCCTTGGATGGACCAACACCTGGGCGTGCTCAGTTTTTTTGCGTTGAACTTCTTTTTGTCCGATCCAACACCGGGATTTAGCAAGATAATAAGAATTTTGAAAGATTTTATATTACTCATCACACGATAATGAATTTAGTTATGTCGTCATAATCTTTCTTTTTTCTTATTTTTATTCCATTACAAAATATGGTAACACTAAATTTTTTGCTTGTTTACAACCACTTTCTTATTTTATGAATAAATGGATTTTAACTGAAGTTTGATGTGGAATTAAAGTTATTTTTGCATTATTTAATATAAAATAAACGATTAGAAACGAATTAGTGTAGTGTTAGTGGACATAAAAGTATAAAATATAAGTGTAAAATGCGTTACAAATCGGAGACACACTCATTTTAAATAGTTGATTTTTTGAACTTTAAATGCAAATATCTCAAAAACCATAAGTAAGCGGCAACGATATGTAGATATATTCTTGATCTGGGGGATCTCCTCTATCCGTACATACCCATTTTAACCCCGAAATCCGTGGATGCTATTCTAAATCGCAGCCCTTATAATGCTTTGTTGTTATTAATTATTATCCATTAGAGCCTCTTACGAGCTTTAACGATCTACGCAAGCTTTTTATTGCTTTATTTATAAAGTACCTCACCAGAAATATCTGGCAAGGACGAAACCTCCGCAGACAAATTATAACTACCTGATTTCCGCTGCCGTTCGTGGTCATCATGCCAATCTTGCTTATCTTATATTACGTATTTGAATGCAATGAATTTGTATATTGTGCACTTTTTGAATATGAAAAACGTTGTTGCAACATTTCAATATTTTGCAACAAGGAAAAGTATGTGGAAACTTTTTTTACACCGTTTCCAGGAAGGCGCATGGAAATATGGAAAGTAACTGTCAAGCAGCCATATTGTATGTCAATCGGCCATCTTTAATAAATTTTAAATTGCGAAAGGTTAGTTTTTAGCGAAATTTTAATTTGATACTACTAACAAATAGCGCAATAAATAAACTGTAGTTGTTTTGAAATATCTGTAAAAATATATTTAATATTGGTAAAAGCAAGTGCTTAGGAGAATTGCTACTGGACATGCTTAATATCGGGTGATTTTTTAAGAGCTTGATAACTTTTTTAAAAAAAAAAACGCATAAAATTTGCAAAATCTCATCGGTTCTTTATTTGAAACGTTAGATTGGTTCATGACATTTACTTTTTGAAGATAATTTCATTTAAATGTTGACCGCGGCTGCGTCTTAGGTGGTCCATTCGGAAAGTCCAATTTTGGGCAACTTTTTCGAGCATTTCGGCCGGAATAGCCCGAATTTCTTCGGAAATGTTGTCTTCCAAAGCTGGAATAGTTGCTGGCTTATTTCTGTAGACTTTAGACTTGACGTAGCCCCACAAAAAATAGTCTAAAGGCGTTAAATCGCATGATCTTGGTGGCCAACTTACGGGTCCATTTCTTGAGATGAATTGTTCTCCGAAGTTTTCCCTCAAAATGGCCATAGAATCGCGAGCTGTGTGGCATGTAGCGCCATCTTGTTGAAACCACATGTCAACCAAGTTCAGTTCTTCCATTTTTGGCAACAAAAAGTTTGTTAGCATCGAACGATAGCGATCGCCATTCACCGTAACGTTGCGTCCAACAGCATCTTTGAAAAATACGGTCCAATGATTCCACCAGCGTACAAACCACACCAAACAGTGCATTTTTCGGGATGCATGGGCAGTTCTTGAACGGCTTCTGGTTGCTCTTCACCCCAAATGCGGCAATTTTGCTTATTTACGTAGCCATTCAACCAGAAATGAGCCTCATCGCTGAACAAAATTTGTCGATAAAAAAGCGGATTTTCTAAAGCGCGAAACACATTTCGAACCGAACACTGATTTTGGTAATAAAATTCAATGATTTGCAAGCGTTGCTCGTTAGTAAGTCTATTCATGATGAAATGTCAAAGCATACTGAGCATCTTTCTCTTTGACACCATGTCTGAAATCCCACGTGATCTGTCAAATACTAATGCATGAAAATCCTAACCTCAAAAAAATCACCCGATAGAAGATTTGAATTTTAATGGAAGCTGCGTTGTGCTTACACACATATGTATTTACATATATGCGTGCATTTGTCGTTACATTCATTTATGGTGGCAGAGGCAAAAACTGCTGAGCATTCTTTCAACTGCGACACCAAACAACTTACCATTTTCATTACCCAAAGTTAAGTAAAACTTTTGTTTGGTTAGTTAAGTTTAGTTTATTTGTATATATTTATGTATAACTTGCATTATGTAAGTACAATTAATTATGTATATATAATTTATCATCATTATACCATTTTTATCATTTCTCATATGGCTTCAACTCATCATCCGCTTTCCGCGACAATTGTTTTTCCAGTTTATTGTGTTTCGACTTGAGTTAATAGTTATCGATACATACAAATTATCAATAATCGACGTTCATTTGCAATATTGCAGGAATGTAAAAATATGAAATTATTATTGTTTTTACGTGTGAAGTGAGTGAAAAAATGTTTAAGTAAAGTAAAGACTTGTAGCAAGTATTGTAGTAATTTTCCTTTTTGTTTGGTGTTAGCTGTCATTATGTAAAGCTGTTAATAATATATTATCGATTTGCTAGATTTTATTTATATTTTCTGTTTAACCACGTCCTGCAGCTGTTGCTACCTACATGTTTATGTATGTATGTGTTTGTAACGCTCACTATTTCTAACAAATATGCAACATTGTGAAACGGCTTCTTGTCATTATCTATTTATTTACAAAATGCAATTTACTCCCCTGTACGTTCATAATGCAGACATTCATCATTGATATATATTTCTTTTATTTTTATGTATTGTATAATTATTTCGCTTCATATTAAATTTTTTAAATACCTTTTCAGAATTCACAGTTACTCAATCAATTATTGATATCGCTTAGTCCTTTATAATTGATTTATTTGTTTTCTCTTAGTAGCATTTCTTTATTGGCAAGAGTTGATAAAAGTGGAAATTTGCAATTGAATGTTTGTTGTGAGTTGTAAATATTTTGTGTTGTTTGTATACGTATATATATATTTTAAATATATTTAACTGATAATTTTTGCATTTTCTTTAAAATTTGCATGTTAGTTTTAAAATCAATTTTTGTTAAATTTAATTGTAAATCTTAATTGTTGTACACCACCGCCACTTTATATATTTTTATTTTATATTTGGAGTTGTTTTTTCTCCATGTGTATGAGTGTTTGTATATACATATGTATATATGTATGTATATGCAAATGTTAGTGTGTATGCGATTGTGTACAGGTGTAGGGGAATTCAGTCATTCGTAGTTTGGTTTGTTTTAGTTTACTGAAATAATTTCATTATATACGTACAGTTCTTGTATCTTTTGTGTGTATGTATTTAAATACTTATTCAAAATAATTGAAAATGGGCTTTAATTGTTCAGTTTTTGCAATATATACATATATATGTTTGTGTTTTACCATATACATATATATATATATATATATATATTTATATATGTTTTTTTATATTTTTATATGTTTATGTATATCCTAATGTTGTATAGTTTTTTTCTTGTTCACATATGCATGTATGTATATACATTGACGTTGGCGCCTTAATATTTTACTATTTACATACAAACAGTGTACTTAATATGAGAAAAAACGCAAATAATAATTATATTCATAGAAAAGGGAGCAAAATAGTTGCACATTAATGCTAGTTTTCATATACATAAATACATATACATATATGTATAATAAAATCATGTACACATGACATGTTTAGCTGATTAATTTACATTATTACACATATTGCTATATTTATACATATGTACTTATGTGTTTACAATTTATTTTCTCTCTGCAATTATAATTTTTAATATACAACTGTAATGTTATATGTATATGTATAAATTGACACAGATATATGTATGTAAATTTCTTAGTAATTGATCACAAAACGTTTATACAGAAAATTAGTTACACAATTTTGCAACAAAATATGCATATGTATATGTATAACAACTCAAATTCGAAGTTCAAGTAAATACAATGATTTCAATAACCTTTTTTCTCGTTCTACGAAAAAATCTTAAAAATGCATTTTGACTTCATGCATTTTATTTAATAAATTGTCAAAGTAGTTTAAAATATTAATATGATATTGTTTTACAATACATACACATTTAATTAATTTCATTTGATTTGTATAAATATATATATATATAGTTATTAATATATAAATTAGTATATACTATATGTAATATATAATATACATATATATACTATATGTCTATTTATTTGTTCTTGCAGACATTCAATTCTTGAGGCCATTACTTGTTTAGCTGCTAAACTTAATTCGCTCTACGCCAACTTGCTTGCTTGCAATTGCAATATTTTATTGTTATTGTTATTATTATTATATAATTTACATTGATAAGTACACACACACATACAATTAAAATGTATATTCAAATGTTAGCCAATTGTAGCCAGAAAATGAGCAACATTTTGCCATTTAAGTTACACAATCGATAGGAATGTCTCATCTCAATGCTAAGCATAGGTTCAAAGTCATTATCGATTGCATGCAACTCTTTTCAAAACTTTTGAAGCTCACTAAAGCTGCTTTTGTAGGGCCGGCCATATTTCTATATATGTATATATATCATTTTTATTTTGTTTTACATTTTTTTAATTTAGGAAAGTAATAAATTTAATGATATTATGAAAATATATATGTATATTTATGCTTTCTTTTTATGTGTTGCGTATTTTTGTTTTAATTTATTTACATAATGCTCAGTATGCTTATGTTGCATGTTTATTTATACAAGAATTTTTATGCAATAATTATTATATAATTATTATTTTGTCTTGTTCCATTAGTATTTGCACACACAGTTAACGCGGCTTTGCTTACAGCCAGTTGCAAAATTTGCACTAATAAATGAAAGCGCCTAAAAAATTTTGTTTTCAAATAAGTGAGGTTGGCAGCAAAGCACAATTTTGAGCGATAAGCTTATACTCAACTGATTTCGCAATTATTGAATTGAAGATTCCAACATGTATAGAAAATAATTATTTAATTCAAATCCCTGAAACGTAGCTGCAGTCAGTTAATTGACACCAATTTTGTAAACACGTTTCAAATAGTTAATGTTATTTTAAAAAATATGAAAAAAATATTTGATGATAGAAAATTAAGTTGTAATTAAAAGCAAAATGATGCTTGCAGCAAAGTGGGAAATATGCATTTGCTAAACGCCTAAAAATGTGCAACTCATTTGAATACTCTCAAATTATACTGATTTTCATAGTATATTTTAGGCGCATTTTAGACAAAAGGCATATACGAGTGAAAATAGGACGATATTTCCATAATATTTAAAAAAAATAGTATAAAATAATAAGAGTTAAGTAGTCCTGCTTTCAAATTGTATAGCTGCGCACAAATATTCACACATATTTGTTTTACCATGCTGCCAAGCGTTAAATATGTAGACCAATGCGCATGTGTTTAGGTGTTTTTGCATAATTACAGTTACATTAATTTACATACATACACAAAGTTTGTTATTTTTTCGAATAAGAATTGAATGTCTATTTATTATTTTAGGCTCGGATGAAGTTAGCTGTTTCTGTACTGTATAGGCAAGTGTGTTTTGTGTGATTTTTTAGAAAAGGTGTGTATGTGTGTTTGTTTGTGTTTAAATATGTTCTAATAAGTTTGCTAGTTAAGTTTTATATGCGTATGCTTGTATATACACAGTATAAATAGTGTGTACAAGTATGTTTGTATGTTTAAGTATATTGATGCGTATGTATGTATGTATATGTAAAAATGCTAAAAGTTGCATATAAAATTACACACGCTCTTTGACACAGACAACTAAATTTTAAAATTGTATTACATAAATGCGCTTTTTAAGTTTTTTTGTTGTTGTAATCGTTTTAGCTTATTCTCAGTTTTAGTCACAGTGCTGAGAAATACTTTCGTTATCTCGCTGCCTGTTGACCGGAAAAATTTTTGTTTTTATATGCATCAATGCTGGGTTGCTAGTAATTGAGTTAGGTTCATATGCATGTATGCATGTATGTATGTATGTATGTTTGTAGTAGTTAGAAAAAATTATAGCTAATCTATAAGTAGGGAAGAATTTGAAAAATATTTTTTGGTTTCATAAATTTAAGTTTTTGTTTTAGTTAGTTAAATGTTAAAGATTGTTTTCAATTTTTTTCACTTTTGGCAAGGAATTTGATTCCTTACATCATTTATGTACGCACAACATGTTTGCGACATTCGTGCCCTCAACGCGCCGCTGATACATTGTTTTACAAACTTAACAAATGGCTGAGTTTGACTTACACCACTTATTGTATAATCTTTTGTATATTTCTATTTGCTCTTTTGGATTTAACATTTTTGGAGGTTTACAGGTTAGGTGCTGATGGCGCAGTTTTGGCGTTAATGAAGTTTGCAGTTAACATTTTGAACACAAAAATATATAAAAAAACATATGGAAATATATGGAAAATATATGTATATATTTGCATAATTGTTAATAATTATTTTTGTTTAACCATTTTCAAATTTAAAATTAATTTATAGGTTATGGTGAAAAATATGAAATTGTTTTCACAATTATCGGAATTCAGAAAAATACTAAACACTTATATTTTCTGAAATTTTTTAACTAAAAAAATTTTAAAATAAGTGTTTATATTTGAATTTGTAAATATGTTCATTTTTATGTTTTCAATCTTAAAAAAGTTTACAAATATTATAAATTAAAAATAAATATTTATAAATAAAATAAATATATATTTATTTAATTAAAATTTAATTAAAAATTAAAAAAAGTTTAATTATATATTTAATTAAATTTATATATTCAATTAAAATAAACATCCATTTATTTTATTTACAGATATTTTTAAATATTTTTTTAATTACAATTTTCTGTTTTTAGGCTTCTGTTGAAAAAACGATTCAATATAATTTTAATTACTTTTCTTTTTGATTATTATTTTCAAAGTATTAATTATAGTTTGAAAATGTTGAATAAGAAAGCAAATAATTTTAATTTAAAAAATACTTTTGTTGAAAAAGAAAGTTTTTTAATTAAGATAAAACAAAATTAACTAACAATGTTCATTTTTATATTTCAGTTGATATTACCATTTTTTAAATCTTAAAAGATTTTTTTAACTAAAAAAAAATAGTTTTTTTATAAAAAATAAATTAAAATAAAATATAATATAAATTAAAAATATTTTTAATAAACAATAAGATATTTTTCCCACTAAAAATATTTTTATTTAAATATATTTTTATTAAAAATATTTTTTCTGAGTTAAAACATAATAAGATATTTTTAACTGAGAAAAATTGTTTTTAATAAAAAAGTATGTTTTTCATACTTAGAAAATATCTTAAGTAGAAAACAAAAATTTTAGTTAAAATAATAATAAAAATAAATTTGTAAAACAATAAAAATAAGGTGTTTAAAAAATTAATGAAAGTAACAAATAATGTTTTCTAAACATATGTATATTTATTTTATTTTATTTTATTTCATTTTTCTAAATATTTTAATTTTTTTAATTATAATTTTCTGTTCGTAAGCTTCTGCTGACTGCGTACTTTTATAAAAAAAACAAATATTTTTAGTTTAAAAAAATAATAAAATTAATTAACAATGTTCCTTTTTTCAATATTTTAGTTAACTTTACTATTTTTTTTATAACTCAAAATATTGGTTTTTCTCAGAAATAAACGTTTTTATTTAAAAAGTTTTCTTTCATTAAAAAAAATGTTTTTAGTAAAAATATTTAATTAAAAATTTTTATTTTTAATATTATATTTATGTTTTATTATATTTTAACTAAAAATATTTTTTTAATAATTAACTATAAGCTGATGTTGACTAAAATTAATACATCTATATTTAAGTGAGAAGATACAATTAAAATTGATAGTGAAGACAAGTTTTAGCTTAAGCTCAAATATTAAAATATGTAAATATAACGTTATTTTCCAGAACAAAATAAAAAGAAATGAGTTTCACCCAATTTAAAGAACATTAACCAAAATAACGGTTATTTTGGCAAACCTTCAACTTTCACCATTCCAAAAATATTGACAGCTCTACCATTTCCCTCCTTCAATCATCATTAACACCAAAACTGCGCTTTATTAGAACCTCTCCTTTATATAAAATGTATTTACAATATTGCAACAACAGCAAGTGGACCTCGTCAACAAAGTCTGCTCACCGTTGCAGCTCAAACACCTATTATGTTGCACATATAGTATTTTGAATAACCTGTTTATTTTATTGTGTTAATTGGCCTTGTGAAAGAGAGTGGTTTCCAGTTGAACGCTTCGAGAAGTGTGCATAAACCAACAAATTAATTGAAGTAATACTTTGCGCCACCATTTTTTGCATCTTATGGCACCACTCGTATTACCACACTGTTCCCTGTTTCTCCACTTCCGCCCGTTGTTTGCACGCTTAAGTAAATCACTCGCGAACTCACTTGCGTGAAACACTTTTCTATTTGACAACACAAACAACAAGCACCGCTACTGCGCCGAGCACCACCGTTCCGTCTGCACTTAGTTGGTTTACTTCTTGCTCTTCCTGCGCTTGCTATTCTCCTCGGAAGACGTGGACTCTGCTGAGGTAGCTTTGGGATTGGGTGCAGCACCAGCAATAACTTTGTGAGTGGGCTTCTTGCCGAGTTGTTGTGTAGGTGGTTGTTGTGGTGTGGCATGTGTCAGGTTATTGGTGATGATGGGTGTGGAAGTGGTGGTCGTGGTTGTGGTGGTGATGTTGGTCGATGGCGTAACTGGGGTTTCATCTATAAACAATGGGTTCTTCACCTCCATCTCGCCCATTGGCTGTGTGTTTGAAGAGAAAAACAAAAAAAAAAAAACAAAAACAAATATTTTACTGCACACTTCTTCGATATACTAATTTTCTAAACGCAATTTGATTTGTGAACACTCACCGGTGCGAGTCCGGGACATTCGTAGACTGTGTAATCGCCCTCCTCATTCTCCTCATCGTCGCTCTCCACATCGGACATGCCGCAACTGCCCTCTGCCGCCTGGCGGTTCTCCATGGCGATTATCTGTTGCTTCTGGTGCTGGTAGTGGTACATTTGTGCGCTTTGTGCCAATTTGCGATCGCCTGACGGTGAGATGTCCTTGTTGGGCCCGGTCACACCGTACGCCGGATATTCAACATCCGCTGCGGCTTTCGATTTGCGACGCAAACTGCAATGTAGGCAATACATACAATAAAAAAAGACTGCCGCAATCGCAAAATCATCGGGGGGACTTACGTGTACCAGGCTATGCCGAGTGCTATGAAACCCACAGTCACAGCGGCGCTTACGCCCGCAATCAAAGCCACCAAATACATGCCCATCTCGCCGTCTACGCCCAGATGTTGACGCACCACCAAATTGTCGCCACCACCGATGCCGTTACCGCCCAAAGCTGCAGCCACATCGTGTGTGTTGGCGATGGACGCCGACTTGCCTTCCTTCTGCAGCTTATCAATGAGCGCATTGATGTGGTGTCGTGCATTACTGTCATCGCTGGCGTCCTGTGCAACTGGGAGCTTCATTGCCGCCACGACGCCGGCGCCCGCGACCGCAGCTGCCGCCGCAGCGTTTTGCGGCTTGATGCGATGGAAGGTGGTACTGCCGCTGTCGCTCAGTTTCGCACTATCAACAGGTGCTGGCGCCAGAACAGGCGTTTTGACGTCAGTGGGCGCGCCTGTCGAGACCTCAGTGTTAGTTGCGTTGGTGGCTGGCGCATTTGCAGCTGCAATAGCAGCTGCTTTTTCACCAATATTCTGCGACTCGGCTGGTACAAATTCCTGATAGTCATCCAAGGCGCGCGAGTCCAACTCATCGCTGTTGCGCGCGCTTTCAACTTCGCCGCTATTCTGCTCGAAGAAACGTTGGATCGGATGGACCCACGGCGAAGGGTATGCGTTCACGCAAATTCATCTCCATGGGTGTGTCATATTTATAGGTGAAGAAACCGTTCGGGTCCACGTATTGATTTCGATTGTTATTGTTGTTGTTTCTATACACATTATCTTGATTTTGAGTGTCATCGTAGGCATTGTCATCGACTTCCGTCGATTCCATTTCAACCTCACCGCTATCCTCGTTGCTCTCCTCCGCATTCTCGGCGGCAAGCATCTGTAGGCGTTGATTCAAACGTTCGCGCCGCTCGTCGCGTTGTCGCTGCCGATTCATTTGCAAGTGGATGCGCTCCAACTGCTGTTCGAATGTTTGTTGTAGGCGCCGCCGCGCATTCTCCTCCATAAGTTGGGCCAAATAATCGGATGACACATCAAACGGTTGTTGCAGAAATTGGCGTAACGGTTTGCGTCGAAGCCCTACAAGCGTAGAAATGTAGAAAGAAAAATTGCTTGCATTAAATAATCGGTCGGCGGAGGGCAAATGAAATAAAATAAGTACAAGGAAGTGGTTATGCTAATGGAGCGCCAAAGTGAGGGTAGCAATTCTTGTTAGATTTTGTGTTATTAAAATTTTTACTGAGGGAAATTTTTGTATTTATACCACGAATGTGTCGTGGAATTTAGATATTCAAAAATAAGAATCGGACTTTATTAAATTTATTTTGTGGATCTATCTCGAATCGGTGAAACGCATCCAAAGAAAGCTTAATCAAGTCATGATACACACGCAAGAATAGCTCGACTCACACAACCTCCAGCTCGCTTCGGTAATAAGTATGCAAATGACTACGGATATTCTTAGGACAGCAGTAAACTACGCACGCATAAAACTGGACACCAGACTAACGTTCTGGGTTCAAATTCAGCACGCCTCAAAAAAGGCAGCGAAAATCACCTCGCAACTTAGCAGACACAGGGGGCCACAGACAAGAAAAGAGAAAGCTCTTAATGTCGATGAAAATCAGCGTTCTATTATAAGGAGCTCAGATCTGGGCAGTTGTGCTTAAGAAGAAAAAGCGGTGTAAGGTAACGTAAGTAACCATAGTGCACCGTACCGCAACTTTCAGAGTAGCATCAGCCTATCGAATAATGGCAAGTGATAGAGTCCGCAAGTTCGGAGAAGTCGACTTTTACACAACTCAGTTGTTATCCGGGCACGGATACTTCAAAAAGTACCTCCACAGAAAAGTCGAAGAGCCGTCATGCCTATACAACGACTCGACAGAGGATGACGCTGAACACACATTCTTTGAACATGTGCGATTACAACGAGAACATAACGCCGTAGAACACCTGGTTGGCCCAAAAAACGCGGACATTTAATCAGCTTCATGCTGGAGAGTGAAGCAAACAGGCGAATCATACAGCAAACAGCGGAACCTGGACGCCATCCTGAAGTAATGCAAATGTGGTTCCAGACTGGGTGACGGTTTCTTAGAGGGGTGTTTTGATGATGTGGAAGGCATTTTCCACCCCCTCATGAAAAAAAAGAGCACAATACAAACCGATCTGAAAATCAGGTCCTTATTATTTGGCACGATATCTTCACAAAAATTTACTTGGATTATTGTCCAAGACAACGGTATAATCTTCGAAGAAACTGTTCAGATCGGACCACTAAAGCGCAGAAAACACAAATCACACTTGACTTTTATACCCTGAACAGGGTATATTAATGTTGTCAGGAAGTTTGTAACAGCCACAAGGAAGCGTCGGAGACCCTATAAAGTATATATATAAATAATCAGTATGTTGAGCTGAGTCGATTTAGCCATGTCTGTCTGTCCGTCCGTCCGTCTGTCTGTATATATACGAACTAGTCCCTCAGTTTTTAAGATATCGTTTCGAAATTTTGCAAACGTTATTTTCTCTTCAAGAAGCTGCTCATTTGTCGGAACTGCACATATCGGACCACTATAACATATAGCTGCCGTACAAACTGAACGATCGGAATCAAGTTCATGCTTGGAAAGCTTTCACATTTGACAAAGTATCTTCAGTATCTCCGAAGAAATTGTTCAGATCGGCTTACTATAGCATATAGCTGCCATACAAACTGAACGAACGGAATCAAGGGCTTGTATGGAAAACTTTCGCATTTGATAAGATATATTCACGAAATTTGGTATAGATTATTTTCTAAGCAACAATGTAATCTCCGAAAAAATTTTTCAGATCGGTCAACTATAGCATACAGCTGCCATACAAACCGAACGATCGGAATCAAGGGCTTGTATGGAAAACTTTCGTATTTGACGTTGTATCTTCACGAAATTTGATATGGATTCCTGCTTAAGGTAATAATATAATCTCCGAAAAAATTGTTCAGATCGGATTACTATAGCACATAGCTTAAATATAAACTGAACATATAGTTACTAAAAGAAATGCACCTGTGCAGCCGCAGTTAACGTTTTTTCTTGTTTTTTATGCTAGTGTTACTAATGTTCAATTTCTCTTGAGTCACTTAGTATTGCAAAATATGTATAAATTAAGAAATCACAAATTTTAAATTTATAAGAATAATTTCCACAATTTAAGTATAAAATTAGCTCAATATATTTTACTGTAAGCATAGTTTCAGGCGCGCTGCATACTAAAGATTAAACAGTTAGCGGATTATCGCCATATAAAAATTAAGTACTCCGAAAAATTCGCATAAAATGTCAGTGATTTGTGTGACTTGGAATGGAAAAAATTTGAAAAGCGTCAGGCCGTTTGATGTTCGCGCGTATACACATAAACAAACAACAAACATGTGTGGTTTTGCATTCACTTGTATGTATGTACATACACACGCTTAGCACAGCAAATTAGTGCCGTTTTGGTAAACACACACACACACGCATGTATATTCCAGTATGTCGGCCGCCTACACATAATGTCTAATAACTGTAAACATTTTAGTTATGCCAACATCAACAACCACGTAGGCGTTTTCATGAGCTCTCAAATTTTATACATGCATGTATCTATGTGTGTGTATGTATTCGTGTGGTAATATATATTTTATAAGATATTAGACAAGCTGATATACGCTTTCAGACAAAGTTTTCTTTCAACGCCCACTTGAAATTTTATGCAACCTTTTGCTTGAAGATTTTTATAACGAATTACCTTTTGAGATTTTTTCGTATTTCCAAAGAAAAGTAATATAGGTGCAGAGTATGGAGAACGCAAGAATAATAACGAATGAAGCATGCTTAAATTCAATTCTAGCAGGATCTGCAAGCAACTGGCTTTAAGCCACCCACTATTCGAGCGAAAATTTACTAATTTTATACACGAAAGGCTTTAAGTTATTAATTAAGACAAAAATTATTGCAACTTTTAGGCGCAAAGTAGAAAACAATAGAAGTACAATAATAGTTGGTTACTTTGAAAATTTGTTCAAAGTCCTTGAAAAAAATATAAATATAACGTTGTGTAATTATTTCTAAAATATGTAAATAATTTTTTGGAAATAATTATTTTATTGGAATTAGTGAAAATTGTTGCCGCAGTAATTACAATAATAACTATTAATTTTGACACAGTGTTACTTTTAATTGGACGTAATTGAATAATTGCTTTGTAAATAGTTAGCTGGGGAAGCGTGTTACTGTTAAAGCTTTAAGGACTTATCACTTTGCTTGGACACATACACGCACAAGTGCGTAGAACTACGTATACTACATAAACTTTAAACTTTTCGACCTAATATATTGCTGAAAATAATTCTATATGAATCCCAAAAAGCATCGACCGCTTTCACTGGGAATCCTACTAACTTAGTTATACCCTGAATATCCAGAAGGAAGTATCGGAAAACCTATAAAAAAACATATACATATGTATATAATCAGACCGCACTTTTTTAACAAAGAAGCTGTTCTTTTGTCGGAATCGATATCGGAACACTATAGAATATAGCTGCCATCAAAGAGATCATTCGGAAAACTTTTTTATTTGATAAAATTATTTATTTGATTTCTTCACGAAATTTGGCATGGATTATTGTCCATAAAATCGATATAACTTCCGAAGAAATTATTCAGATTGGACTCCTATAGCATATAACTGTCATACAAACTGACCAAGCAAAATAAAATTCTTGTGTGAAATATTTTGTATTTTTCAACCCAAGATAAAATTTTCTCCTGTTTTTTTAAGAAAGAGGCCTCAAGGCAATCAGTATATGAACGCTTTTTATACAAATATATTTCCTTGAAATATCATATATATTTCTGTTGATGGATCGACTGTTCGGTAGAAGAAGGCATGATCTTTTCTGTACGCTTAAGCTCTTACTAAGGAGTCACGTATGCTAAATTTTGTTTGGAAATGTTTTCGGAAGCTTCAGTAGTTCACTGTAAAGCCAATTTTAACTATCTGATCAAATCGAATAGTCGAATAGATTTGTTTATTTGAAGATTATATCTTTCAAATTTTGGCTGCGGCTACGTCTCAGATGATCCTTCCGTTGAGTACAATTTTCGATGACTCGTTTGAGCATTTCAGCTGATAACCGGCAATGTCACGCGTGATGTTTTGCTCCAAGGCGAAACGAAGTGGAATTGTCCACATACTTGTAGACTTTAGAGCTTACACATCCCCACAAAAAAAAGTCTAACGGTGTATCACACGATCTTGGTGGCTCATAACGGCCCATAACGTGAAATTATCTGCTCATCGAAGTGTTCTCTCAATAAATATGTACATTGTTTGGTGCGATATGTGGGAAGTGGCACCGTCTTTTTGAAACCAAATGTCGCCGAGATCTCGAGCTTCAATTTCAGGCACAAATAGTCAGTTATAACGTTCGGCACTGACGGTTACGTTCTCGCCGGCATCACTTTTGAAGAAATATAGACCGATGATTCCACCGACCCACAAACCACACTAAACCGTTGTTTTTTCTGGATGAAATGGGAGCTCTTGAATCTCTTCAGGTTTCTCTTCGTCCTAAACGCGGCAATTTTGCTTGTGTACATACCCATTGAGCCAGAAATGGGCCTCATCGGTGAAAAAAATTTGGCTCAAAAACGTCGGATCTTAGAACATTTCAAGAGCCCAGAGTGCGAAGCGATGTCGCTTTGGAAGGTCGAGCAACTTCAGTTCTTACACAAGTTGTATTGTGTACGTATTCAATTTAAGATCTCGGCGTAAAATGGGCCAAGTCGTTCCATACGTCAGTCCGAGCTGCTGCGAACGGCGCCGAATCTATACTGCCCGGACTTCTTGTACACTCTCATCTACGGCTACTTTATTTATTTCACTGCGTGCTGGACGTGGTATATTTGGTCGAATATTATCCAATAGTGAATGTTGGGTCTCACTATGGAAGATGGTATTGCGCATTGTACGCTAAGTAGGCCAATTATGCCGACCGTAAGTTGAGCGGAGCCCATGAATTTCGAGAGAACGCGAATTTTCGTAATAAAGTTGAACGATTTGTAAATGCTTTTCAGGCGTAAGTCTCTCCATGATGAAGTGCCAAACAATACTGGACAAAAACACGACTCACCGCCAAAAAAAGGCTTTTAGAAAAATACCTCTACTTGGATCACCCGTTAAAATAATAGATCCAAAGATTATTTTATTAAAATTTACTGTACAAAGTTCTCTTAATTTAAACCAGCGAAAAGCTGGTCTACTTCAAGGCAAAAATCGATAGTATTTTTTAAAACTACCAAGTGGTCCAACTAACAATAGTTTTTCAAAAATATTTCAAAAATATTTCTGACAGCAGGAAGCATTTAATTTCCACAGCGTTGTAATAAAATATCATTTCTGTCGATAATTGAGCTCGTAGCCCCACCCCAAACACGCTCCAATTATTCCAAACTTATCATTATTTTATTTGAATATTTTGAAAAAAGTTACGAAACCAACAAAATTTCCCACCATATGCTTAATGGAGCTAATTAAAATTCCAAAAAGTTTCACACCACGACCAACCGGAGTAATTAACGTATTTGGGGCATGGAATTACCGCTGTGTGGCACATACGCTGTTATTGCTATCAGCATGGAAGTACTGTCAAGTGTAAATAAAAACAACAAGAACAGCAAAAACAAAAATAGAAATAACATAGTTGAAACTTAAGCCAAATGAGCCACTCAAGTGAATACAGTGCAAATATAATTGAAAATAGAAGTGGCCACTGAACGACTAACGCCCCAAGGAGTAACAAGAACACGAACCAACCAGCGCTGCCTGAAAAGTCGTTGAAAGCCACCAACAAAGAGCGTATAATCTAAGTTTAAAAATAACCCGAACTTTATGTATGCAACGAATAAACCAACACATGCATATATGCACACCAACTACAACACCCCGCACCCCGCATCACCGCAATCCCACAGGCGCCATAGCAAGCTTCATGGAGCGAACGGTTGCTAGCTGAGCTGTGTTGCATTGAGGCGCTGATAGTTTCTAATTTAGTTAGCCACCGAGTGTGAGAGTGTGTGTGTGTATGTAGATGTGTGGGGATAAGGGAGACCGGATTTAAAGGCAAGTGTGCTAGATAAAGAATAACTGCTTCATGCACCCGCTGCGTTAAACGGTTAAGACAAGGCTAACACCCGCAAAACAACACATATTCACACGCATACAAAGGTGTGTATGTGTGTACGTAATATTACGCACGAATTGAATTCACCCACCCAAGGAGGTCTGAGGCGCCTTCAGCCGAGCAAGGCCCATTGAAGGTGTTTCTAGGTTCGCTGGTCGGTTTGATATAGTTGTTGTTATCTTTGCTTGTTTTTTTTTGTTTTTGCGGGTTGTTGATTTCGTTACAATTTCTTCCTCTCGTTTTTTTAGTTGTTTATTTGTTGGTCTCATTAATGCGGTGATTGTGGTGGAGCCCACACCACTCGCCTTCGCTTCTTGACTCACTAATCTTGGTAGTGGTAAGCATTTATTGTTGTTGTTGCCTACTTTGGCTTTCACTTCACCGACAACTGTTGTGTTCGGCATGTTCGGCTACTCAGCGCAGCCGATGGTGACAAAGTTCGCTCGTTTGATTGTTGCTTTTTGTTGGTAAATCGGCAAGTTGGCCAAGACAGCGGTGTGGCGGCGACAGGAGTTGGGCGTTGTTAGGAGTGTTGGTGTTGGCTTGCTGCGCGAATATATCGCATTTGTGGGGATATTCATTGGTGGAGTGATGGCGGTGGTTTGGCTCTAGTTTGTGTGTGTTTTTTGTTTTTATGTGGAGCTGGTATCCGCTTTCGGCAATGACGTCGGCGAGAATAAGATATCTAGGTACATATGTACACTGGTTATATATATACATACATATCAAATAATCATATATATTATATGCATATATCTCTAAAATATGGCACTTATGTGCGCGTGCTTGTTTGCTCGCGCGTGTTTGTGAATGTAACTATACTATGCATGAATGCGCGCGCCTGATTTTCCACACTTTAGTATAGGAAAACAAATTTTGTATACCGAAAATTGCAGCCCAGCTGGTAAAATGGGTGTTATTTAGCTGGAAAATATTTAGCATAGATTTTATTAAGCTTAAAATTTTAAGTCGATAGAAGTAATATTCTTAGAGTTATCGTCTTATTAGTCTCCTGGTCTTTAATGCTCTAACTTTAACAGCTGAGGGCGGTCGGGATAGAAGTGCAGCTTTAGACGCGTTTTTCTCTCAAAACTACTTTTTCAAAGTCCGTGTTCACAGTCATTTCAAAACTACTTGATCGATTAATTTCAAACTTTGAACACCCACAAAATGGCGGATTTATTTTTATTTTCGAATAATTTTCAGCCGAGTTATGGTGAACACCGCAAAGTCTTTTTTCTCAAGTCGTTATGGGAGAAGCTCTGTTACCGGCTTATGCTTCAATATTTCTACACGAAAAAATTACCCTAGATTATCAAAAGTGTGCTTTATATTGTACAAAAGGTCCGAATAAAATTACTCAAGCCAGATTTGAGAAATAAATTCACAAGAAAAGTCTTTTTTTTACCTTGAAGACCCTACCCCTCCCTTATATTACATAGTATTGCTTACAAGTTTTCCTTTCACAAATTTTGCTTTCATTTCTGAGATCGCTAGTTTTGCCGACCCAATTAAGTGAAACTAACAGTACTTCATACTTGTGAGCTTTTTATAGGTTACTAAAGCCAATAAATATATACAAGGTGCGTTCCAAAGTAAACAGGACTTTTTGAATCTAGCGCCCCCTGGTGACGCCATCTATATGCCGACTGCGTTAGAATCTGCTATCTCCAGATTGTCGAGTGAGAATTTCATGATATTTCATAGATTGGAAGTGAAGTTATTGCGTTTTAAGTGTCTGTATGTTTGTGTTATCGGTGCGAATATGAGCTTCGAACAAAGAGCCAACATTAAATTTTGTTTTAAAATTGGTAAAACGTTTCAATTGATGAAACAAGTTTATGACGACGATTGCCTATCCCGTAGCAGAGTGCACGTGTGGTTTCAACGTTTTCAAAGTGGTCGTGAGGACATAAATGACGATCTCACATGTGGGCCAACCAAAATCCGTGATCACCGGAAATTCCATCGAAACTGTGTGTGAATTCATAAAAACACATCGATTTATCGCTTTTTAACCGAACATTTGGGCTTACGAAAGGTGTGTGCACGGTTTGTTCCGCACAAATTGACTGACGACCAAAAATTGTTCAGAATCCAACATTCGAAGCACGAGTATTTGACCAAAAATCACATTTTAACTATTAACAGCTCCCCGTATTCACCTGATATGGCACCGTGCGACTTCTTCCTTTTTGGAAAAATGCATTTGCCCATGAAAGGAAAGCGTTATGCAGACGTAGAGGCCAACGGCATACTGGCGGCAATACCGGCCAACGAGCTAAAACACTCGTTCCACATGCTTTTGGACCATGCAAAAAGCTGTATTGAAGCAGAAAGACTTTGAATAAAATAAATTGATTTTGGCAAAAAAACCATTTGTTCTGTTTTTTGTTTTAAGTTCTGTTTACTTTGGAACGCACCTCGTATGCCAGTGGTTTTAAAATTGTTCATGATCGGTCTTCTATAGCGATCTTCATATCACTTGGTTGGCCATGTGTTCTATTCCCAAACAGGTTTGCAAATAATGCATTAAAAATAATTGAATTGACATTTTAATATTTTTTTGTTTGCCCGAAAATTTCAATTGAATATAATTCTCACATTTTTAAGCCCTAATGCCGTATTAAAAAATTAAAAATAATTTTTAATCCCAAATTCCGTATTTAAAAAAATTAATCACAAATTTATAATTAAGAATTAAAAAAGTAAACAACTTTACTAAAACTTAAAAATTTTCCCGCTCACGTGCTCTAGCATTTTCAACTAGAACGCACACAGAGTCATTATATTGGTTTATATTTCATTATATTTTTATATTTTTTATTTTCATTATAATTTTATTTTTATTTCTGACTTCTAGGTATATTATTCAAATTAAAGGAAAAACTGCCAAGATCTTATTATTTGCTGATAAAGTCATTCTTGCACAATCGGACGTTCTACGTTAGATGCCGTGAACTTGAGTCGGATTTGAGACCTGTTCTTGTTGACATGCCCCAAGGCTGTGTACTCGCCCCTGTGCTCTATATGTTTTTTTTTAGTACAGCAGACCTTCCAGAGATCAACTCTGACTATTTGAGGATTACAATAGATAAGAGACGCTCTTGGAAAGATCACGTAAAAATAAAAAGAATTCAGCTAAGACTAAAGTTGGCGCAGCTATACTGGCTCCTTAAACCAACATCCAGCCTCAGTCTGAAGAATAAGTTGCTAATTTATAAGTTAATACTTAGGCCGATCTGGACGAATGGCATTCAAATCTGGAGTTGTGCAGCGAATTCAAATTACAAATTTAATTTATTTAATTCAAGCTTTTCAAAATAAAGTTCTGCGCACCATAGTGGGGGCTCCTTTCTATGTGATTCACCGGGATCTCAAATTGCTTACTGTAAAGGAACCTCTTCCGTTTGAAACATCATGAAAATATATGAACTGCTGGACAATAGTTTACAATGTAGAAGATTGAAAAGATACCACTCGCTAGACCTCCCCTTTCGATTCAATTAATGTATAAAATTTAATGTATTTATTTATTTTTTTATTTATTTAGTGCCCTGCTAACATAATGCATCTTCATTGCGTTTTCATGAAATTTATTTATTTTTTTATAATTAAACATATTCCAAATATAATGAAATTTACAAAAAATATATACATATATATTCATCGTTCGATATCTTCTTCGATTTTTAAAGAATACTCTCTAAAAATTTCGGGTAAATCGGTTCAGTAGCACCTGATAAATCGTGTTTATCGTTTTGAAAAAGACGCTTTCGAGAAAAACTAATTTAAAAATTTGGTTCCGACTGAACCAGTTTGGATGCCTGATCTGCTAAATTCCTATATCTCCGAAAATAATTTGAATTTTGAAAAATACTCTATTCTTGAAAAATATCCTTGGATAGTTACAAAAAATCTAAGTTTTTTTATTTCTGCACTAGAATATCCCCTTAAGTGCAAATAACTTCTTGGCTGTTAGGAAAGCGAAAACCTAAATTTTATAAAGCGCTGACTTCGACGTAAAAACTTTTTCGTATTTTGTAAGTATTTGCTCTCGTCTTAAAAGTTTTTTTTATCAGATTTCGTATATGACTTCTTATTTCCAGATCATTGAGGCTTTAAGTGGAAATCGTTGAAGATTGAATGTTTTGTTGAAATGTATGTATATGTATGTATATAAGAGAATCGTCGAAACACGTCGCAAACTCTTTAGCTTTTTAATATCATCTATACTTGTAAAACGACAGTCCTTTAGGGTTCGCATTATTTTAGCAAATAGGAAAAAGTCATATGAAGGCATGAAAATGTGAGCTTTTAACAAACGAAAATCGCTATGCCCATAATGACACGTCTAAGCTTAGCAGCTCCTACAGACTAAGTAAGCAATGAGCACAGCTGATAATTCCCGATATTTTTAGAAAACTCCTCGTAGATTGAATATTTGACTTCAGAGGTGTTACCTTGTCTCTAATTAAAAAAAACTATTTATGCATAAAAATCTCTCTTTTATTAAACAAATGTTGATATTTTCGAGTTGGCAAAAGCGGTTACGCTTTAATTTTCGAGATATTTTTAAATTTCCTCAGCTCTGCATAGGAAATGACCAAAACAGCACTGCATTGCAACTGCTCCGCACAAATATACGCTTCAACTACAAACATATGTCAGCCAGTCTAACAGAACTGCGCAATTTATAGACGAGTTGTGTATTTTAAAATTACATCAAAAGCTAAGAATTCTATTTTTATGCACATAATTGAGCTACGGCGACCGAAATATAACCTGCATTGCTGCCCAACCCAACTAATTACACGTAACTCCACCAACAACTGCACGCAAGCAGGCAGGTGAATGGGCAGAAAGCTTGCGACAGCTGGCAACCCCATACCAAGGAAACTCGCATTGCAATCGGAAATGACAGCGAAGCCACGAAAAAAGGATATCAAGACTAACAAAAACAACAACAGCAAGGAGCGTGCTAAAGTTCAGCGCCGATGTTTGTTTGTCGGATAACGGTGTTACGTATGCATGTAGTCGTTGCGCTGCTGGTAAGGTAAGATCTATATTTGGAATTCCATTCGTAGAAAACTGGTGCTTGGAGCAGAGTGGGCAGGCGGCAAGAATAGCGGTGCTCGAGGGTGTTGGCCATAAACACGAACGCGTTGCTGACGCGTTTCGGCGCTATGTGTATGTGTTTATGTATATGTACATATATGCGTTATATGTGAGTAGTATGCATGTATATATGTATGTATGTATGTTTGATTTATATATGTATGTACATATATACATATAGTTAGCTTGTAGTGAGCGCACACGAAACTCAATGAAGTGCCGAGTTTTGTTGCTTTTTTGTTTTTGTTTTTCGCTTACAATAATAACAATTACACGTATTTATATATATATGTACATACATACATATGTATCCATTAATGATAATTGTTGCTATTGTTTTGTTCGGCCAGCCTGCTGTGCGCCTACTCCCCCTCAACCTCCTCCTCTTGCATACTACGACACTTCCTATTTATACGCCTAATCCGCGTTTCTTAGTTTCCAACAACAACAAACTAGACTTTATACGGGATTAGGATTTGGGTAGACATGTGGATATTGTGTGTCAGTGAGTGTGTGTGTGTATATGTGTGCTTTCCGATATCTTTTCGATACGCGAAGTGTTCAATTGATTGCTATTGCGTGTTGAATTCAACACTCCGGCCTAACGAAGTTGCACTAACACATACATATACATATATGAGAACATACACAAACATACATACATATATATACAAACAAACATGCACACAGATATACATATTTATTCACTTTGCCTCGAGTTACTGTATATGGCAAGGTGTCTACTCTATTTGCTTTTGGCTGATTTTCAAGAATATATAACTACTTATACATATAAAAATTGTTTGCGAAATGGCATTCGGCACGCAAATGGCATGGAAATGTTTAAAAATAGCCAAAGGCAATCGTGCGAATGGCCCAAGGAGCGCTGTGGCTCCCTGTCTGTCCTGCTCCTTGCCAGTACGCACACATACATATATACACGCACACATATTAAAATATAACAATGGCCAGTTTCAATTGCTTGTTCTGCTTGGTTAAGCGCTGTCCTCGTGCTTATAAATAACTACTAATTTGAATTCGATTTCTAAATTTAAACATTTCGAATGTCCTTTCTTGCTTTTCGCTTTTCGCTCTTCGCGGTTGCTGTCCCACGCGCGCCTCCTTTTCAGTAGGCGCGCGTGTGTTCAGCAGCAAGTTTGTAATTGCGTACATATTATTATTGTTGTTGTTATTGTTATAAAAGCCGTTACCGTTACTGTTACTTGTGTGTGATTGCAGTTGCGTGGTGTGCTATTTTTAGCCGATACGTACCTGGGTAAACGGACATCTCGCAGTGACCCAAAATGTTGAGCAGCACTGCAGCGAGCAGCGCCAACGCGATTGCACCGCACTTGGCCATTATAAACGTCGTCGCTGGAGCACGGCGTCGTGCTTACGCACGCACCTCTCACGAGCTGGGGGTACAGGGGGCACACTTGCACGGCACGAGCTGTGCAAATTCGTAAAGCAGTTCAGCGGCTTCAATGCAATTTTGCGTGTTCGTTGGCGAATTGCAATCAAACTTTGGTTTTTTCGCTTTTCGCTGCTGCCATATGGTGCGCTTTGTGGCACTGAGCTGCCGGTGCGTGTGTGTGTGCGGGGCCGTTTGGCGTTTGCCCTTTTAATGTAATGCGCACACAAACGCGCTTACTGTTATTGTAGTTGGTGTTGTTGCTGCTGTTGTTGTGCTGGTGTGCCGCGCGCCCGCTGCACGCTCGTCGAACGTTTGACTATCGATTTTCGTACGCGCGTAGGCAGTTGGCAATCTTTCGTATGTAACCAACAGATTTTCGCTTTTTCTTGCGTTTTTTTGCACTTGCGTCTCACAAGCTGCCACTCAAATTGACTCTACACTTAATTACACTTGCGGTTCGGTGCAAATTTTTATTTGCAAATTGTCGAATTTTCACTTTAATTTCCTCTTTTCTATTTTATGTGTAGGCGTTTTTGCTCGGTGTATGTCCAGCAGTAGCCTTTGAGTTTCTTTCATTTAAATTTCAAGTTTAGTTTTCCGTTTCGTTTTCGTTCGTTTTGGTAGCAACGAAGTGTCCCGTTGTACTGAATTGGCGTTCGCCAACGTCCCACGGTTGGAGCTTGAACGTTATGCCACGTTCGTTTTTTCACAAACGGCGTCGTGGTTGCGTCGTTTGCCGTTCGGCATTCGATTGAAACTTGTAGCTTGCGAGCTGTGACGCAAAATGTCAATGGTGTCGTCGTCGCATATGCTTCACAATGTTTCAACGCCTCCGTAGGGCGGTGGTGAGAGCGTGCGTTGGGTATGTGTGGTGTGCCAAGCTGCCGCTGTTTTGTTGCTCCTGTTTCATCAGCTCCAGCTCGGACTCCTGCCGCTGACGGCAACGGATACTAAGTAGCTAAATTGCAGAGAAAAAACAACGAAGCTTTCGGAGACAAAGGATACAGTAGCCGGTTGGTTGGTTGGTTGGCTGGCGCGCTGGTGGTTTAATGCAGTAGCGCAAATGTGTTGGCTGAGTGGCGGTACAGTGTCTGGAAGCAGGAAAAATAACAAAGAAACTTTAGCAAAATTTTTTATATATAAGAAACTTAAGTATATGTATAAACTTTGCCATTTCTTCCGTCCGTCAAATTTTAATTTTTATTGGTGGGTACTCTTCTGTATACTGTTCATGTAAATACTGATTTTGTAAAATGTAGCATATTTTTAGGGGTTATGAAACTGATTATCTTATTCTTACTTTATTTTCGAACTTAATTATAAATCAATGGGGTTAAGGGGATATACATATGTATTTAAAAAAAAAAATTTTTTTGTGATTTTTTAAGAGGCATTTAAGAGTGATTTAATAAATAAATAAAAATTTAATGTAATTTAAAAATCAGAGTTTCATTTTGAAATATTTTGGATTTCCTTGATTCCGTACACAATATGGTTATTTCGTCCCTGTTAGGGTGGTGAAGTTCAGAAAAGTTGTCATCGAGGTCATTCAACGGTAGGCCCAGGAAACGTGCTGTTTCTACGTGTCGGACCATAGGAAGAGTGGTGTCAGATGTGCAGGGTTAGATGAGCATGCAAAGAGGTGGTTAGAGTCATGCGTCGAATCGTTGCATGTTGGACATATGTTTGGGTCGATTCTGGATAAGTAGGAGTTTAACCTGCTACTGTATCCAGAACGAAGCTGCGCAAGGGTCACTCCCGATTCTCGCGGCAACTCGAGCTCTGCGTCTGCAAAAGGTGGTAATTTGACTCCAAGTACGCCATTCACTGAGAAGGAGTCGGTGAAGGTGTTTATGACTCCACTGTGAATGGCAGTTGGTGCATGTCTGAAGTTAGTTGCGAAGTCCGAACTCTGGTCAGCATATGAACTTATGTTGTTGACGTAGTTAAGGAAAGACCTCTTGATGTTTATAGGAGGAGGTTCCGCTCGAAGCAGATTACTGCTGGGATGACTTCTAGGAAAATTCCACAGATGATCTCAGGGCTGCTTAAAATTATCTCGATTCCAAAAACAAAAAAAAAATATTGTTACTATAGAAAAGTACAGATGATAGAAACACAGTACATATACTTGGAACTTTGACGTAGTCTTTAATAATAATTTTAGATCGTTGACAAAACTCGTTGAAATCTGTTGCCCTCACGAGCTTGATTAAAATATCAGCAAATCCTCACTAATACAATCCAAGTATATTTGAATGGAGTTGGCTTGAATTTTTATCGTCCAAAAGCTCTATATGAGTATCCTGATTTGTAATTTTTTTTCTATTAAAAACGTTGCTATAATGCGAAGCGTACAAAATTACGATCTGAAAAATTTACAAATATAGTAAAAGTTGATAAAAAATTATAATAATTATGTTTGAAAAGAAATAACTTAATATAAAAAAATAAATAATTAATATAAACATTAAATTTTAAATTTGTACTAAAATTTCCCGAAACTGCCGTTATCACACACTATGCACACAACACTTCTCCGCTATTGAGTACACGCAGGCGTATGATTAACCGTTAGCGTATACACACACCGCCAACAGTTCACAGCGAAAGCTCTACTAGCTCATACACTCTTGTATACAGGCAAATCAAATTTTCAGCCACTCACAACTGCGCCACTGCGGTACGAATCGACTTTGCATTAAATGTTCACTGTGTTTGTATACACCCCCGACACCGCCTGCCGCATATTTCACCTTCAACTGCAGTTCATTGAAATACGAACAGGTGGCGATGGCATTGGCGTTGCGCTAGTATGCGAAGGAGCTGACAGAACCAGCAAGCGCCACCCCAGTTTGCGGGTGTATAATATAAAGCCCACAGGCCTGGTCTTGCACTCTGGCAACATATGACTACATATGTATGTATGTATGTATGTACAAATGTACGAATGGCTCTCTTTCACTAGTGAATGTGGCCAACAAGTTTCTCGCTCTGCAGTGCTTGCAGCTTTGTTATTGTGTGCGAATGTTTGCCGCTGCAGCAGCAGCAGCAGGTATGCAGCGCGGGTGCTAAACCTATTTCTATGTGGGATAGGACAAAATTTTTCATCAATGAAAATTTTTTGAAGGACTCGACGCTCATGCGCGTCCCATTTCGGTCGCTCCATTGAACTTTTTCGGCGTTCACAAAGAAATAAACAAACATTTGCAGATTTTCCTCAAGCACGAACACATATTTCGTGTTTGTGTCCCAGTGACGTGTGGGTTTTGCGCATAGCGAAGCTTTTCATATAATACATGTATGTATAGGTTTGTACTCAACTTTATCGGTTACATATAATGTACTCGTGCAAAAGAATATGCTAATGTGAATACAGAAATACATGTTTGATGAGGCAATGGTGCCCTTATCAGCGCATAGTAAAGCCATAAAAATCATTCAAGCTGCTTTAACCAAAGCCAAGTGCTGGTCATATACATACATACATACATATTTACACACCCTCACACATTTATATACATATATACATATATTTGTCTGTGTAGTAGTTCGGCTTTTGCCTTTAGTTTCTCAATTGGCGCAGTGCTGGCATTCAATTGGTCACGTTCGCGTCTTATCCATTTGTTCCAGTGGCTGATTTACTTGTGTTACGAGTATATGGTAATGTCAATATGTTGTTGATAGTGGTTCGTCCTTATGTCGCTTGCGCTGTTGTTATTTGTTCTTTTAAATCAGCCTTGAACTCGTAATGTATTGTAATAAGGCTTCAAGTGGATATTTTTAACTTTGTGAAAGGCGCAATAATTATATTACAATGCAAGCAATTTGTGAGGAAATGAGTTATATTAATACAACTAATAAGTATATTTGAAATATTATATACTGTACTCTTTATTGGCGCTATAAGAGCCTATGCATGTAGTCGGGTCCAAAAGAATACATTGTGGATTCTTCTTCACAAGCTGATGTTAAATTTAAAATAAGGAACATAGCAGTTTCGGTATTTGATAATATGAATAAGTATTTTCATTATTAAAACAGAGCTGCTCAAACAAACCCGTTGAATCGTAGGTACGTTGGACCACAAGAATATTCCTTTTGATCAACAACATGCCGGCTTATCAACAATTTTTAGACTGCAGGTTGTACATATGTACATATATACATAACTGCATACAAACATTTTGAGTGGTTTCAATATTGAAAGAACTATCAACTATGAATTTGATATCAACCTATGCCGCGCTTGTAACAATTGTGGTTTTATCATAAGTTAGCTCTCTAAGCTAATCTTTATTTCCGACTGTACTAAACAATGGAACGGAACCGGAACTAAATTCTTGCAAACTAGTTTTCTATCTCAGCAACATTAATGTTAAAGAATTATTAAAGAATTTTTTAATATTGCTAACAACTTTTGAATGATGTGCCAAATTCGAAAGAAGTTCGAATCTTTTTATCTATACCACTAAATACAAGGAAATGAACGACTTTTGAGGCTTCACAATTTGATATGAGTTATTTCAATTATAATATGTACATATGTATGCATAAAATTCGAATAAACTTGTCCATCAAATTGTCGTAACAATTGTAAAAACAACGTTTCAATCAGAGAACGTATATAAATATACGTTCTCTGTTTCAATAGGTAGTCAGCTGTTCCTCAACAATTTTGTGTTCACAAAACTGTTCTCAATAATGTTGCCACATAATTAGATGTTGTCATAAGGAGCAAAAGGTGATATCAAAGTGGAACTCTAAGTTGTTTTCAGTTTATTTTACATACTACATTTTTATATTTAGCAAAACAAACATTATTTATTTTTAGAAGATGGAGAAATACGTGTCAAATCAAGTATACACAAATTCGAATAACCGATAACAGTACAAATTGACTTTAAAGCTGTACGGTAACTCTGCTTTTTGACAGTTGATTACACTTGGTTGTTTTCTTGATGATTAATGCAGATACAACAATTTTCGTAAACACACAAAAGGATCTCAAGTGAAAATTTTTAATAAATCCAATAAGTACTTCATAAAATGGCTGCTTTAAAGGGTATTTATAGGAAAAATTAACTTTGTTCATTATTGTTTAATATTATTTTTGTATTTTTCGTATGTGCTTTGTTGCTGCGATGCGGATTATCTTTATGACGGAATGGCTATGTACATAATAGCGTAAGTTAACAAAAGATCCAAAGTGATAGCACAATAAATCTTATTGCGTTGTGTATTTTTCTCTCTTCAATTTGCTTTACTAATACAGATTACTGGTGTGCGCATTTTTAACATGCCTGGGTATGACATTCCTTATATTGGCATGTGCGGTGCCACAACCGAAGATTTTCTACCCGTTTTTTGTGTTGCTATTTTACGTCCTTTCCGTGTTACCGGTATTCATAGCGAAGCGTTTCAATCAAGGAAACGAAACTAATCCAAAGACAGAGTTTGCACTATTTCTTTGCGCTGGAATGGTGCTAAGCGCTTTTGCTTTTCCAATTGTACTGGCGCATAGTCAAGTGGTAAGAAAAATGTTAATATATATGTACATGCATTTTGGATTAATCTGAATTACTTTTTAGATTACTTGGACTGCTGCTACACTTACATTAATCAGTAATGTGATTAACTATTTAACTATATTCGGTTATTCAATGCGAGATAGTGAATTTGATGCACCCTACGGTGGAATGTTCTAAATACTATTTTTTTTTTAATTTGTTTTGTTTTTGTTCTTGCAAATATAAATATTTGAATGAAGAGACTCTTAACGCAAAATGACTGCAATGACTGCAAGTAGTCGTGTCTACATGAAACATATAAAACCAACAACAACAATATATTTATCAGCATCGCAATTACAACGCAATGTTAACTAACGTTTGGAAGTAAAATTTTAACCGCCTTTGGTCGTGAGTGAAAACGTCGTCGAGATGCTAGTAGATTTTACAAAGGCTGGGTAGAATATCATACGCATTGCAGTTGAACACAGAAACACATACATAAAGATATAATATTTAGTTTTAAGATGAAAAGCTTTTTGTATCTACAATTAATGTGCTGAAACAAAAGTTGCTGCGAATTTGGCACATTTTTTGTTTTGAAAAAATCATAATAGTCAGGCGTAATTAAACTAATCAAATAACTCGATTTGAATAGACACGAATAAAAGAAAAAAACAATAAATGTATGTTATATAAACTTCATGCGCAATTTTAAGAATCTCCTTTGTGTAATATTAGACACTTAATGTTTGTATATGTAGTATGGAATTACTTATGTGGCACCACTACGATGCAATATTTTATTTTAAAATTTACTAAGTAATACTGCATTCAAAACCATTTTATGAATAAAAAATTGGCAAACGAATTAAGGAAATTGAATAATTGTATGCTAGTTGACTTCTATGAGGTCTAATTGTCTTCTGACACTCCTATCTTTTAATATAGTTGCCGACCCAGACAGTGTTAAATCGTCGAGTCAGACCTTGGCCGCATAAAAGCGATCGTGAGAATTATTATCTATGGTCTGATCCCGTCAAAATATCTCGCTTTCTGAGTCTATAATTAGATGACTTCGGACAATTAATTTTTCTCCAAACTGGGGTTAGAAAGCCATTACAAAAAGAACATAAGACTTAATCACAGTTAGAACCGTTCATTATTTTTCTTTACAATCACCTTTTCAACTTGTACTTTTATACCTTGAAAAAATATTTTATGTTTGCCATAGAGGAAATCTTCAGAGATCTTATAAAGTGTACATATACATAAATGATCTACTTGCCTAGCTAAGTCGATTTAGTCATGTTCGTTTGTCTGTCTGTCTGTATATACATGACTTCTCCCCAAGAAGCTGTTCCTTTATGGAACCGCAGATATCGGACCCGCAAAGCATATATGTAGCTGCCATACAAACTGAACAATCGCTATCAAGTGCTTGTTTGGAAAGCTTTTTTTTTAACGGGATATCTTCACAAAATTCGCATGGGTTGGCAATAATGCAATCTCCGAAGAAATTGTTCAGATCGGAACACGCCCGTTTTAGTAATTGGACGAAGGTGTAAAATTTTGATTTCATTAAAAGAATTAACTACTGCTATACTCTATGCAAAACAAAAATGAACTGAGGAACAGACAAGGAAGATGTGGTGGCTATATACAAGGAAAACTACAAGACGGTCGATAATTACTAACATTAGTGAAACTATTATGACAAAGTTCCGGAAACTAAAGGCTTGTCAAAGCCCTCACCTTTGAACAGTGATTGGTTGCCGCTTGACGTTTCTTCGATATACTCGTATGTTCAAGTGATGCCTGCTTGGATGTTTTCATTAATACCAACTCAACAGGAATTTGATAAAACCGGAATTACCTCCTAAAAAAGGGACTCTTAATACATACCGAGTCAAACTTGATGGGGCGAGGAGCTCGAATTTCTAACTAGGTTCTGGATTTTGTAATAGGTTAAACAACTACTTCTATGTGGTTGTTGTTTTAACGGAAATCTAAAACAACAACAACTACTTCTATCACTATATATGATGAGATGTCATAAGACCTAAGCCAGCAACTTCGAAAAAATTCAATCTCCTCAACCGTCCGTTAGACGACATCAGGGAAAAAAGAATTGTAAGAAGTATTAAAGTCGGACTAAAGACAGAAAGAGAAGCAGTTTTCAACATGTGAACCAAAAAAGTCGAACAACGATGCGAAACTGGTCCACTCCATTTGAATAAACATTTTACCAAAAGAATTTAAAAATTGCTTTGCTTGGCGTCAAACAGTCTTACAAGCTTCCAAGCAATCGCAAGGAAGCTTTCAAAAGCTCTTTTGAACATCTCGCTTTTCCACGTAACACACTTGTGGCATATTTTTTAGTCGCTCAGGGAATCCCACTTGATACAGCTAAAAACAACAAGACAGCCTAGTGAATGTCAATGGATGCAGACATTGTGGGATTTAATTGACTTCTCTCCGACTACATTTTTTCGGCAGTTTTGTTTAGAACCGTTAAATGAGAGAATGGGATACAGCTGGATTGCCAACTCTGTTATATAACTTTTTTGGAATAATATTAATATATGTAGAGAGAGTATTGTTATTGATACAACTGTAAGCAATAAGATTTTTTTAACTCAAAAAATGCTTCTTGTATCCCAGTTTACCAAAGCAGAAGTTAGTATTTTCATTGGAAACAAAATTATATTATTATCCAAAGCAGAAAAACGCTTTTATGCATTTTTTTGAAGAATTTTGTTGAATCAATAAATAAAAAATGTACATTAATTTTGATAAAATTTGAAATTGGTGGATTCCGTAGTCCATCTCTAGGAGATGATCCGCTAAAAGGTACGGGATGCTGAGGAAGATTTCTCTGCTTAAAATTATCTAAAAGCCAAATGCATACATACATAGGTATGTATATCCTATATTGAAATATAGGTAATGTTAGAAAAATTTGTCAAAATGTTGATTTTTGACAAACTGGTGGCTTCCCAAAAAATTGAGTAGTATTTTGTAAAAAGATACTCTTTAAAGAGAATTAAAAAATTAAAAAATATCGAAATGATCGTCAAAAATTTTATTTCTTCGATCCTTATCTGACAAATATAAAGTCGTCTTCAAGTTTGAATTCGATTTTTTAAGACATTAAGTTCAGCGTTTCGAGGAAAGACGTGTTTAAAGTCTTGAGAGCCGATTATACTAAGTTAAAAAACCTTACAAATACGGGCAGAAACTATTTGCCGGATAAGTTTCGAATTTTCGGAGAATTTTTTAAATAATTGAACCTTCGATATATACAAATATGTATGTATATCCTAAATGCAACAAAAATATATACTATATCTAACAAAAATCGATTTTTTCAAGTTCACAAGTGGATATAAGCTCTAAAAAGGTTCATGGAGTTTATTACGGGATTAAATGGGCTTATTCCACAAAAAACGGCTTGTTTTTAATATCTTTTTTTTTTTTTTTTTTAAATTAAATATTTTATTATACTTTTAATTATTCCAAAGATACAATTTTGTAAAGCTTTGTGCAATTTTCGAAGGGAAATATTTAAAACTCGGCCACTACGACGTCATTTCCAACAATTCCTCTTGAGAAAGGTGCCTCCACGTTGACAGCAGGTCTTTTTACAAGATCATCTGAAGTGAAAAGAAAAATGGTTTTATTAAGTTCATAAAGTAGGTATTGAACGAAGGAAAAAAAATAAAAAATTGTATTTTTAGCAGACGTACAAAAAATTCAAATTTTGATGAAAATATTTTTACTTACAATTAAAATATTCGTTGAAGACCATGTAAATCATATTTCGAAGAACAGTGTAAAATTTCATTAAGATCGGTTGAGTTGATTGACTTTAAAAACATAAAACTATTACTCAGATCAACCTGAGTATTGAGGACATTATTCTAGAGATGTTATAGAGTTAAATTAGACAATAAGCAAATCGATTTTTGAAGCCGTGATACCCTCTAAATATATACCCAACCTCTAAATATATTGCTAAAAAGGTCTTTCTA